>NC_139538.1:7531073-7799122 GCF_965153285.1 Podarcis tiliguerta | reverse complement strand
CTTTAAGAAGCCTGTCTTAAATTCACCAGTTTTGCTGAATTAATTAAACTAAACAGTTTAAATCGGATTTTGAATAAATGTGCAAAGGATTGCTACTGGTTTCAATTTGGTTGTGACTTTATCTTCCTTAGTGGGTAGCGGAAACTGCTACTCTGAATAATGTTTTTTACGGGGTAGTGGGCACTGGGGTTGAGTTTATGGAACCAAGTGGGGGTGGTTTGAAAAAGTTTGGGGGCCACTGGTGGGGATAATATTAGACTATATGGAACAATAGTCCGGCTCTTCACATAAGGCAAGTCCCTGTATTCCTAAATTAACTCCGCACGTTTGTTGACATCCTTCCTCTTGTCTGTCCTGAGTCAATTTTATTAGATTGCGGAATTCCATTCTATACACACACACACACACACACAAAAGCAGAAATCTGTACCGTCCTGATTATTCTGCGCTTCCAAAACATATCGCCACTTCTTTAAATGCAGCTTACCGTGTGGTAAAGTTTGACATTGGTTTGGTTGGGGAAGAGGCCTCACAGACATACCTCCTGCTCCCAGCAACGGCTTCCCAATACACACACAAAACACACAACATCGGCATGGCAACTGGCACATTTTTATTATTGCAATGTATTTACCTAGATGGGGCCGAGAGTATTAAGTGGCGCTTAACCAGATTGTGCTCATATTCTGCTCTAGCCCACATCACTGGTGAATGCATACCAAGCCGGCAAAAAAAAACCCAAACCCACCCCCAACAGCAAACGGATTAACTCCTGTTCCATTGTTTAAACTGGGATTCCCCTTATTTCTGTAATCCGAGAGCTGGCTGGAACTGCCTGCCTAGGAGACGAACCTTGTTGGCAGTTTCACTTCAAATGGCTTTCCCCCATCTGTTGATGGGCAACCCTTGGGCCCTGCTTGCTGGAAGGAACACCTCCTTCTACTGCCTGATATCTCCTGGGGAAACTCTGCTGTGCCCTCAGAAACCAGGCTGCTAACCCCAAGGGGCAGGGCCTTCTCTGCTGTGGCCCCATAGCTGTGCAACTCCTTTCTTCTAGAAAGTCCACTTGACTCAATCCATGGGCACTTTTCAGGCAATATGCTCATCTCCCAGAAAACCCTTGAAGCAACATAAAGTGGTCTTCGGGTAGTGCTCCAAACATGGGTCTATTTAGTTGTTTCCCAGACTTGGGTCTTCTGCTGTTTTTGGACTACAGTTCCCATTATCCCTGACCACTGGTCATGCTAGTTAGGGATGATGGGAGTTGTAGTCCAACAACAGCTGAAGACTCAAGTTTGGGAAAGCCTGGTTTATTTGTTTATTTATTTATCCATCTGGACAACCCACGCTCACTTGCCAGTTACCTGATGGGCTGGCAGGAAGGCGTCTGTGCTGGGCCACAGGGGACTTCTGAAGTGTCAATCAGCTGAGTGACATAGTCTCAGAAGACCCATGTGTGATGCTTCTGAAGTCCTACTGATGTTCTTATCAGGCAGATCCTCTGCTTCATCCCAGCATGCCTGAAGTCGAACTGCCACCCAACGCGACCACAGCTGCCTCCACCCTTATGCAGGGGTAGGTCTGCAGAGGGAGCTTTGTTCCCTGCTTGAGCTTGACTAACTCCCATACCTGGGTGAGGGGAAAGGTCAGGGGGTGGCATGAGAGATGTATGCACGGATGCTCCCATTCCTGGTAATTGCGCAACATGCACAGCAAGGGAGGGAGGCGGGAGCAGGGCCCCCAGTTCCTCTCCATGCAAGTGGCTACACCTGCATTGGGATGGAGGATCCTGCCCTCTGTCTGTGTTGCCTCCTAATCCGATTGCTTTTGTGAGCTTGTAACCTGCATCAGCAGAGAGAAAGGTGGGCTAGAAATGGAAGGGAAGGAGGGCGTGGAGGTTGCAGCCACGTACACCCAACTCCTGGGTGTACAGATTGTGAAGCTGAGGCTCTAATACTTTGGCCACCTGATGAGAAGAGAAGACTCCCTGGAAAAGACCCTGATGCTGGGAAAGATGGAGGGCACAAGGAGAAGGGGACGACAGAGGACGAGATGGTTGGACAGTGTTCTCAAAGCTACAAACATGGGTTTGACAAACTGCGGGAGGCAGTGGAAGATGGGAGTGCCTGGCGTGCTCTGGTCCACGGGGTCACGAAGAGTCGGACACGACTAAACGACTCAACAACAACAACAACCAACACCCAGCTCCACATCCTGCATGCAAGAACGATCACAAGAAGTACGGAAGAGCATAAGGGAGCCTCACATCCAGCCTGGCAGTACACGAGGTCAAACACATATTTGGGTATTGGCTACTGTTGTTTTGCCATTTAGAGAAGCAGCCAGATTGGGACTGCGGCATAGAAGGGAAGGCGTTTTCTAAGATGCATACAAGCCCTGCCAGAGTCCCAGTGGAAAACGCCCATCCTCAAAGCTGCAATCTGCTGTAACTTCATTCGGTGCGGGTAATATGTCGACGTTTCTGTTATGCCGAGAAGCTCTCAAAGGTGCAGGAGTCTGGCAGGGAGAAAGGAGGAAACCCTCATGGCACAGAGGCAACAGCTGGCTTCCCATCAGCAGCTGCTGCCACTGTCCACCGTGCCTTGTGGTCTGCATGGCACTGGGCAGGAATGCCCATGCCTCTGTGCCTGATGGGGGGCTGCCTGCTTGCCAGTGGAGGGGCAGGGGAAGCACTGTGGAAGCGATGCCCTGTGAGCAGGAGGTGCAACAGATACTACATCTGACGACTGGTTGTTCTCAGAAAAGGTAAAAAGGGTGCCATTGCTTATCACTGGTTTTATTTTTTAAAATCTTTTAAACGATTCTTTTTCGTCATGTAATTCTTCTCAATATTGATCCAGAGCAGAATTCCTACATATAGTTAGTATAGTAAAAACTTAAACACGTTGCAGGATTCCCCAAAAATAGACCAGAAGTAATTAATATTTCATCCAGCAGAGCTTTACTGCTACTGAAGGCAAATGAGCATAATGGTCACAAATCCAATACATTCAGGATTGGCACTGTCCATAAGAAATCCAGTTGCAGCAGACTTCACTTAAACTTACAATAACTTATAAGAAGTCTAAACCTTAACTCTAGGCATACTATGTGCAGAACACCACACCAGAAGGAAAAGAGATAGAAAGTGAAAGTGAAACCCAGGCTCCTTCTAGCCTATTACAGTGGTACCTTGGGTTAAGAACAATTCATTCCAGAGGTCTGTTCTTAACCTGAAACTGTTCTTAACCTAAAGCACCACTTTAGCTAATGGGGCCTCCTGCTGCCGCCGGACAATTTCTGTTCTCATCCTGAAGCAAAGTTCTTAACCCGAGGTACTATTTCTGGGTTAGCGGAGTCTGTAACCTGAAGCGTATGTAACCCGAGGTACCACTGTATTATAGTGAGCGTGACCTTGGCAGAAGAGATAACAGAACTAGTTTAAACCAGGTGTACTCAGCTTCTCTGATGGAATAACTTTAACATCATGAACATTCTGTTTGTTTCTTTCACACAGAGAAGCTTCCAGAACCTTCCAGAACCTTCTTGAATTAATTAGAATAGGAAAGATCTCTGCACATCAGATCAATACTTTCTGCACTAAGAAATGCAAACTGACAGTTTTTACCAATAATTTTATGGCTTTAGTCTTTTTGTAAAAAACGTTTTGAGGTTGGTTTGTTTTTACAGCCAAGCATTGCATAAATTTTGTGAAATAAAATAAGTGAATAAATACATGAGAGAAGCGAAGAATCGGAGTTGTGCACCTTTCCAGCATGATGAGTATAGAAATCAGGCTCCAAGTGGCAACAGAGTGAAAGCATCTATGGGCAATGCATTATTAGAGGCAAAGAATTGTGCCGTTCTCCAAAGACCTGGATGCGCCTGGTTGGATCAACAGGGCCGTGTGTCCCTGGATGGTGGCAAAGGTGGAATATGCAGGGCCAGCTAGGCTGTGTCATATGTGAAATGTGATGGAGGCTGCTCTGCTTCCCTGCTAACCATGCCAGGGAGTGAGAGCCTCTGCCAGCACTCAGAAGCTGCTACTGACCCGTGGACCCAGAGTCTCCATGGGCCGGCCTGTGCTGTCAGCTCTCTGACAGCTGCTGCTGGTCTTGCTCTTCTTCTAAATAACCTCGGACTCTTTTGCAAACCTGCCGGGAGCCAGATGTTATTGCTACTACATGTGAGGGCAGTGGAGGAGAAAAGTGCCTCCTTCTTGAGAGACGAGTCCATCAATGCAGCTGCCTCTCTGCACTGTCTTGGGGGGGGGGGGGGGTACGTCAGAGGTGGGAGAGGGAAACACATCACGGGGGCACAGCGAGGATGCCTAGGGCCACATGAGCAACATAAACTGGGATGCCGCTTTAAACAGCCATGGCTTCCCCCAAATAATTCTGAGATCTGAAGTTTGTTTAAGGTGCTGGGAGTTGTTAGTAAAGGTAAAGGGACCCCTGACCATTAGGTCCAGTCGTGACCGACTCTGGGGTTGCAGCGCTCATCTTGCTTTACTGCCCGAGGGAGCTGGCATACGGCTTCCGGGTCATGTGGCCAGCATGCCTTAGCCGCTTCTGGCGAACCAGAGCAGTGCACGGAAACGCTGTTTACCTTCCCGCTGGAGTGGTACCTATTTATCTACTTGCACTTCGTGCTTTCAAACTGCTAGGTTGGCAGGAGCAGGGACCAAACAACAGGAGCTCACTCAGTTGCATGGGTTTCGAACCGCTGACCTTCTGATCGGCAAGCCCTAGGCTCAGTGGTTTAACCCACAGCGCCACCCGTGTGCTTGGAGTTGTTAGGAGTCCCCTATTCCCCTCCCAGGGACGCGGGTGGCGCTGTGGGTAAAAGCCTCTGCGCCTAGGGCTTGCCGATCGAAAGGTCGGTGGTTCGAATCCCCGCAGCGGGGTGCGCTCCCGTTGTTCGGTCCCAGCGCCTGCCAACCTAGCAGTTCGAAAGCACTCCCGGGTGCAAGTAGATAAATAGGGACCGCTCACTAGTGGGAAGGTAAACGGCGTTTCCTTATGCGGCTCTGCCTCGCCAGAGCAGCGATGTCACGCTGGCCACGTGACCCGGAAGTGTCTCCGGACAGCGCTGGCCCCCGGCCTCTTGAGTGAGATGGGCGCACAACCCTAGAGTCTGTCAAGACTGGCCCGTACGGGCAGGGGTACATTTACCTTTACCTTTATTCCCCTCCCAGAGCTAAATTCTTCTTCACAGATCTTGACAAGCTGGAATGTGTGCAGAGGAGGGCGACCAAGATGATCAAGGGTCTGGAATCCAAGCCATATGAGGAATGGTTGAAGGAGCTGGGTATGTTTAGCCTGGAAAAGATGAGAACGAGAGGAGATATGAGAGCACATCTGTCACATGGAAGAGGGAACAAGCTTGCTTTCTTCTGCACTGGACTCAAACCAATGGCTTCAAGTTACAAGAAAGGAGATTCCAACTGAAAGTCTGGAAAATAATTTCTGACAGTAAGAGCTGTTTGACAGTGGAACAGCCTCCCCAGGAAGTTGTGGATTCTCTTTCCTTGGAGATTTTTATGCAGAGGTTGGACAGCCATCTATCATGGATGCTTTACCTGAGATTCCTGCACTGCAGGGGGTTGGACTAGATTCTAACTCTGCACTGGGCAGCCTTTAGGACCATCTGCCTTGTGAAGAAGACAGCACATGGGAGGCTTATGGTGCAGTTGTCATGCCAATGTCCCCAAAATGCATTTCTCTGGTCCAGAAACAGCAAGGTGAGCAGCTCATAAAGCTCACTTAAAATAAGAAGTATTACAGCAGGGACGGGAAACACTTTTCAGCCCAAGGGAAGCGTTCCCTTGTGGGCAGCCTTTCAGGGGCTGCATTACAGTGGTGGGGGTGGCCAGGGGAGAAGTGTGCAGAGCAATGGATGCATACGGAAGGCTATGTTTCAGCCATGCAAAAGTCAGGCACACACACGAAGGCACATCCAGACAGGCCAAAGGAATAATCTCAGTCCAAGAATAGGCAAAAATACTTTAGGAGGTTGTGGAGTTGGGCTGGTGAGAGGTAACCTGAGATTCCTTGACTCTGTATTATAGCCCAAAGAGCTCTAGTAGAAGAAAGTGACCTCCTCACATCAAACTCTGTTTGTATCAGGCTTCAGGGAATCCGGTCCCTCCCATACTGGCAGCCAAGAAGCAGATAAACAAGAAGGGTTCTTACCAGGGCTTCTATTCAATATTCACAGAGAGAGATGTAGCAATGCCATTTCTCTTAGATAATAGTGTTGCTCTGTGTAAAGTCCCACCCCCTCCACCTCTCCTATTACACATCATCCCTGCACCAGCTGATCTGTGCTTTCTGCCTCTGAGCTTTCTGTTCTACTACTCTCAATGCACGCCTGGTCCTGGGAGAGGTGGGGTCAGGAATGCTTTCCAAAGGCACTGAGTCTGTCAGCTGTTTCTCCCCTGGTGCTTCTTCTTTCCTGCTGCTCTCCCAATATTTCCCAGCTTCTCCCCTCTGCAGCCTCTTAACTATGACCTTCTGCAAACCACTACAGTGGTACCTTGGGTTGCATACGCTTGAAGTTACAGACCTTCAGGTTACAGACTCCGCTAACAGAGAAATAGTACCTCGGGTTAAGAACTTTGCTTCAGGATGAGAACAGAAATCGGGGGGTGGCGCAGCGGCAGCGGGAGGCCCCCATTAGCTAAAGTGGTGCTTCAGGTTAAGAACAGACCTCCGGAACAAATTAAGTACTTAACCCGAGGTACTACAGTATTGTAAATCTGTACTGTCCTCCTCTTCTTGGGAAGGTTCAGGAAGGGGGGCGGCGGTCCCCACCATTCCTCCTCAGTCCAGCCCCTGACAATTTGACAGCTGACATCATGTGACATCACAGGAATTCCTGCTTTCATGTCAGCTGTCAAACAAAGTTTCATGTGAGGTATACAATTTTTACTTCTATTAGCTCTTCAGAATGGGTATCTGTCCAAGCTAGAGAATTTGTCAATTAGTCAAGCGACCTGCTCTTGGAGGTGATATCACCATCGTGACCCATAGTCGCTGATAGCCTTTCCCCCATCAATTTCTCTAACTTACATCCAAGATAGGGGCCCCTGTGGTTCCCAACTTCTCCTTCTCCTTGTTTCACCCCACTCCCTCCGCATTGAGTCTGAGGTTCCTGCATTCTCCTGGCATCGCTTTCCCTCTGTTGCTGACTGGCAGGCCGGCATTGTTTTATCTCCTCTCCTTGCTTGCGAAAGCTTTGCCACTTCAAAGGCTCGGCTGCCTGGCAGGCTTTGAAAGCAACGCGCTCACTCGGTAAGTCACAGTTGTGTCGATCCCAGAGTCTTGATTATTACAGGGAGGCAGATATGCAGGCACATTTGAAATAAACATGACACCGTTGGGGCTGTTTATTCCCCACCTACCTGCCTGCCCCAAGGTGTGCCCGGCAGATGAAGTTTTCCTGGCAACCTGTGGGAGCTTACACGAGAAGGAGGGAGCACAGAGTGTCTCCCCAAATTTGGCCACCATGTCGTGCTTTGGTTCCAGGTGAACCACATGGCAGAGTGTGAGCATCTTGGAAGCAGGACATCCAAATGCCAAGTTCCATCACTTTGCCTCCTGTGCCACCAGCCACCCTCATCCAAGGGCAAGTCTAGCTGAGCTCTGTGGTCCAAGGTTGCCACCTAGGCTGCAATACCAGTCTGTCTCTGCACTCAGTCAACTGTTTGCCAGTGGCCAACCCATGTTCTCTAGGTCCTATAAAGCCTAGTGGACTGCTTCTCCCCATATGACATGCCCCGGGCCCTGCAATCATAACCTGAGCCCTTCTTCAGGTGCCTCCACGAGAGGTCCAGACTGTGGCAACATAAGAATGGGCCTTTTCTTTTTATATATAATATTTTATTTATTTGGTTTTTCAAATTAATTTTTTACAGAGATATATCAGACATATGGTGCTGGAGGAGACTCTTGAGAGTCCCATGGACTGCAAGAAGATCACACCTATCCATTCTGAAGGAAATCAGCCCTGAGTCCTCACCAGAAGGACAGATCCTGAAGCTGAGGCTCCAAGACTTTGGCCACCTCATGAGAAGAGAAGACTCCCTGGAAAAGACCCTGATGTTGGGAAAGATGGAGGGCACAAGGAGAAGGGGACGACAGAGGACAAAATGGTTGGACAGTGTTCTCGAAGCTACAAACATGAGTCTGACCAAACTGCGGGAGGCAGTGGAAGACAGGAGTGCCTGGCGTGCTCTGGTCTATGGGGTCATGAGGAGTCAGACATGACTAAACAACTAAACAACAACAACAATTCAGTAATAAATAATAAAACCAAGATTCCAAGGAATCTCATGGACTTCCATCCTCTCCTTTGTGTGTCCTGTTATTTATCATTTCCTTCTAAATCTTCTATTCTATGATTGTCCAAATCATTTACATCTCCATTGTATCCAGAATTCACTCTTAGACTATAAGTTATATTCCAATCCTACTAATGATTTTAACTGTTTGCAATTGTCTTTAAGATAAGTTATAATTTCCCCCCATTCCTTATTAAAAATTTTGGTCTTCCTGATTTCTGATTCTTCCGGCCATTTTTGCCATTTCGGCATAGTCCATCATCTGCCATTCTTCTCTAGCCGGGATTTTGTTTTATTTCCATCTCTGGGCCTTTTCTATGGTGGCTCCCCGCTTGTGGAATGCTCTCCCTCCCGAGAGGCCCACCTGGCACCTCCATTAATATATTTAGGCACCAGGCAAAATATTTCCTCTTTCCCCAGGGCTTTGGCTAACTAAACCAACTATGGCCTTCTGAACTGTTTTTGGAGTGTAGGGGTGCATTGCTTTTGTTTGTCACTGTTGTGTATATTGTTGTGTCTTATATTGTAAACCACCCTGTGATCTTCCAATGAAAGTGATATAAAAATTAAATAAGCATCTAAATAAATAAATAAATTATAGTTTTATTATTTATACCCCGCCCATCTGGCTGGGCTTCCCCAGCCACTCTGGGCAGCTTCCAAAAAAATATTAAAATACTGTAATACATCAAACATTAAAAGCTTCCCTAAACAGGGCTGCCTTCAGATGTCTTCTAAATAGATGCCTCCCCCCACAATTGATAAAAGAAGGGGCTGATGGGGCACAGCCCCACCATTTTGTGGTCCTGCCTCTTTTTAGATGTGGGAGTCATGAGTTATGCCAAATCCTTCGCAGCAATTTTGTGACCTGCACTCACAACACTTCCTCAAAATTTGGAATGTGTCCCCTCGTCCGAAAGTGTTTGGCCACCCCTCCAGTAAATGAAAAGCCAGAATCTGTAGAAAGAGCACATCAATGTAAAAGATGGATTAAGCCTGCCAAAACCCTCCAAAACAGCACCAGTGATATAAAATGCATCCACATGGCACAGGTAGATGTGCAAGAATATAATTCCATAAGCCTAGTCAACATGGAAGCACCACAGAGACATCCTCAAATTTTCTTTCCCTACACCCCCTTCCCCCAGATAGTCCACGTCGAGCATAATTCGTGAGCAAAGTATTCCTGTATTTTTCTCACCAGGCGGCAAATATGAGTGGTCATTTTGACAACTTCTTCGAGGTGGCTGTCAAAAATTCTCACTCGTTTCGAGGGAGGAGGGCTGACAGGAAGTAGCAGTTGCAGAAACGCAGGTATATAGGCCAAATTGCACAGACAAACGCGAATAGCACTAAAATAGCTGGTGAATTTTCAGAAGGACTTTTTCACCTATGCATTCCATTTCTGCACTCCTTTTTTCCCCAAGCTGGTTTATTGCTTAAATGCACTGCATTTTCCATGTTGATGTTTTACTGTCGGATGGAATCGGCTTTTATCTAGGACTGCAAGCCGCTTTGCGGAAGTAGTTCCTCAAAAAATGGGGGCATAGCAATGTAGAGAAACTGACCTTGACAGATTTGCCATTGACACTAGCTATTGCATCGTACGGAACTGAGGCGGATTTCTGACCACTGTCAAAGTTCACTATGGGAATAAGCCCAGAGACTCACTTTGGGGCAAGGAACTGGGTTTTCCGGGAAGACCGAAATGTGGCCTCCTTCATCCTGCAAAAGATGGAGAGGAGGAAGGGGCACATGGGTGGGCAAGGACAGGAACACCAAACCCATTGGCAAGGCCTCGTCCTTCTTGATACCTCTGCTGTGCATTCCACAGAGCCTGGCCCATTTCTCAGCTCTCCTGTCCTGTAACTGAATGGCAAGGGATGCTGCCCCAGCAAGAATTAGCTAATAACTGCACAGGACAAGTAGAAAGGCCCTTCTACTCCTTGATGTGGAAGCAGCAGGGCCCAAAGTCTCTCTCATGCCTTGTTTCTTCTAATAAGAAGCTGATCCGCTCTTTCCATCTCTCTGTTTCTCTGAAAGGAAGCAGTCAGCAATCCTGGCAGCCAATCAGGGAACATATACAGTGGTACCTTGGGTTACAGACGCTTCAGGTTACAGACTCCGCTAACCCAGAAATAGTACCTCGGGTTAAGAACTTTGCTTCAGGATGAGAACAGAAATCGCGTGTGGTGGCGCAGCAGCAGAAGGAGGCCCCATTAGCTAAAGTGGTACTTCAGGTTAAGAACAGTTTCAGGTTAAGAACGGGCCTCCAGAACAAATTAAGTTCTTAACCTGAGGTACCACTGTACTGTACAGGACATTCACAAAACCAGGTAGTCAAGCTGAGCTGGTCATCTGCTGGCATCACAAAAGCGGCAAATAAGTTGTGGCCAAAGTGTGAGCACCATGTCATGGAAAGGTCACCCGTGTGATTCTAGCCAATCAATGACCCTCATGCAAAAGTGACACACGACTTTCAGATCAACCTTGCTTCCTGTGGAAAATTATTATTATTATTTATTGCATTTATAAACCGTCCTCTACCTGGGGGTCTCAGGGTGGCTCGCAGAATAAAATCAAGATATAAAATCACAAAATGCCTAATAAAAATAAAAACAGCAACCCAATATCCCCCCCAAAAAAAACCCATTTCAAAAGTGCAAAGGGTGTAAATTGGATCGACCAAAGGCCTGGTTAAAAAGGAACATTTTTGCCTAGTGCCTAAAGGTGTATCATGAAGGCACCAGGCAAACTTCCCTGGGGAGAGCATTCCACAGATGGGGAGCCACTGCAGAGAAGACCCTTTGCTAATGTTGGCACCCTCCAGACCTCTCAAGGAGGGGGCACATGAAGTAGGGCCTCAGAAGATGATCTCAGGGTCTGGGTAGGTTCATATGGAAAGAGGTGGTCCTTGAGGTATTGCGGTCCTGAGCCGTTTAAGGCTTGATAGGTCAAAACCAGCACTTTGAATTGGCCCCAGAAATTGGTAGCCAGTGCACTAATTGGTAGCCAGTGCAGTCAGACCAGGACCGGTGTAATATGCTCAAACCGTCTTGCTCCTGTGAGCAACCTGGTCACTGAATTTTGCAGCAGCTGAAGTTTCCGAACCGTCTTCAAAGGAAGCCCTACATATAGTGCAAGAATGGCATCTCCAGGTAAAGCTAAGCAGCAGGACTAGGAAAGAGACCTGCCTCTCTGAGTTCCTGCCAATCAGAACAGGCAAGAGTGAGTGAGATAGATCAGACTTAGCTCTCTGGCAGCCTCCTCTGTTAATGTGTTCCTTTCAGATCCGCCCAAAGGATCTCCGATTGGTTTCCTCTTTGTGCGGCTTTTGGCAGCAATTTAAGACATTTTATTATTTTCAAAAGCTTTACTGCTGATTTTCTATCTGGGTCTCTCCCCCCCCCCCCACTCCTTTATTAGAGTTTTGTGCTAACGATTGTCATTTTAATTTGCTGTTCAGCAGTTCCGAAAGCTGCATTGTTTTAATGACAGTTTTTGTTATTTCAAGTTTCTGTTTACACGTCTCTTTGAGCTTGTACCCAGGTACAAAAAGGGGCTTAAAATGTTGCAAATAAATACATAAATAGATGGAATAATAAGGCTTTGTCTCTGCTATTTCTACCCTCGCTCCGTTATCTCCACCGCTACTGAAATATGCATTCTCACTGCATGTTAAAAAACACAAATCCTCCCATCTCTCCAAGATCACAAGAAAAGTGTGGTCAGGTCAATAGACCATCAAATCCAGTATCCTGTGCTCACTGTGTCCACCCAGATGCTTCTGGGAAGCCTACAAGCAAGACCTGGGTGTCGTTTTCCAGCAACTGGAATTCAAAAACATAGCGCCACTGATCATAGAATTGTAGAATTGTTGTGAGGGAAGGGACACCAAGGCTCATCTAGTCCAACCCACTGCAATGCAGGAATATCCTTCCCTCTTCCATTTTGTCCCCACAGCGACCCTGTGAGGTAGGATAGCCTGACAGACAGTGACTAGCCCAAGATCATCTAGGGAGCAATGCAGCAGAGTGTAGATTTGAAGCTGGCTTCTTTGTATCTAGGGCCACATTCACACCATAACTTCAATGATGCCCCTTTAAAGAGTTATGGGTTGTCCCAAAGAAGCTTTAGAAGCTGTGTCTTGTTAAGGGTGCTGAGAGTTGTTGAGAGACCCCTTTATTCCCCTCCCAGAGCTACAATTCCCAGGGTTCCCTGGGAAGACGAATAGATTGTTAAACCACTCTGAGAATTTGCAGCTCTGGGAGGGGAATAGAGGAGGTCTGCTTAAAACTCTCTGGACACTTAACAAGACACAGCTCTCAAGAGTCTTTGGGGGAAGTCAGAACTGGTTAAAGGGGCACCACGGAGCTTTAATTGCATGGTGTGGCTGCGTCCGGGGTCAGTACCACGCCAGCTCCCAAGAACAGCTCATAAGCTCCTTGTTTTTACTTGTTATTCTGTAAAATGCACATCAGCGATGCTATGAAAATAAAAAAAGATGATGACCTTGGCCCTCTGAAAGGCTGGAGCAACTGCTGGGAAATCCCTTCATCGTTCCCCGCATTGCAGCATGGGTTGCGCAAGCGGGGCTGCGCATAATGGGCAAGCGCAGTTCATCAGCCCCAACGCCTTCCCTGTCGCACCTCCTCACTCTCCTGCTTAAACAACAACCAATATCATGTTCAATGAAAAGCTACTTGTTCCGAGAGGTTGCTGTTGGTTTTTGAAAAATGTACCCTTGAGAACACCGGGAATGTGGCGAAATGATGTCCGTGACTCTGTGGGAGTCCTCGTCAGGTTCTGCATGTGGCGGGGAGGCAGAGAGCGCTGAGCAGCCGGCCCCCATGGAGAGTTTCCCTCCCTTTAAAAAATGCACTTGATTAATACGTAAAAGGAAACAGATAGAACAGATGGTGAAGGTAAAGGAGGTGGCTTTTTCGAGATCCTACCTTGGTGAGCTACAGGATTCTGATGAGCTTATAACTGCGAGTGGCAGAGATGGTCAGTCCTTCCCTCAATAAGATCAGTCTTACTGAACATGGGGAGATGAGCAGTATTCAGTTTATTTTTCAACTGCATTTCTATCCCACCGTTTTCTCCAAGGAGCTCGAGGTGGTGAACATGGTTCTCCCCCACCCCATAACAACCCTGTGAGGTTGGTTAGGCCGAGAGGCAGTGACCTGCCCTCTTTCCATATAAACCTACCCGGACCCTGAGATCATCTTCTGAGGCCCTCCTTCGTGTCCTTGAGAGGTTTGGAGGGTGGCAAGATGAGAACGGGGCCTTCTCCTCAGTGGCTCCTTCATTATACACCTTTAGGCACCAGGCAAAAACATTCCCTTTTAACCCGGCCTTTGGTTGAGCTGTTTGACATCCTATACCCTTCTAAGATGTGGCTCTTTTCTTGGGGGGTGTTATTGGGTTGCTGTTTTTATTCTGATTATATATTTTGTGATTTTTTGTGAACTCATCATCATCATTCAAACCCAGTCTCCTGGGCTTCTGCCCACAAAGCTCTGCCCCGGTGGTACCGCTGTGTTTTATGTTCATTGTGTTGGATATTTATTTTTGCAATAAATTGGGATATTTATGTGTTGGATATTTATTTTTGCAGTAAATTGGTGAAGTGGGAGGGAGGGAAGTCAATGCTTGGTTGAGCAATATATAAAGTGAATTTTAAGAATATGTTTAAATTTGGGGGGGGGGGATGGAAAAGCAATAAAAAGTTATTTTTAAAAGATCTTTATTTTTGCCAAAAATTATCGCTGTGTCAATTACTGTGATCCTTGACTGGCTGGGGGGCATGCACTGAAGGGAAACAAAATTCACCATCTCCCTCCCTCAAGCTATACCCACCAGCCATGTCCTGTGCTTGTCATACCACCCCGATTTCAGAAAGACACCAGAAGCTGGCTGCCACGACTGGTGGTCTGCAGTGCAGCTGGATGGGTCTCCATTTGGGTTGTCCTGTTCCAGGTCCGGACCTTAACTAGTGGCAGTCGACCTCTGAAAGTCCTTGAAGTCCAGGACGGTTCTCAGCAAAGTAGGAGACATGGCCGCCGCCCTACCAAGCAGATCCGGAACTCTTGTCAGCGCTGGGTGATGTATTTATTTTTCCAACAAGACTAAATGCTGTGCTGACAGCTTTGACTTTTCAAAATCACAACCGGAACATTTAGAAAAGAATGTATTAATTGACCTTGATGTAGGAGGGACAAGGAATGAAGACAGAAAGAAACAGATAATAGGCAAAGTACAGGATACTGTTTGCAAAGATGCCGCATGTTCCCATTCAGCCTACTGTGCCATCTTTTAAAGCTGTGTGCGTTTGTACTTTCGGATAGATTACAAAACGGCCAAGAAGGCTCTCTGTTGTCCCAGAAGCAGGCACCAGAGGAGTTTTGTCTTCTCCTCCTATCCTGATTTTCACACCTCTCTTTAGCCCGGATTTCAAGGAGGTGGACGTGTTTTCAGACACACTTCACTAAGTGGGTGTGAGTGGGAGGCTGGATGCGGCTGCAGGCGGAAGCACAGAGCTGTCAGAGGGTGTAAGGCATAAGTCTGCGTTAATTGGGGGCTGGGGATGGGCCATTTCCACCCATCTCTGCACCATTCCCTGGGCACACAGATTTTCTTCATCAGTTTTCTCTCTGCCTTGCCATTTAGAATTCACCTTTCCTAGCCACATGCACAAAACCCATTGTTAAGGATTTCAGTATGAATAGGGAGTGGTTGTTTGTTTTGCATGGGGGGGGGGGATCAGCTATTTTTTTAAAAAAACAAGCTCAACTTTTGCTACAGGTCAACAGTTAGACGTACCTGCACTGCTGGAAGAAGTGGCTCATTTAAGGTGAGGAAACCCCAGGTGGGGTGTATGTGTCTCTCTGTGTGTGTGTGTGTGTAATGGGCAAACTACACTTTTCATGCTGCAGTGTTTATTATATAAGGTAAAGGTAAAGGGACCCCTGAACATTAGGTCCAGTCGTGACCGACTCTGGGGTTGCGGCGCTCATCTCGCTTTACTGGCCGAGGGAGCGGCGTTCAGCTTCCGGGTCATGTGGGCAGCATGACTAAGCCGCTTCTGGCAGACCAGAGCAGTGCACAGAAACGCCGTTTACCTTGCCGCCAGAGTGGTACCTATTTATCTACTTGCACTTTGACATCCTTTCAAACTGCTAGGCTGGCAGGAGCAGGGACCGAGCAACAGGAGCTCACCATGTCACGGGGATTCAAACCACTGACCTTCTGATCGGCAAGCCCTAGGCTCTGTGGTTTAACCCACAGCGCCACCTGCATACCTTAGGTTTATTATATACATGTTATATAAAAGTGCCCTGGCATTTAGCAAGAGGGTAATTTAGAGTGAAGGTGTGGCAGATTGTTCCACCTGTATCCCTGCAAGATTTCAAATTTGCAGGGAGAGAATAGCAAGGCATTGTGATCTCATGTCAACCTGTCCACGCCCTGAGGTCATCTACGAGGTTGAAAGATTTGAGATGGGCAAAAGGAGGAACTTATTCACAAAGCGCATTGTTAAACACTGGAACTCTCTTCCACAGGAGGCAGCAATGACCACCAACTTGGATGGCTTTGAAAGAGGATTAGGGAGCTTCATGCAGGGCAAGGCTGTCAGTGTCTGCTAACCAAAATGGCTGTGTTGTTCCTGTGTTGTTGGAGAAATCATGGGAGGGGAGAGGGCTCTTGTGCTCAAATCCTCCTTGCTGGGTCCCCACAGCCATCTAGTTGGCCACTGTGAGAACAGGATGTGGGCTAGATGGGTCAGTGGTCTGATCCAGCAGGACTCTTTGTGTTTTAGAGCAGGGGTCAGCAAACTTACCACGCCTCGGGCTGGTGTCTCCAGCGCTGATCGCGCGGCGGGCCAGAGGGCGGGGGAGTGCATGCCCATACACATGCGCACATGCCATTTCCGGCGCACTTCTGGGTCGGAGGAGCACCGGAAATAACTTGTGTGCATGTGCATGGGCCTCCTCCAACCCAGATGTGCACCCGAAATAACGCTTGCGCATGTGCACAAGCTATTTCTGGTCTCCTCCAACCCGGAAGTGGGCAGGCGCGCAGCACAGCACCAGTAAGAGCGGGCAGTGGCAAAAGGCCACGGGGGTTGCCGTGGGCCGGATAAACGAGTCCCTTGGGCCTTATCCGGCCAATGGGCCTTAGTTTGGGGACCCCTGTTTTAGAGGCTCCATCCTCTAGCAATCCCACCCTCAGGCATGAAAAGGATGGTGAAGGGAGAAAGAGAACCTTCTCAGCTTTGGCACCCAGCCGTTGGATCTTTCTGCCCAGGGAAGCTCTCCTGCTGTCTCCCTTTCTAATTCGCTTGGAGCCAGTCAAAGTCTCTTTTATTACCCAGCACATTTTAAATCTTTCAATCATTTACACACAGCTTACGCTTGCTGCATTGACATTATGAGCTACCGGACCCAATTCGCGGCATCAGCGTTGCACACTGTGGCCTTGCCCTCCATGGTGAGCAGGTTTTACTACCCCAAATTATAGGAGCGTAAACAGCAGAGATGCATTCTCCACGACACCCGCAAAGCCCTGTTCCTTTGTGGTCTTGCTTCTCAAAGCAGCCTAGCTACTTATCTCCCATTTCCTGCTTGTACATTTTGTCCTCAGCTCCATTTAATGCTCTTAGTTTCTCCTTGACCAAGGTCACTTCATTACTGCTAGCCCAGCTCACCACTCGCCTGTCAAAGGCAGTGATGCTTCTGAATGCATCTGTTTGAGGACCGGGACATTTGCAAGGAAACCAAAATGCTTGTTTACAAAGCTATTGTTCTACCAACCTTACTATATGCTTGTGAAACATGGACCACTTATAAACGCCATCTCCAACTCCTTGAAAGATTCCATCAACGGTGTCTCCAAACATTTTACACATCACTTGGGAAGACAGGTGAACTAATATCGGTGTCCTGGAAGAAGCAAAGATCACCAGTGTTGAATCAATGATTCTTCAACATCAACTTCGTTGGACTGGTCATGTTGTGCGGATGCCTGATGATCGTCTTCCAAAGCAACTACTCTATTCTGAACTTAAAAATGGAAAGCGTAATGCTGGTGGTCAACAAAAGAGGTTTAAAGACTCTCTCAAGGCAAATCTTTAAAAATGTAGTATAAACACTGACAACTGGGAAACACTGGCCTGGGAGCGCTCCAGTTGGAGAACAGCCTTTACCAAAGGTGTCATGGGCTATGAAGATACTCGAACTCAGGACGCGAGGGAGAAACGTGCTAGGAGGAAGGCACACTTGGCAAATCCACACCATGATCAACTCCCACCCGGAAACCAATGTCCCCACTGTGGAAGGATGTGTGGGTCCACAGCCCCACAGTCACTTATGGACTCATTGTTAAAATCATGTTTATGGAAGACAATCTTACTCGGCTATGATTTATCTCCAAATAATAATAAGAAGAAGAAGGAATCGATAAGCCTTTGGCCATATCTAGCAAGGGTGTTCTGATGATCTTATGTTCTCCACTCGACAGAGAAATACGTGAGTCATCCTAGCATCTCTGCAAATGTTCAGAAGAGCACCTGCATACCAGCGGCACCCTTGTAAGACCAGGCCACCAACTGAGCAGGTGGACACCTCCTGCCACAAGTGATAACAGCAACATTAGGAACTTTGGGGACACTCCATTATGTAACTCTGCAAATTTTGGCCAAGCCCATGTGTTTCTATAGTGCAGGGTTGGAGCAATCAGTTGGATGGAGCTGGACTCCAAAACCCATCATCTCTTGCCAGCATGGCCACTGGTCAGGGTTGATGGGAGTTGTATGAAGTTCTTATAAGCATCTTATATACAAATCAGAATTCCTTTTCAGGCCAACCAGAAGAAGATTCACAAAACAGAGATTAAAATCTGGGTGTCCCGTTGTCAGAGTTCTGTTGGGATCACACCAGCGCAAGTATGCACATAGAGAGTTGTTCCCATGGACTTATTTCAGGAATATTTTGGTTTGTCTGGCTTTGAGGTCCTGAGTTGTGCATGCCATAATTGTTTTGGCATTGTATATGTTATTTAAGAGTTGATGTATTAGAAGGTGTTGAAATGTGGCAGATTATTGCGAATCAGTTTTGTAAACTGCATACAGAGTTGTTTAGTTTGGGAGTTGTAGTCTGGAAACACCTGTAGCCTTGCAGGTTTTCCCTCCTTAGGATGGCTTTCCAAAAACCTGCAACAGCTATTTGAAAGAAGGGGGAACCACAGAGCAAAAGAAGAAAGCACTTCTCCATCTGCTCCACCGAAAGTCCCGCTGCTCTACCTCAGCTGTCACCTGGTAGCACCCATCCCAGCAGGCTGCCTAGCTGGGAGAGATGGGAAGCCGTGCCGTTCCAATGCCAGCTCCCCTAGGCCTCTCCTGCCCCCAAACTGTTTCCACGGCAAGATCTACTATTTAACTTTAATAATTGGTGCCTGAGTTTTCTTCCCCTCCCCTCTTCTTCCTTCCCTGTCCTTCCTTCCTTGTGTGTCGTGTCTTTTAGATTGTAAAAGACAAGGACTGTCTGGTCCGAATTGATTGCATGCCAGTCGCCTGGGGGTAATGGGGAACAAATGCTATATATAAATAAATGTATCATGCACTTTCAAAGCCCTGAAGGGCTTTTGTCTGTCTGCATCCTCGGCTCATCACCGCAGACCTGCAAAAACTCCCTTCCTGATTTCTGTCACAGCCGCCATGCTTGGGCTCAGTATTCTGCACTCTGATGCTCCACCGACTCAGGTGGGAGCCACTGACACATTCAAAGTGCTTTGCATTTCCCCCTTTCCCACAAGTCCAGCTGTGCTTGTGATTTACACTTCTGAGTTTTCTTAAGTGGAGCTATTTCAATCTCTTCCTGACCAGTAGCCGATTCCCACCCCGCACCAGCAAGCCTTCCTCTGCCAAGGCCATCTTCCAATTGCCCATAAAACCGGGAGGAATTTTCCACCATTTAACCTACGTGAGATATTTACAAATTCAGCCTCCCCTCCAGTTTCTTGTTGATTCAGGGCTTTTAGTTTGTATTTGCCCGCAAAATAATTAGCTCAGAACAAAGGGGCAGCAGTGAAGCCAGGGGAGGGAGAGATTTAGGGCCTGTCTGCATCCCCAGCCTTCGACCAGAAGGCCACCGAGGCTGTAAAAAGTGTAGAACTGCTAAAACGCGGATCTTCCACAGCTCATGGGGAGTCTTCACATTACCAACTGCTGCCAGGAATGATGCAAAAAGTGAAATTTGGAGGGCTAAGGATGGATGAATTCTTCCATTTCTGGACTGTGTAACTTTAGCACCTAAGGCCACTCATAAGTCTGCCCCAACCTGTTTCTGCTTTTATTTTTTAAAAAAGAAAATATCTGTATTTAAAAATTGCATTTTTAAAAAAATCAAGTGAAGAACTGTATTTAAATCATTCAGGAACAGGCATACAACCCATCTAGCAACTCAACTGATCCACTGATAATTCTGGGGGTGGCAGGTTCAGGTTAGTCCATACTGGAATCTGCAAAGATCAGATTCCTTAGGGATCACTGGGGAGGTTTGAGCATAGCTGTCAACTTTTCCCTTTTCTTGTGAGGAATCCTATTCGGAATAAGGGAATTTCCCTTAAAAAAAAGGGAAACGTTGACAGCTATGGGTTTGAGAAATGCCTAATTCTCAGGTTTGCTGTGGGGATATGTAAGTGGCATTCAACTAAGTTTTACTCTGAGTATAGACCCACTGAGTTAAGCCCTTTGACTTTAACAAGTTAAAATTGGTTGAACACAACCCAGTCTGTTTTAATAAGACTAATAGGATGGTTTGGAAGAGGATAAGTAAATTTGTGGAGGCCTTTAAGGCTAGCAATGGATAGCAAACCTGATGGCTATGCTCTGTCTCCTCTGCCAGCATGACTCTGAATGCCAACTGCTGAAAACTGCAGGTGGGCAGAGCGCTGTGGCGCTCAGGACTCTTTTATCAGGTTTCCTTTTGAGGCATCTGGTTGCTCCCCGTGAGAACAGGATGCTGGACTAGACGGGCCACTGGCCTGATCCAAATGGGCCCTTTTCATGTTGTTCATGAAATTCTGATCCAAGCGAAGCCAAACTCTGCAGGAAGATGCAGTGACGAACCATAGAATCGGAAAGAACCACGAGGGCCATCTAGCCAGGGTTTCCCAAGCTTGGATCTCTAGAAGTTTTTGGACTACAACTCCCATCATCCCTAGCTAGAAGGACCAGTGGTCAGGAAGAATGGGAATGGTAGTCCAAAACACTTGGAGACTGAAGTTTGGGAAACCCTGAGTAGCCCAAACCCCTACAATTCAGGAATCAACATGGGACTTGAACCCACAACCCTGAGATTAAGAATCTCATGCTCTGCTGAGCTGCATATGTCATCTCAAATAAATTTATTTATAGCCCACCTTTCCTCCAAGGAGCTCCTCCCAGTTTTATCCTCACATCGTCCCTGTGAGGTTAGGCAAGGCTGGGTGGTAGCTACCTCCTAAGGTCATACGCGGAGCTTCATTGCTGAGTGGAGATTTGAACCCTGGCAATGATGTACAGGGGTCATTTGTATGTTTATTGGTTTCTTTTCCATGGCTGTTGTTGTTGTTGTTGTCCTCCTCCTCCTCCTCCTCCTGTTTAGCACAAGGAAAAGCAAAGAAGCCAAACTCTTGAGGCTTCTGTTCTGCTTGACTTCCATTCTGGTTTCTGCGATTCCACCAGGCTTTGCTTACTCATTATCAAGACAACCTCCATTGCCTTAGGGGCTAGCAACTTGGGAAGTGTGTGTGAGAGACTGAGGACATGTGGAATCCATACAGCCTTGAATCTGAGGGCCGTGGGCACTGAAAGAGTCTGGCTCCCTCCTTACACCCCACATGCTCTCCCCTAGCTTCTTCCTCTTCAGAAGGCAATGAGTAGCAGGAGGAGGACATGACTTGGCTAAAACTGGAGTGAATCAGGAGGTGGGTTTCATTAACAGCCTTCCTAGATTTCTCCCCATAATTCAAGCACCAGGATTGCGATGCTGGGCTGTATGAATGAATGAATGAAACTGTTCTCTCTTATTATCCAAGGCCCCAGCACTCATCAGCTGAACAACACAGCTATTAATCACCCCTTGCACACGCATGCGTGCCAACAAACACACATGACACAACTTTTCGCGTGAGCACAAAAGCCCAGACACCCCTGCCGACAAAACACTCATTTCCTGCTCTTTGGCCCCTTGGGCTGAGCCAAAGGCACTGAATCTGCTTCCTGCCTTGGAAGCCAGGAGCTGCTTCAGCCCCGTCTAAACAGCCAGCCTGCACAAACAGCTCCCAGGTAAGGGACAAACAGCCTCCACCGTCTACCTCCCCTGTTGGACGCAGTATGCTTCAGAGCCCTGCTTTTGTGGGATTCCCAGAGGCATCTGGCTGGCCCCTGCGAGATCCATCAGAGCTCTCAGGAACATAGGAATCTTCCTTATACAGAGCAAGACCCATCTATCTCAGTTCTGTCCACACTGGCTGGCAGAGACTCTCTGGGATTTCAGACTTTTTTGTTATTTATTTTATTTATTAAAAGGCCTGGTTGAAGAGGAACGAAAGCGCCAGGTGAGCCTCCCTGGGGAGAGCGTTCAACAAGGGGGGAGCCACCACCGAAAAGGCCCTATTCTCATGTTGCTGCTGTCTGCTTCTCCCATGGAGGGCGCACACAAAGAACAGTCTCAGGTGATGAGTGCAGGGTCCAGGTCATTTAATATGGAGTTCTCTCCCAACCGTACTTGGAGATGCAAACGGAGATTAAACCTGGGCTCTTCTGCATGCAAAGCAGATGCTCTAACCATTGAGCTATGTCTCCTTTGGTTCTTAAGCCCGATGAGGGTTTTAGTTCCTGTGTGCCAGCTGACAGGTCAACAGGAGACAGCCAGACCTCTCTGAAAGCGACAAATGCAGAATGCAGACATATAACTGTCTGCTGATTCCAGCACAAAGGGGAGGCAGGAACAGAGGCAAGAGGGTTAAAAAAAAGCAAAGCAGTGTCCATGGAGGCAATGGAGGCAAAAGTAAAACCAAAGTCTTGTGTATTTATTTCCTTACATGTTTATCTCCTCTTCCTTTAATGTAGAACCCAGGGCAACATATAGTTTGTTCCTAAGCCGCCTCCCATTCAGACCCAGCCCTACTTCGCTTGAGAAAGTAAGCTTTATAGGAAAGATTGGTGCAGATAGCTCCTTGTATGTGTCCTGAAGAATGGCAAGCCAGGTAGAAAGGTTAGATTAGGAACAGCGGAAAAGAGCACACTGTGATTCAAGTATCAAATATGAAATGTGGGAAATGTGACGGGGCAAAAAGAGGGAAGGAAAACCAGGTGTTCTATAACTTTCAGGCACACCGGGATGCTCTCAGCTCCCTGGATCCCTGCCAGTCCATTGCACCTGCAGAGATGGCCAAAGATCAATAAGCAAATTGCAACCTATTGATTCTGTTAAGACCTTTCAGCGCCCTTTAACGCCCTTGAGCAGAAACTGCTGGTTGTAACAAAACCACGGCAGTGGTGCTTTGGTACCTGCCCTGCGGCAGCTGCCCAAAGCCATTGAGGATGTTATAGTCACTAGAGGAGGACATAGACCAGGTCCCTGCATGCCTGAGCCCCTTGTACTGAGCCATTGAAAACCACAGAGCAGAGGGCAAAATACTACCCATTTTGGCTTGCAGCAGGGCTCCACCCCTGACAGTCCATTGGTTCTCCCTGACCCAGCCTAGCTTTAAAAGCTTCCAGTTTATGCCTTGGCAACATTCTACTTTAGGCCTTGCCAGATCCCTTCCTTCTTGTGTTTGCCTACAGCGTGCTATTGTTTATCCCATACCCCACAAGTGTCCTGAAAATCTGGGACATCACATTTTTTTGCCATGCGAGAATGGTGGCCATTTTGGTTGTCATGTTCTCACATGATCTTGTGGCATGATTTCCCTTGAAAAGGTGCTTTTGCAGGGAGGGCAAGCATTTCTCTTCCTTTCAGTAGCCTTGAACTTGGCATGCTCCTTGCACCAGTAGACAGTGATGTGGGGAGTCTGATGTGTCAGGCTCAGGTATCCCTGAGGGTCTTTGCTCTGGTTCGGCATCAGCCTTGAGACTCAGTTTCGGGAACCCAATCCAGTGTCTCCTGCCTTTGTCCATGGAGTTTTCTTGGCAGGGTGTTTTCTTGGACGGTGCTCTCGAAGCTACAAACATGAGTCTGACCAAACTGCGGGAGGCAGTGGAGGACAGGAGTGCCTGGCGTGCTCTGGTCCATGGGGTCACGAAGAGTCGGACACGACTAAACAACTAAGCAACAACAACAACAAATCCAGTGTCCCAGAAAGTGGTACAGCAACCCTGGACTTCGCTGGCTCACCCTCTGGGTCCACAATGCCAGGTGACTTTGTGGGTGGGTGAGAGGAGTTGTCCCCTGGCTTAGATTCTAATCTGAGCCGGGGAAGAACTCTGGGGCCATAGCACTCAGCCATGTATTAAAAGTGAACACGACAAGCTGCCAGAGTTCGTATTCTGAGGTTCGAACTCACGGACCTCAGCAGCCTGGCTAGCGGGTCGCCATGGCAATAATTGCTCGAGATCGTGAAGTGGAACAGCAAAACAGGATTCCTCCAGAGGCTTCCATGCAGACCCAGTGTCAGCTGCTTTCCTTGTCATTCCTCCTCATCCTAAAAATAACTTTCTGAAAAGACACTGTAAGTCTCCTGTACTCTTTCCTTCGAATGAGACTGCAAAGGTTGCCCTGGACTTCATGTCAATCAGTGAGAAAGGAGAGAAGAAATGCACTTAGCACAATGATCAAATCCAACTATGAACAATTGCAGGGGGGGAGGGGGAGGGAGGGAGCAATTCTTGACTCTTCCTGATTCACTGTGTGGCAGTGGCATTTTTTCGTGCTTTCACCCACTTCTGCTTCTGGCAGGGCTAGCTAGCATCATTCCAGGAGATAAAACAATGCAGAGGGAAGCCAGTTACCCCAAAGAGTTTTGCCTGTCTAGTTGCCATGGAGGGAGAGAGCTTTAAATATATATATATCATGGCGAGGAAGCGCTTATTCAAACTACAGTCATACCTTGGTTCTCGAACGCCTTGGTACTTGTACGTTTTGGCTCCCGAATGCCAAAAACCTGGAAATTCCGGTTTTCAAACGTTTTTCAGAACCCGAATGTCCACCACAACTTCCACTTGAGTGCAGGAAGCTCCTGCAGCCAATCAGAAGCCACGCCTTGGTTTTTGAACATTTCGGAATCATAGAATCATAGAGCTGGAAGAGACCACAAGGGCCATCGAGTCCAACCCCCTGCCAAGCAGGAAACACCATCAGAGCACTCCTGACATATGGTTGTCAAGCCTCTGCTTAAAGACCTCCAAAGAAGGAGACTCCACCACACTCCTTGGCAGCAAATTCTACTGTCGAACAGCGCTTACTGTCAGGAAGTTCTTCCTAATGTTTAGGTGGAATCTTCTTTCTTGTAGTTTGGATCCATTGCTCCGTGTCCGCTTCTCTGGAGCAGCAGAAAACAACCTTTCTCCCTCCTCTATGTGACATCATTTTATATATTTGAACATGGCTATCATATCCCCCCTTAACCTCCTCTTCTCCAGGCTAAACATGCCCAGCTCCCTTAGCCGTTCCTCATAAGGCATCGTTTCCAGGCCTTTGACCATTTTGGTTGCCCTCCTCTGGATACGTTCCAGTTTGTCAGTGTCCTTCTTGAACTGTGGTGCCCAGAACTGGACACAGTACTCCAGGTGAGGTCTGATCAGAGCAGAATACAGTGGCACTATTACAGAACGGATTACATTTGAGAACCAAGGTTCCACTGTACCTCTTTAGTGAGCATTCTTCCTGATTTCCTTGTACAGTCATACCTCATGTTACGTCTGCTTCATGTTACGTTCTTTCAGGTTACGTCCCACGGCGACCCGGAAATACCGGAAAGGGTTACTTCCAGGTTTCGCCACTTGCACATGCACAGAAGCGCAAAATGATTTTACTTGCCTTGATCGAGATGCTATACTCCTATTGATGCAGCCCAGAATTGCATTGGCTTTTTTAGCTGCCAAGGCTGTGGCAGGCCCATTCCTCTCTTCTCAGACAGGTTAGGATGCAATGGTCTTCCCTTCTCGCTTTATCCATATCCCAGTGAGTGAAAGAAACTAAATGGAGAGACAGTGATATACACAAGGCCATCCAATGAGCCTTGGGGCTGTGTGGGGCGTTTACTATGGCCCGCTTCCATTCTATACCCACGGCCTTCCTGCAGGGGATTTATTCTAAGACCCCTATTACCCAGCGTCTATGTCCATGCACAATGAATGAAGTAGAGGACTTCATACATTTCTTTTTCTACTGCCCTATTTATGAGCCAATAAGATCTAAGCTCCTCCTTTTGATCCCGTCCACCATTACATCTAAGGAAGACTGTTTGAAATCGCTTCTTGTGGACGCAAATCCCCAAATCTCACGTGGGGTGGCAATATTCATAGTGCAGACTCTGAAACTCAGGGCTACTCTGACAGGGTAGCGTGCCCTAGACCTGGACCTGTTTTAATCTTTTATTACTTTTAACTCAATATGCTGAGTCTGTTCTGGGGCCATTTTGTGCTTTATATATACCCGCATACTAGTTTTTGGGCGCTGGCTATTATATCTTTGCATTATTGTCTTCGGGTAACTTAAATGTCACTACGCCAGCCAAAACACCTGAATTTTGCTGGGTTGCTTGTCTCTAGTTTGTCTTTTTTCTTTTTTGTATTGTCTTATTTTGCTATGGCAGTTTGCTAATGCAATAAAGGATTCATCCCATCCTTGTACAGTCATACCTCATGTTACGTCTGCTTCATGTTACGTTCTTTCAGGTTACGTCCCACGGCGACCCGGAAATACCGGAAAGGGTTACTTCCAGGTTTCACCACTTGCACATGCACAGAAGCGCAAAATGACGTCACACGCATGCACCGAAGTGGCGAATCACCACCAGCGTGTGTGCAGATGTGCTGCTGCGGATTGCGTTCTTTTCATGTTGCGAACAGGCCTCTGGAATGGATCCCGTTCGCAACCAGAGGTACCACTGTATAGCCACTATTCAATAATAGCAGGCAAATTCCGTCTGACCTGGAAAGTGCACCTCCTATCCATGGTTGCACCAGCCCATCCAATAAAAAAAAGAGTAAAAAATAATTTATAAATGAAACGCACAAAAACCATCTCCACACACACACCCCATGGTTTCCAGCAACTGGTACCCAGAAGCATTGCTGCCTTCATCTGTGGAGGTAGAGCATAGCCATCATGCCTAGTAGCCTTTGGTAGCCTCTCCTCCATGAATTTATCCAATCCAGGTTGCCGGCCATCACTGCCCCCTGTGGCAGTGAGTTCCATAGTTTGAACTATGTGCTGCTTGCATGATTTTATCAAATCCAATCACCTCTTACTTGCCTTCTCGCTAGACGAAAAAGCCCCAAGCACTCCTCTTCATGGAGGACTTGATCCACCTCCTTGATCATTTGGGTGTCCCTTTTCAGAAGCTCTTCCAACTCTGCAATATCCATTTTGAGGTGGGGCAACCAGAGCTGTACATGGTACTCCAAATATGGTTCATTCATTCAGGTGAAGGTAAAGGACCTCTGGATGGTTAAGTCCAGTCAGAGGTGATTATGGGGTTGCGGCACTCATCTCACTTTCAGGCCAAGGGTTTGTCCACAGACAGCATGTGGCCAGCATGACTAAATCACATCTGGTGCAACAGAAGCCAGAACGCAAGGAAATGGCATTTACCTTCCCGCCACAGCGGTACCTATTTATCTACTTACACTGGTATGCTTTTGAACTGCTAGGTTGGCAGCAGCTGGGACCGAGCAATGGGAGCTCACCCCTTCGTTGGGATTCGAACCGCCAACCTTCTGATCAGCAAGCCCAAGAGGCTCAGTGGTTTAGACCACAGTGCCATCCACGTCCCTTCATTCATTCATGGTTGCACCAGAGGAGAGAACAGCATGAGTTTCACTTGCACAAAGCTTCTGCAGAGCAGAGGTTCAACTGTGTCCAGCCTTATTGAGCATTCATTCTGATTTGCTTGCAGGGAGCCTATGTGACAATGAGCATTCATCCTCAGTTCATTTGCATGCAGGGTGTTTTATTTCTCTTTCTGTTAATCATTCGTTCATCCCACACTATTCCATGCATTTCCCCTTAGTGCAAAAAGTCTGCTGTTTTTGAAAGTGTGTTTGGTGCAACCAAGTGCTTTAACCCACTCTCAGTGCTTGAATACCTCCCACAAAATAGTGACAGTCTGGAGGCAGCAGGAGATAATACACAAACACACACACACACACACACACAGAGAGAGAGAGAGAGAGAGAGAGAGAGAGAGAGAGAGAGATGGTTTATTTACTTTCCAAGTGCCAAAATTATTTGACGGAGCCAAATTGGCTCAGCCCATCTCAGCGTGATTTAGATAATATCCTCCTGCACGACTGTTATATCTGCTCCTTGTCAAATGAAGTCCGGGAAAGGGAGGCCCAGGACTCGTAGAGGTCAGGAATGGGATGGGTGGGAATGGATTTCAGCTGGGAAATTCCTTGCTGGTGTGAAAAATAAATATGCACTGAAGTGAAATAGGGCTTCGGTGGACACAAAGCGGAACACCCCCACCCCACTCTGGGCAGTAGCTTCACATGCTTGTCTGGCCTCAGCCTCTGGCCTCTTAAATTTCCTGACATCAAAACAGGATTATTGTGGACCTGGATGATCGCAGGGGTCCCGAGTTCAGGTTGTCCTGGGCAGCTGCTTCGAATCCCCAGAATGGGAATCTGCTGCAGACACCATGGGCGTGGAAGGAGGTTCAGCTGATAGCAGTGCACTGAGGTTGCCCAGCCATCCTGTAAAATTTTGGATGTTCTGCCTATGAAGGAAAAGCTGTCTGTTCCAGTTTGGCTAGATATGGACGGCACGTCTGCCTGATAAGCAGATTCCTCATGAATTCACTTCAGGCATGCGCCATCATTTGAAAAGGCCATTGCAGGCCCTCATCCTTCAGTTAACCTGATTGGCGCACAGGCAAATGACACATATATCACATGAGCAGGTTGTGTTGGGAGCCATGTGCTTTAAATGTGGTATGTACACAACCCAATTTTTGTTTTTAGCTTCCTCTTTCCTTTTGCACTTGTTCATCTGTTTCACAATCTCTTACAGAGAAGCCTCTCCAAGGTTTGTGCATTTCTTCTTTGCCTGTAGATTTTGCACACTCCTGTGATGTATGTCCATAAAATGGGTACATGCATCTTACCTGGCTGTGGGGAGGAGCTGAGCTCTCACAAGGAGATCTGCTTTGATTTCGCAGTTCACACTCTTGTGAAAATTACCTGGATGGATATGCCATGCCATTTAAATACTGAACTCAGATGGTGTGTGCCCAAAAGCATGGTGTCAAAATGGGGCCAACTAAAAAACAAGAGCTGGGCACCAGCATGCTCATCTGCAGAGGTACAGTCTTAAAAAAGACACACAAACATGCATGAACAGATTTAAAAAGTTTCCTCTAAACCCTATGAGGATGGAGCATGCTCAGTATATTGTCTAACTAGAAAACTGGGGGCTTAGAATGGAGTAATCATGGAGGGGCTGGCTGGCTGGCTGGCTGGATTTATGCACAGGGACACTCCTGTTTGAAGGCAGTAGCAGACAGCAGACAGGTGCTGGAGGAGACTCTTGAGAGTCCCATGGACTGCAAGAAGATCAAACCTATCCATTCTGAAGGAAATCAGCCCTGAGTGCTCACTGGAAGGACAGATTGTGAAGCTGAGGCTCCAGTACTTTGGCCACCACATGAGAAGAGAAGACTCCCTGGAAAAGAACCTGATGCTGGGAAAGATGGAGGGCACAAGGAGAAGGGGACGACAGAGGATGAGATGGTTGGACAGTGTTCTCAAAGCTACCAGCATGAGTTTGACCAAACTGCGGGAGGCAGTGGAAGACAGGAGTGCATGGACAGGAGTCCATGGGGTCACGAAGAGTCGGACATGACTAAACGACTAAACAACAAGCAGACAGCATGTTGGGGTACGGGCACTTGGCTGACCTTTAGGCAGGAGACAGACATGGAGGCACAAAGTGTGGGGGGGGGGCGATGTGGTGCAAATGTACCAGCAGGAGCTCTGGATTGACAGCATATTTGCACCATGCCAACCTTGCCACCAGCAGCAAGGCAAATGCCTCCTCCCCACCAGGCCATCTGCTGCTGCCAGAAGGTAAACATGCATGATGAGAGCTGTAGCCCAAAACCAGAAAGCAGGACCTGAACACAACACCGCTCTCTTCACCTGCTATTCTCAGCAGCTGGTATTTAGTGACATGTAGCCTCTGCCAGTGGAGGTAGAACGCAGCCATTGTGAATGACTAGTAACTATTGACAGCTGTATCCTCAATTGGATCTGTCTCAATCATGCATTTGGGGCACCCATTGCACCCAGTTCCTTGGGACGTAGCGCAGCCATTAAACGAATGTGTATGTATTGCAGTGTGGAAAGAGATGGTTGGCTTTCTCCAGGAATCCGCTAATCTTTCTCTCCTTCCTGCCTCCCAGACTGGAGCAAGCTTTCTCCTCCTGCTCTCTCCCTCTGCTGCATCTCCTTCTTGACTCGCCAAGGCCACAGCAATCTATGTGTAGGAACAAGAAGGCAAAGGTGCCACTTAGTCATTCTGAGCACGCCGGGACAGCGGCCTTGGCGCTGCTGTGCAGCAACATAAAGGGGGCTATAAGTGAGCCATGTAATGAAAGCGACAAGGGCCTCAACAAGGGGGTGGCCTGGAGGGGGGGCTGCCGCTGTGCGCTTGCATGTGGGTTGTGGCTCTAGCTGGATTAGCAAGGACCGGGCTGTGATTATTTGCATGCTTCACACACATGCATACACATTTAAACTCATTGCCAACCTTTTTAGGTCAACACACTCCGTTGGGGGTTTTGTTTTGTGTGTCAAGGGTGCTGCCCCTTCGACCCATCTCTCTCTCCCTACCCCTGAATCAGTCCTCCCTCCCTGAGACAGACAAAACGGGCGGAAAGGTGGTGCATGCACACAACCAGCTTGCCCAAAGGATCTGGGTAAAAGTTGGACAAGTAAGAACTCTGAACAGCACACAGAGCTGAAAGAAGACGTGGGAAAGAGAGTCACTCTTCATCTTCCGCCTTCAGCTCAATGTGCTTTTCATGGGAGGCAAAACAAAGGTAGCTAACCTCAGCATCAGCAAGGAAAAAGTGGGGTGGGGGCACTCAGAGATGCTGTGGGAACCAGAGGAAGACCTCAAGGATACCACTGCATCCCTGGGCCCCATGTTGGCAAACTCTGATTTAACCAGCAAGGCCACATCCAACCGGCAGAAGAAAATCTGTCATATCCCCCAAGTGTCCCAGAAAAAAACGAGGCACCCCGTTTTCTTGTGTGAGAGCATGGCGGCCATTTTGGGTACCATGATCTTGCACGGTTTCGTGCCAAGATCTCGCCCCGAAAAAGCACTTTCCTCAGGGCTGCAATCTTGCAAGCTGCCCCAAATGCGTGCTTTGGGGCACAGTGAGCGTCTTTTGGATTCCACGATCATGTGAGGGTCACGTGACTCACACAGGAGTGTGGGCGGGGAGTTGCACATCCCGGTTTGGGGACTCAAGGTGTTGGAGGGTGTGCACTGTGTGGCTGCAGTCTTCTCCGGACCAATTCACACAACCACCAGGCAGCACATTTTAGCCACATGAAAAGTCCCTGATCTTCACACCACCCTGTGACCAATATGACTGCCACCTTTCTCTTGCTCTCACTTTTAAAAATTTACCAGCCCTTTCCAGTAGGTTGCATCCAATGCTAGCCATATTCAAAGCAGACCCATTGAAGTAAATGGGCACGATGAACTCAGGCCCATTAATTTCAATGGGTTACCTCCAAATAATATCTCAGTTGGATATAGCCCTATGCCTTCAGGGTGGCTCACAAACTTTTAGAAAAGCAGCAAACATCTCAGGCCCTTTGAATGGATGGTGGTGCCACCACTAGGCACTGGCCAATTGGTGCTGATCCATGACAGGGCCTTCTCGGGGGCCATTCCCTGCCTATGGAATGCCCTCCCCAGCGACGTTTCTTTGTATGCTCTCATTATTAACATTCAGGAGGAATTTTAAAGCATTCCTGTTCATCTGGGCATTTGACTGGGAAATACTGTTTCCAGCAACCTTGAAACGATCCATTGTGAGGGCATGTGACTGTTTCTGTATGTTCTTAATTAAATGTGTTTCTATTTTATTTTATTGGGTTGCGCCAAGTGTCAGCCCTGCACGGAGTAGATCCATTGAAGATTATGGGTATAGCTAACTTACATCCATCCGTTTCCTTGAGCCTGCTCTTGAGGAGAACCTACTTGGATACCCAACCCATTGTTGTTTTTTTCTACATTGTCGTTTGCCAACCGTCGGGAGGAAGGGCGGGGCGGAAAGTGAACAAATAAAGAACAGATCAGAACCATTTCCCATGTCTAATCTCCGTTCCAGGAAAAGTGTTCAGTTTTTCTTCTCTTCCGTGCCACGCTGCTCTTAGAAACAGGAGAGGAGGGCGAGGTCCTAAAAGGAAAGAAAGAAAATGTCAGTTATGGCAATCCAGTAAAATATCTCCAGAGCAAATGTCTTCAGCAAGAGGAAGTGATGGTATTAAGCTGCAGGGGGCTGGGCTGGGTTTGTGAAGGGTCTTGTGAAAGCTGGCAAATATCTCTCCATTCCTCCCATACCTTAAGAACAAGGAAGCCTTTGTTGGGCGGCTCCAAGGAGGGGAAACCTCTCTTCCCTCCGGCCGCCCTCGGCTGTGGCCCTTGTCCTCACAGCGACACCCGGAGTCATGAGGGGCGGCCTTGTCTTTTTGACACGCAAAGCCCCTTCTCTGTACTTGGCCCCTTCTGGAAGCAGAGCAGAACGAACAAATGACCGTGGTTACCTCAAGGGTGTCCCCAAATATCATTGTCCGGTGTGAGGCCTAAAAGTCATAGGCGGCGTTCGGTTCAGCTGTATGCCACGCTTCCCAGAAATATATCTGTGCTCAAAAAGCGTTTCGCGTAAAAGGGAAAATCTAGTACCCAGCAGTGCAATAAAAACACATGATAAAAAGTATAATGTCGCTACAATAGAGCAGTAAAACAATGCAAGCAATTAACAGTTCCTTTAACAGCCGTCAAGATAGAAGGGAGCAGAAAGTAAACAGATCCGACAACTTCACATCCGAAAGTAACCGCCAAGCTGATAACACTTTTACCTCACAATGCCTCCCGCCCCATCTTTTACGCCTCAGTCCCAAAGTTCCCTCACACCTTCTTCTGGAAGCAGCGCCGTTTTTTGAAAGAGCTTTTTGAAAGCTCTGTGGGCTTTAGTGCAGCCACAAAAAGCTGGAACATTTGCAGGGGTTTTTTTCCCAACCGGAACTCACCAGAACTTAGTTCCAGCACTTCTCAGATGGGCGCCAATGCAATTGGAAGAGAACACCTCTTTTTCTAGAAAAATATCACAGATACATTTGTAATATGAAAAGTTATAGGATTTGAGGTTTCAGGATATGCAATGATGAGAAAGGAATTATTATTATTATTATTATTATTATTATTATTATTATTATTATTATTATTATTATTAACCAGCCCTTTCCTGGCAGGTCTCAGGGTGGGCTGCAAGAATTTACAATTCAGATATAGGAAGAGTTAAAAAAGATTACAGGCAGGCCCTGAAAACACACATCTCAGGTGTCACAGCTAGGGTAAAGAGGCATGTCTTCAGCACTCCCTGAAAGCTGTACAGTGAAGAAACCAGGCGCCGTTCTGTGGGGAGGGGGTTCCACAACTTAGGGGCCACCACAAAGAATGCCACGCCCCCACCCCACCTCTGAGGGTGGTTAAACGACCAAGAGGGACCCCTCTGCTGATCTTAACATCCAGGAGGGAAGCAGGCAGCATTTCAGATACAGTGGTACCTCGGTTTAAAGAACAGCCCTGTTTACGAACTATTCGGTTTACGAACTCTGCAAAACCAGAAGTAGTGTCCCGGTTTGAGAACTTTACCTCGGTCTAAGAATGGAATCCAAACGGTGGAAGGGCACTGGCAGCAGGAGGCCTCATTAGGGAAAGCGCACCTCGGTTTAAGAACAGTTTCAGTTTAAGAACGGAGTTCCGGAACAGATTAAGTTCATAAACCGAAGTACCACTGTATTCGTGGCCGAACTCATCTAGGGTTTTAAATAGTAGCACAAACACTATGACTGCCCACGAAATTTTGCAGGTGCAAATAGTACTGACAGCCAGTTGGCGTATGATCATTCCAATAGCATCATGAATGCAAATCATTACGAATGTGCAATAAAAAGGATGTCAGTCTCACATTCTGCAGGCAGCATCAGTGGACGCGATGCCTGCCAGAAACCAGTGCTGCTTTAGTTTTCAGTGGCGATTAGAAAGGAGTCGATAAGTGGCAAGAGCAGATCCCCATGTGGCTGCCACAGCCATGTGTCACACGGACCAAATAGCCCAGGACTTCAGGTCTGGCTTTCTGCCACAATACACTTTGTTGCATGCACACCTGATTAGATGCTGGACTTTTGTGTCTTGCGGGCGTTTCTCACCCATGTATTTGCTGAGTCAGCAGCTTGCAGGAGCGACATGCTCCTGTCCTCCGACCCACAGGTTGGGGCACTAATGATGTCTTACGAACTGTGTGGGCAAAGAGGAGCTTCAATTATTCAGCTGCTTGTCAGTGCAATTAAATTAACTCTTCATTGAGAGAGCCATGAATATTTCACTAGAGAGACACAAAAGAGATCTCCCGGCAGCACTGGGACAGGGCAGCAGAGAGTGGCTGAATCATGCAGCCCAAATTTTCTACACATGAAAACCCAGCGCAGATCTGGTCCTGCCTAGTTTGGAGGGTAGGTTTCTTGGTAAGGTAAAGGTAAAGGGACCCCTGACCATTAGGTCCAGTCATGGCCGACTCAGGGGTTGCGGTGCTCATCTCGCTTTATTGGCCGAGGTAGCCAGCGTACAGCTTCCGAGTCATGTGGCCAGCATGACTAAACCACCTCTGGCGAACCAGAGCAGCACACGGAAATGCTGTTTACCTTCCTGCAAGAGTGGTACCTATTTATCTACTTGCACTTTGATGTGCTTTCGAACTGCTAGGTGGGCAGGAGCAGGGACTGAGCAATGGGAGTTCACCCCGTTGCGTGGATTCGAACCACGGACCTTCTGATCGGCAAGTCCTAGGCTCTGTGGTTTAATCCACAGCGCCACCCGCATCCCTAGGTTTCTTGGTACAAAGCTGCAAAAGTAAGGGGTGTTTTGTTACTGCAAAGACCAAAATGGCGCTGAGCCAAATCTTCATTGGTTTTGGGGTTTGCATCAGCTCATCCGGAATTCCTCTTGTCCTGCTGCTTCCACTATGAAGTGCTGAATTGGAGTAAATGTCAACCAGCTATTCCAAGGACTGATGTTTGCTCCAATTTTTCTGGGACACTTGCAGGTGTCTCATTGGAAGAGCACAGTTGTTGTTCAGGGATAGATGGGGTGAGGAGGTCCTTTGATTAATGTTCTTATAAAAGAGTGAGCTAGGATTGTGGATGTCCTCAGGTTGCATCCTGTTGAAAGTTTGGGCATAACTCAGCTTGCGGAAGAGGGGGTTGCATGGGTTAAGACAGAGAGCTAGAATGAGGGACATCCACACTCCCAGACTACTCCTGTCCTTTAACCTATCAATTTACTTATTTATATCCTTGTTGTTTAGACTGATACATCTTAGGTTGCATCGTGTTTCCAACTTTATTCTCACACGTTCTCTTGCAGTTCAAGATGAGAGGGTGTCTTTAACTTATGAGAGACCAAAGGAGCAAGCATAGCTGCCTTGTTTTTCTCTAGAGTAGTTAGTTAGACTGGAACTAGAAACTTTTCTATCCAAGTTATGGATTTCCTACAATAAGCAACTGTATTATTTTCTTACCTATACGCATCTTGTGTGAGAGAGTGTGTGTGATTGCAACGGGTTACTCTCTAAACAAGATTTACTAGAAACTGCAGGAGGCAAGAGCGAGAGCCCTCTTGTGCTTGGGTCCTGCTTGTAGGTTTCCCATAAAGCCTCTATCAAGAGCGAGCCAGCAATAAATCACACAGAGTAAGCAAACTCTTTATTGGAAGAAGCAAGGTCTGCTCAGGAGTGCCAGGTCTAATGAGCACAGCAATTCTTCTTGGCAGGTCTTGTCCCTATGAGGCAAGGTCCCCACGTTCCCACAGCTGCCTAAGTCTCCTTCCCTGGGTCTTTCCCAAGCAATCCGAGACTACGCCAGCACGCCTGTCTTTGCTCCTCTCACTTCATACCTCTCCTTTTCCTGGGAAACCAGGGAGAGAAGGGAACTTGTTGCAGCAGGAGGGAGAGATACCCTGGTTTCTTCACCAGTCGAACTCATCTCTGCCTCTTGGAATCCTTCCTCTTCTGCTTCCACTTCTGGACTTCTCTCTGCCACAGACTCTCCCTGCTCACTAAACCCTGTTTCCTCTTCAGTTTCTGACACTTCCTGCAGTCTTGTCTCTCTTCTCCCTCTGACCACTCGTAGTCATCCCACCACCACTCCCCAGGCGCTGAGCATTCTTCCCTTGGGGGTTCCCCAACTGGTAGCTCCCATCAGTCCCCTGCATCCAAACAGTCCATGACGACCACTGTGAAAACAGGACTGTATAAAGCACAGGCCAGAGCCAACAGGCCCTTCCTATGCTCCTATGCTGCAGTGCATCCTGGAAGCATTGCTCTTAGAAGAGAGCAATGCTTGGAAGTCCATGTTGGCCAACAGGTGAACCCACACTCAGTTCCTGCTCATGTGCTTCCCATGGACATCTGTCTGGCCCCTGTGAGAACAGCATGTGGGACTAGATGGGTCTGTGGCCTGGCAGATCCAGCAGCCAGAATCTTCTCATGCTCACTGCTTCAGATGTGGTTGAGTTTCACTGGGATAAGGCTCCACCCTCTCCCTCCCTCATTTTCTATCCCACCTTCCTGTGACATTAGAAGCGAACACTTGCTTCCTCCTTCCAAGCACCAATGGCCTCCAAGCACCGATCCCCAAATGCTCCTTGTCCCAGTTCCGTATAACAGCTCTTCAGCCCCATTCCTCTCCTCCGCCTCCTCTCCGCTAACCGGTGGCAGGAGCAAGAAGCAGCTCTGGGATTCTCCTCCGTCTTCTCTTCTGAGCAATTAATAATTTATTTCATTATCAGGAGGAGGGGGGAGGGGGGAGGGAAACTGCTAATGAGACGAAAACAAGCCAGAAACATCTGTCAGGGGCTGCTTTCATCCTGGGCCCTGGGCTTCTGCGCGGGAAGCAGCGAGGCTGCGGACGGCATCGAAGGGTGTCCCTGCACACCAGGCATTGCACAGCCTGTTGCCTGACGCCCCCTCCCTCTCCCGCTGCGCTCATGCACACACACATCCTGATTCTGCTCTCATGCACATAGATCCATGATTTTTCCTTTCCCGCAGAAGGCAGGCATGCCCAGTGCTGAGGGGAGCAGAGCCCAGCTAGCAAAGCGGCATTTCCAGACACCGGGCACACATAAGAGAGCAGAATCTGAGTGCAACAATGCTCTCTCCCCACCAGCAAATGGAATTCGGAGGCGGTAGAGACAGAATGTAGCCATTGTGGCTGGTAGCCATTCATAGTCTTCTCCTGCACGTATATCTTCCCATGTTAATTTTGCAGAGGGAGACTCTATGGGCATGGCACAGAGGGTGGGTGGGTGCGGCCCCATGCCCAGAGCCTGCCATAGATCAGCCTCCTGCTGGATCAGGCCAATAGCTCATCTAGTTCAGCATCCTGTTCCCACAGTGTCCAACCAGATGCTTGGGGAGAAGCCCACAAGCAAGAGGAACCAGAGGGCCACGCAATGTAAGTGCATCCCACGTGGGGCGTTGGTTCCAAGGATTCTGCGCTTACGTGAAAACGTTTATACTCCAACCGTTCCCGCAAAACTAACGTTTAATAAGTGGGTTGTGTTTAGGCAGACCGCTTTGCAGAAAATGTACACCAGGCACAAATGCATTAAAAAATTGTGTGCATTTGGAGAAATTTGGACTAAAATGCAGGTAGGATTACATTAGGACAAAAAAAAAATGGCACACTGATAAGGAAATGTGGAGAAGTGAAGACTGGGGAAATAGCTAAGGAAGTGAAACCGAAATGGAGAGATTTTGCTCATCCCTCTCCATTGCTGCCCTAAAGTAAATGAGAGACACAGCCATGGATCTGGCTTGGATCTTTGCATTTAGGGGTGAGTCTCTTGGAATTCCCACCTCTGACTCTAGCCAGGAAAGGCTTCGTTCCAGTTAAACTATTCTGAGTTATCGAAGAGCTGGCAAGCTTGTGCATGTGCCCCCTTTTCTCAGACTCCCCTCCCCCCATCTGCTCCAACACCACCACGGCTGCCACCTGCCTTCCCCCCCTCCATGCCTCCTGCTTCATTGGGGCTTTGGAGCTGGCTCAACAGTTAAATGGCCCATTGTTTGCAGCCCCCAACCAAATGAATGGCTCCTAAGTGGATTAATTAACTTGGTCTGAAGGATAAAGGGGACTCTCCTCCTTGGGAACTATTGTTTTCGTTTGCCTTTGGTCACCGCAGGCAAATGAGGGCGAGGCATTCCTAGGGGTAGGTTGCCACCTTTTTGCCTGGCACAGCTCCTGTGCCATTAAAAACCATGGGGCAGGGTGGGGGAATCAACAGGTAGGATGTCATCCTCCTCCAGTCCCAATCTCTATATCTCTATAAGACATGTGCCAAGGCATAGCTCAGTCCGTAGAGCACGAGACTCTTAATCTTAGGGTCGTGGGTTCGAGCCCCACATTGGGCAAAAGATTCCTGCATCACAGGGGGTTGAACTAGATGACCCTCACAGTCCCTTCCAGATCTATGGTTCTATGAATCCCAGTCCAAACCGGCAGCTCTTCCACTCTTTACTGTTAAGCTGGCCTCTCCAAGGAATCCCCAACTAATAATATTCCACCCTGCCTGATCCCTGTGAGTACTTCGATTGGACCAGACTTTGCGATGCCAATTTGTCCTTGTCTGCCGACTGCAGTGTTGCATATTCCATATGTCCCACTGTGCTACGTGGATTGACAAGCCTGTTGTGAAAGCATTTCCCTGCCTCTCCCACCCAGCAAGCTTGGGATACTGTCCCAATGCCACGTGGCTTGTCTCACTTGCTCGAGCCGTCTATAATTAGTGGACACTACTGTGTGGCTTGCGCAGACAATGCTTTCTCCTGCTTTCTGCTGGTGATCTGGGACAAGCTATGTGGGAGGCAGCATCTGGGACAGAGTGGGGCAGGAGCGGTTGGGGCAGGGCTGCATTATAGGCTCAAATTGTCCTGTTCTGCTGAAGAACCTGGCCATTTTGCACCAGCTAAAGTATCTGAACCTCCTTTGCAGACAGCCACACGTATAGCGCATTGCAGTACTCAACCTGGAGCTTACCTGTGTGTAGGCCACAGAAGTTAGGCTATCCCTCACTAATTAATAATCATAACAGCAGCAACTAATCCTCTTGACCTCACCTCCGCCGCTCTCCCCACTCATTTGCAAGATATTAAAGCGGGGGTGTGACCACGGGGGTGGATCCTGTGGCGGTTGCAGGGCGGCAGGGTTCTGAACATTTTGCCTGGGGCACCCCCAAAATCCACCACCCCGTTCCGCCTCTCATTAAAGCCTCGTCTGGTTGTGATGGCCCCTCGCGCGGCACTCTTTCCTCCCAGCCCCTTCTCCGGCTCAGAGTTTTCATTCAGCCAGACGATGAATAATTCAGCTCCTTTAATCTTCCTTATTAAGTTGCTCCCTCAGGCCTCAGATCATTTGTTGCTTGGCTCTGAAGTGCCTTCAATTTGTCCGCTTCTCTTCGATCCCTCCAGGACCCGGGGAGAACCCAGGATTGGTGGGAAAGTGGAGGGTAGCTGGGAGGGGAGACTGAAAGGGCTACGTGTGGCTCCCTTCCTCTCCCCAAGATCCCTAGACATAAGGAAGGATAGCTCCTCTCTCTCTCTCTATCTTGAGGTTTGGGGGATGAGCTAGAGAATGCCTCCATGCGCATGAAGATTGGCACGTTCTCACCCTACCACACACTCTCCTCTCAGGAAAGGCGGCAAGGATCCTTCTCAGATCCTAAAGGGAATCCATTTGGGGGTTCAGTGAGTGGAACGATGCTCAGGAGGCAGGACTGAGAAGCAAAAACCAGCAGTGTGTGCCTTGCTGAGAAGAAGAGATCAAAGCTAGCAGCAGGTTGAACTGATTTGGGGCACTTCTTACTTATGTGGTGCCGTCACCGTGCAGAGCAATGTAAAGCAACAAGGCAGAATTGGGGAGTCCTCAAGGAGCTTACATTCTCAAGTTCAGCAATGAGTGGGAGACTACGGAGGGAAACCTGGGCGGAGCAGGGGCAGGCTAAGGAAATGAAAACGAAAATTCAGTTGCAGAAGCCAAGATACAAAAGCAATGATTTCCTCCTGCTCCACTGCAGGCAAAAAATTACTCAGCAATGCTAAGCTGGTCGCGTTACCGGTTTCACCAATTACAACCGCTGTGAAGGATAGTTTGTATGCCTTTTAGCTCTAACTGAATTTACTCTGGCTGTACTTTTTTGCATTTCATTGACATTTCATGCCAACTTTGGGTCATTTTGACACCGGGCAAAACCTCAAGCACCTCCCCCCCTCCCCCATCCCTGCTGTTGCCTGCCCAGGCCTTTTGAATGATTGTTTTTATGCTGCACCGATTGCTTTTACTGTTTTAAATAAAAATTTTTGCATGTTTTCCGTTGATAAATTTTTCATTTGTTTTACTGCGGTTGGGGGGGGGAGGTGAAATAAAGTGGTCCTGTGAGTTTTATTGAATGGCAAGGTATGCATTTTTTAAAAGCCCCTTAAAAACAATGGAAGAAAGAATAGTGTGGACTATTAGCCAAACAAAATAATGGTTGCTAAGCAGTCATAACAATACTCATAGACTGGTTTTATTACACCAGTTCAACTGTAATGGATTCTCCAAAATAAATCTGGAGAGTTGTCATTTTGGTGAGGGTGATGGCAGTCCACTGCTAAAGATCTTTTTTGTTCACGGGATGGTAGGATTGTATCCGCTCAGAGCAGACTCATTTAAATTAATGGACCTAAATTAGTCATGTCTCCTAATTCCAATGGGTCTGAGTAGGGCCAGCATTGGCTACAGCTCATAGTCCACAAAGTATCCCCGGGAGAGAGAATTATCTACTTGCACTTTGATGTGCTTTCGAACTGCTAGGTTGGCAGGAGCAGGGACCGAGCAATGGGAGCTCACCCCGTCATGGGGATTCAAACCGCCGACCTTCTGATCGGCAAGCCCTAGGCTCTGTGGTTAAACCCACAATGCCACTCGTGTCCTTCTTATCCTCCATGAATTTATCTTAAGCCCTTTTAAGGCCATCCACATGGGTAGCCATCACTAAATCCTGTGGGAGCGAATTCTGGAGTTTATGCACTGTGTGAAGTCCGTTGGTCTTTGCTGAATTTCCCAACATCCTGCCTCATTGGATGCTCCTGAGTTTCAGTATCATGAGAGCTACCTGACTGGCTCTACACCTGACATAATTCTGTACACCTCTGTACACCTCTCTCCCCTACCTTGCTCACCTTCTTTCTAAACTAAAAGACTCTGATTGCGTATTTCCCCTCTCAACACCCATTTGATGATGTTGGTTGCCCTTTTCGGAACCTTTTCCTGCAAGCTCATTGTTCATACCATGCATTCCACCCCATAAACATACAGTGGAGCAGTGATTTGCAATGACTTTGACTGGAGGACCATTTAAAGCAGGCACCCCCATATTCGGCCCTCCAGATGTTTTGGGACTACAGCTCCCATCATCCCTAGCTAACAGGAGCAGTGGTCAGGGATGATGGGAGTTGTAGTCACAGAACATCTGGAGGGCCGAGTTTGGGGGTGCCTGATTTAAAGCTAGCACAGAAGGCTGCACACACCTGCACACCCACTTCGAAACGCAGATTGTTGATGAATCCCAGGCTCATGGCACATAACCTGCTCCAGAGGTAGGACTCGAAGCAATGGCTTCCAGTTGCAAGAAAGGAGATTCCGACTAAATGTCAGGAAGAACTTTCTGATAGTAAGAGCTGTTTGACAGTGGAACGGTCTCCCTCGGGAGGTTGTGGGCTCTCCTTACTTGGAGGTATTTAGGCAGAGTTCAGATGGCCATCTGCCATGGATGATCTAGTTGAGATTCCTGCATTGCAGGGGGTTGAAATCGATGACCCTTGGGATCCCTTCCAACTCTACAGTTGTATGATTCTGTGATCTGCCTCTCTCTATTGGATCTGGATTGATTACTTGGAGCTAAGTGGTACCTTTGGGGATGCCAGAACTGGGCCCAGGGACCACTTATTGCAAAGAAAGGAAGTCAAGACTGCCCTCCTGACCATTGCATTTGAATACGCTAATTCATTTCTTAATATATGCACATTTAAATTTGACCCTTAACTTCTGATAATGCTGAAGTGGGAAAAGGAAAACGAAAGAGGGAAAAAGCCAGGCTGATTTAAAACTCTCTCGGCAGTGCGCTGGCTCTTATCGGTTCCTGCCAGCCAATGAATTTAAGGGATTTGGAGGTGGGAGGCAGCACCCCACTCTGGAGACCTTTTTGGCACAGATCCTGGACTTCCCCTGATCACGGGCGAAACTGCTGTTTGGTGGGGAGATGTTAAGAGGGTCAGAGCAAGCAACTCTCCCGGCAGCTCAGCACATTGCAGGGTTGCATTGCTGGAGCAATGGATGGGACAATTCTGCTGATTTCACTGTGTCCCTCAGTTGCTCACTTTCCAGCCTTAGGTTCAGTTCTCTACATTTCTCTGTCAGTTTGCAATTAAAAAATATATTTTCTAAATCCTGGTTGGCATTTTAGTGTGAATTTCTCTTAATATACACACTTGGGTATGCAATTTCCCGTAATAGAATGTGCTTTTCAAAGTCATTTTCACTAGCATATGCATTTGTATGCAGACTTTACCCTAGCATGTGTAATTTTTGTACATATCATCAAGCTGGAGAACTGCAACGCAAAATTCAGAGAAGTGCAAATTTTCAAAAGAGGGTTGTGTTTTGATTTATGTATTGTTTGGGAATATACAGATGAGGTACGTCCGTCCTTAAATGCAAAGTGAATTGAATTTCTCCCCCATCCACACAAGACAGAGGTGCGTGTTGTGGGTTGGAAAACCAGCTGCTCTGAATGCAGGTTTGCAACCAGTCCTAGTCGGAGTTGCATGACCACGCTCACCGTTTTTGAGTGGGTCAGGACTGGACGCAACCTGGGGAAGCAGAGGTGGCGGCTCAGAAATGCTTTTTAACAACTGAGGTTGGCACACCAGCTGCATCCCTGTCAGGAGAGAGCAAATAGTTAATCACACACTGGCAACATCTGGGCTGGGCTACCGTAATGCACTCGACATGGAGCTGCCTTCAATAATGGTTTGGAATCTTCAGCTGATACTAAATGCGGCTGCTCTGTGGTACCAGGCAGACAGAACATATTCTTCCCATATTGGACCAGTTGCCTAAGTGTTCGATGGCCCAGTTTAAAGTGCAGTCCTAAATGGCTTGGGACCATAGAATCATAGAATCATAGAGTTGGAAGAGACCACAAGGGTCATCGAGTCCAACCCCCTGCCAAGCAGGAAACACCATCAGAGCACTCCTGACATATGGTTGTCAAGCCTCTGCTTAAAGACCTCCAAAGAAGGAGACTCCACCACACTCCTTGGCAGCAAATTCCACTGTCGAACAGCTCTTACTGTCAGGAAGTTCTTCCTAATGTTTAGGTGGAATCTTCTTTCTTGTAGTTTGGATCCATTGCTCCGTGTCCGCTTCTCTGGAGCAGCAGAAAACAACCTTCCTCCCTCCTCTATGTGACATCCTTTTATATATTTGAACATGGCTATCATATCACCCCTTAACCTCCTCTTCTCCAGGCTAAACATGCCCAGCTCCCTTAGCCGTTCCTCATAAGGCATCGTTTCCAGGCCTTTGACCATTTTGGTTGCCCTCCTCTGGACACGTTCCAGTTTGTCAATGTCCTTCTTGAACTGTGGTGCCCAGAACTGGACACAGTACTCCAGGTGAGGTCTGACCAGAGCAGAATACAGTGGCACTATAACTTCCCTTGATCTAGACGCTATACTCCTATTGATACAGCCCAGAATTGCATTGGCTTTTTTAGCTGCCGCGTCACACTGTTGACTCATGTCAAGTTTGTGGTCAACCAAGACTCCTAGATCCTTTTCACATGTACTGCTCTCAAGCCAGGTGTCACCCATCTTGTATTTGTGCCTCTCATTTTTTTTGCCCAAGTGCAATACTTTACATTTCTCCCTGTTAAAATTCATCTTGTTTGTTTTGGCCCAGTTCTCTAATCTGTCAAGGTCGTTTTGAAGTGTGATCCTGTCCTCTGGGGTGTTAGCCACCCCTCCCAGTTTGGTGTCATCTGCAAATTTGATCAGGATGCCCTTGAGTCCATCATCCAAGTCGTTGATAAAGATGTTGAATAAGACTGGGCCCAAGACAGAACCCTGTGGCACCCCACTAGTCACTCTTCTCCAGGATGAAGAGGAACCATTGATGAGCACCCTTTGGGTCCGGTCAGTCAGCCAGTTACAAATCCACTGAGTGGTAGCATAGTCAAGACCGCATTTTACCAGCTTCTTTACAAGAATATCATGGGGCACCTTGTCAAATGCCTTGCTGAAATCAAGGTAGACTACATCCACTGCGTTCCCTTCATCTACCAGGCTTGTAATTCTGTCAAAAAATGAGATCAGGTTAGTCTGACATGACTTATTTTTCAGAAATCCATGCTGACTATTGGTGATCACAGCATTCCTTTCTAGGTGCTCACAGATTGTTTGCTTAATGATCTGCTCCAGAATCTTCCCTGGTATTGATGTCAGACTGACTGGGCGGTAATTATTTGGGTCCTCTCTTTTCCCCTTTTTGAAAATAGGGACAACATTTGCCCTCCTCCAGTCTGCCGGGACTTCGCCTGTTCTCCAGGAATTCTCAAAGATGATTGCCAGTGGTTCTGAGATCACATCTGCCAGTTCTTTTAATACTCTTGGATGCAGTTCATCTGGCCCTGGAGACTTGAATACATCTAAACTAGCCAAGTATTCTTGTACTATCTCCTTAGTTATTCTGGGCTGTGTTTTCTCTGCTGAATCATTTGCTCCAAATTCTTCAGGTCGGGCATTGTTTTCTTTATCGGAGAAGACTGAGGCAAAGAAGGCATTGAGGAGTTCAGCCCTTTCTGTGTCCCCTGTTTGCATTTCACCATCTTCTCCTCTGAGTGACCCCACTGTTTCTTTGTTCTTCCTTTTGCTACGAACATACCCATAAAAGCCTTTTTTGTTGTTTTTAACCTCTCTAGCAAGCCTGAGTTCATTCTGTGCTTTAGCTTTTCTGACTTTGTGTCTACACGTGCTGGCTATTTGTTTGAATTCCTCTTTGGTGGTTTCCCCCCTTTTCCATTTTTTGTACACATCCTTTTTTAATCTTAACTCCGTTAAAAGTTCTTTAGATAGCCACCCTGGCTTCTTTAGGCACCTTCCATGTTTCCGTCTCATTGGTATTGCCTGAAGTTGTGCCTTTACTATCTCCCTCTTAACAAACTCCCAGCCATCATGAACTCCCTTTCCTTTTAGTATTACTGTCCATGGGATCTCACCCAGCACTTCCCTAAGTTTTATGAAGTCAGCTTTCTTAAAGTCAAGAAATTGAGTCCTAGTATGCTTGGCTGCTCCTTTCCGCTGTATAGTAAACTTCAGAAGAGCATGATCACTTGCGCCTAATGATCCTTCCACTTCTACCCCATTAACCAGGTCATCGACATTGGTTAGGACCAGATCTAAAATGGCTGTTCCTCTTGTTGCTTCTTCCACTTTCTGGACAATAAAGTTGTCTGCAAGGCCAGTGAGGAATCTCTTTGACCTTATGCTCTTGGCTGAGTTTGACATCCAACATATATCTGGGTAATTGAAGTCTCCCATTACTACTATCTCCCTTCCTTTTGCATGCTTGGCCATCTGTTCCAGGAAGGCATCATCTATGTCCTCTGTTTGGCTTGGGGATCTATAGTAAACTCCCACAATGAGGTCACTGTTATTCTTCTCTCCCTTAATTTTGACCCAAATGCTTTCACTTTGGCTTTGAGGTTCTAAATCTTGGATCTCTTCACAGGTATACACATCCCTGACATATAACGCCACTCCTCCTCCTTTTTTGTCTGGTCTGTTTCTCTGAAATAGATTGTATCCCTCCATTTTTACATTCCAATCGTGGGACTTATCCCACCAGGTTTCAGTGATGCCTATTATGTCATATTTAGTTTGCTGTACCAAGAGCTCAAGCTCATCTTGTTTATTTCCCATGCTTTGTGCATTAGTGTACAGACATTGAAGTCCATTAGTCATTCCCCTGTGTCTCTTATTTAAGGATTTTTTCCTCCCACCACTAGGTCTGCTTGCTGTTTGCTCCATTTGGTCTATGACATTTGGATGATCATCTTCATCCAAATGCCATGTGATCTAAAGGCCTGGGAATTAATAAATGGTAGGATTTTGACTAACAGGGATATGATGGGAGAAATACAAGCTGCAGAGGAATTCCTGGGGTATCCTATGCCAAATGACCTGACCAAGCTGAGGCCATTAAGAAACAAGACAGGACCATTGAGGACCATCGGCAATGCAGGAGAACTGTCCTTCCCCCTTGCCCTGAGGTGTGAACAGGGAATGGGGATTGGAGGGTTGCCAGGGTAGCTGGGGGTTAAGGTGACAGGAAAAGAGTCTTGAGCAAGGGTTGCTGGTAAGGAGGAGGAGGAGAAGGAGGAAAAAAAATGGGAATCCATCTTGGGCTGGCTGGCTGAAGGCTGGCTGGGAAAGATGTCTTGGACTTCAGGACTGCACTGCTGTGGGGTACAAGCCCCTCTTGAAATGATCATGCCGTAAGATCTGTAGCCCCTCCTTGCAGACTGAAGGTGTAAATCAGTGAATAAACCATACTTCTATTACAGTCTCCACTGCGTTTCAATTCTCCAAAGGAGCACAGACCCTAGTTGAGGACTGAGACCCCTGAAATCCCTTGTATGGCAGGGATGGGGGTAGGTCCTAACATTCTCATAGCCTGCCTGCAAACTGGCGGCCGCAGGGACAGCTGTGGGTAGGATTCCTGCATTGCAGTGGGTTGGACTAGATGACCCTTGGGATCCCTTCCACCACAGCACTTATATGATTCTGACTTCGGACTAGTTGACGTTTTGCAGTCCTCTTCAAGGGCAGGTCCATGCAGAGCCCATTGCAATGAGATGGTCTCTCTCCATGCCTTCCACACACATGTACAAAAGCCAACCAGGCTGGGCCTTGACTCTTACTGCATCAGTGGCAAGAGGGCAGCATGCTCCACCACCCCAGAGAGCAGCAATAAAAGCTTAGCAGGTGCCGATTAGGTGGGGTGAGGGGCGCAGCATTGCCCTGCCTGCTTCCTAATGCCGCTCTTTGCTGCTAGTTACTGGGAGGGAGAGGGGCAATCCAATGGGGAGCCCAGTGCAGTGCTGGTGCTGTGGCAGAGCCCATTCAATGCTCCCGCCACCGCACCCACACTGCAACAAACTCCCTGCTGCCTCCCTGCTACTTGGCAGCAATGCCTGGGTAGCCAGAAATGCCATCCCTCCTGCGCTGCCAGTCCCCTCTGCTTGCTGAAAAGTCTGCGAAGTGTGTGTCCCACAGGAGAGCAAAAGTCTGGTTCTCACAGTGGCCGCTGGGTGCCCTCTGTACCCCAAGGCTGGCACACTTTCCTCTTCCTCATCCGGGACGCCTTCCTGTCCTCCAGTTCCTCCACAGCTCAGTCATGTGCCAAGGTGGTGGGGGGGGGAGGGGGTGACGGGTTCTTTTCTGAAATTGCTTGGGTGGAGAGAGAGAGCGCGCAGGCAAAAGAGACCCTTCCAGGGGCCTCTGCCCAGATGTTGTCAGTTAGTGGTGATAAGATCTCGGCATATTAATGCAAACAGCAGGGGCTTCGCGGGGTTTGGGAGGCGATGCTATCGCTCTGCAGGAATGCGGGGCAGCCCCAGGAGACAGTGCTTGCTTGCTCGGGGCACGCAGGCAGGTAGGAGGGAAGCCCTCTGTGTGAGGGGGACACAAGGAGAGGCTTGTGTATGAAAGCCTTCCGCAACCTGTGGCACCGATTGGTCGCCCATTACTCCCAGCTGAGCATAATGCGCAGGGATAATGCCATACCTCACTCAGATACCAATGGAAACAAGCGGGTGTGCTGTTTTCCTCTTGCATTTGTTTTCCCACTGAAGCTGGGGAGACAATACTGCAAAAGAGGATTTAAGGCGGTGCGGTTGAGTCTCCATTGCCCACGGCACATCTTTCTGTGAGTACACACACAAACACACACATGCATCTTTCCAGAAAAGCAATGCTTCTATCAGTATATAAAACACATTTTCCCTCCATTCTTATTATTGTCTCTGGTGGAAAGGAGAGCGGAGCAATGATTAAGGCACAGCTATGCTACAAAATTAAACCAGATTGGAACTAGCATAAAGGCCATTGTTTCCCTCCCTTCTAATAAATTAAAATCAAAATATTTGGAATTGTAGTTTTGTGAAGCTGATGAGGCTGCTGTGAAAAGATCTTACCATTCCAGAGTTTATTAAACTGAGAGCTCTGGCAGTTATCGGGAGCTCAGGCTATTTAAGTGATTTGAAACTGGCTTAAAGGTGTGGTTTTAGATCATACGCATACAATTTCCTGCATGCTCCTTGAAAAGCAAGAAGAAAAAGCTGTTGCCTCTATGTGTAGCCTTTGAAGGCCTGGCATATGAGAAGCTTCTCAGTTCCCATAAATGTTTGCTGGTGCAGACATACCTGACGCCACGTTCACACCATATAGTTAAAGCACTCTGATAGTGCTTTAGAGTCAGGTAGGTAGGCATGCTGGTATGACACAGTCAAAATAAATAAATAAAATTGTCCAGTAGCACCTTAGAGACCAACTAAGTTTGTTCTGGTCATAAGCTTTCATGTGCATGCACACTTCTTCAGAACTGATAGTGCTTTAAACAGCCATGGCTCCCCCCAAAGAATTATGGGAGCTGTAGTTTTCCAAGGTTCTCCTAACAACTCTCAGCACCCTTAACGGACTACAGCCCCCATAATCCTTTGGGGGAAGCCGTGGCTGTTTAACGTGGCATGACAGCACTTTACGTGTCTGGTGTGAATGGGGCCTAAAGAAAACTATGAATGAGACACTGTGCTATTCCCCTGGAAAAATAAATGTGAATGACTCAGGGTGTGATGGGCTATCCAGTGTTCCCTGCCCGCCCGCCATGGTCCTGCCTTCATTACTGGAGAACAAGGCGGAGGAGAATGGCAGATTGCCCCCCCTTTGCAGTTACGCATGTGGCTTCACGAAGGATCCCGCTGGTAAGTGTAGGGTTCATTCCTCCTCATTGTCTGGGGCAGCCTGTTGTCAATGGAAGCGCCAGGGTGTAAAACGCAAGCTCAGAGACAGCCCCTGATCTCTAATCTAGCACATAAATATGACCGAGAGCGGCTAATTGATTGTTCAGGCTCGCTACAGTCGTATCATCTGAGATACACGGGCAGCAAAGCAAGAAGGCACTGGAGGCACTTCGACTGTAATCTGCAATCTGTCAATTTAGCAGCGTGACTAAAGCGTCCGTGAATGGGAGAAGAAGGCTTGCACATCCATAATATTGATGCATAAGCGGCCGATGGGCAGAACTAACTGAATCTGCGGTTGGAAAGGCAGCAGTGGCGGCAGGAGTGGGGGGGGGATGGACAAGACAGCACCAGGCGAGGAAGTAATATCACAACAAAAGGCCCATTCCAAGTACCGTATTTTTCGCTCTATAAGACACTCCAGACCACAAGACGCACCAAGTTTTTGGAGGAGGAAAACAAGAAAAAAAATATTCTGAATCTCAGAAGCCAGAACAGCAAGAGGGATTGCTGCGCAGCGAAAGCAGCAATCCCTCTTGCTGTTCTGACTTTTTTGGTAGCTGCGCAGCCTGCATTCGCCCCATAAGACGCACACACATTTCCCCTTACTTTTTAGGAGGGAAAAAGTGAGTCTTATAGAGCACCTATTTCTGCACAAGCCCTCCTAGCAATGGATTATATCCAGGGAATATCTTGCTCAGGTGCCAACACCTCATGAAGCAACATCACCAGGCACAAGGCTTGTTCCGTCAAGGCTCCCATCTTCAGAGCCGTGGTGGGCATGCAACACCACAACAAGAGCTCGACTGCTGGGTTAGATGAAAGGCCCCTTGGGTTGTAGTCAGTGATGGCGTTCTATGGTGGCGAAGTCAAAGAAGAAGATGTAGGAACCTAAGAAGAGACTGATGGATCCATTTAATGGTCCACCTAGTCCAGCCTCCTGTTCTCACAGTGGCCGGTGAGAAACCCGCAAACAGGATCCGAGCACAAGAGCAACTCTTCCCTCCTGTGGTTTCTGGAACTTCTCCGTTGCTGACCACAACCACCCATTTCGCATCCACAGCTCAGCAGAATCTCACTCCATCATCCATCTCTGGCTGATCTCCTGTGACAGGGTCCAGCAGCATCCTGGAAAGATGCTCCACTTACCCAATGGCAGAGCCTGGCCTCGCCCTCCCAGCTCCTTTCCCTTTGCTAGCATGGGCCGGCTTTGGAGAAAGGGGCCCGCATTGGAGGAGCAATTCCTGTTATTCTTAGCCTGCTTCCAAAAGAGGCTGCGGGTCAGCCGCTCCTTTCTGCCTCACCTGGTGAGGAGGCCACGGGTTCGGAGGCAAGTTCCCACCCCTCCGCTGCCTAACGCCCACACCCCTTCCCAGTGGGCCGAGTTCAGCACAGCACAGCGCTAAGACAGAGGGAGTCGCACACCATAAATCAGGCCAGGCCGGCCAGACGACGACTTGCGGGCTCGAGGCCTGTTTGTTTTGGAAATGAGCGAAGCACATTTCAGAGGAGCCGGAGATTTACAGGCCCAGCCTGGGGCTCTCTCCGTGGGAGAACAAGGAAAAGGCATTGCCAGGACCTTGCAAATGGGGAAAGCAGAAGGCAACAGGGGAACCAGAGAGGGGAGGCTGCGACTGGGCCTGGACCAGTCTGGCAAAGAGTTGAGTTGAGTAATGGTGGCACAGAGACCATTGTCACGATGCCCTGCCCTCCTTTGTAGTCTCAGCAGCAAACATCCAGCTATCAGCTGGAAGTAAGGTTGTGGGGTTGCTACCTCTTCCTCATGTTTATGGGCTGCTCATATTTTGGGAGTCCTGTCCCTAATAAACAAAGGACCTCTTGCAAATGTAGCTTGCCCATATTTTCTGCAAAGGCAGAATCTTACGCTCCGAAAAATGTCCACTCCCCAACGCCTCCAGTTTCAAAAATATGCCTTTGTTCAGAGGAAATATGTGCTTCCGTGGGGCCAGAGAGGCAGGCTGTGCAAGTGATTTTTTTTTTTTCTTTTCCCCTTTGAAAAATGAGCTAATAAGGGCAAGTTGTTTTCAGGGAATATAATGCAGAGCGTTCCTGTTACCCGCGCCAACTTCACCCTGAAAATTGAAATTGCAATGTAGAAAATTAAGGGACGCTAATGACCGCCTTTCCGGCTCTGTGTTTAATAATTAAAATAAAATAGTGTTACTAGATATGCATGATTATGCTTGGTCACAATAAGGCTCTTGGTGTCATGCTTGGTTTTGTCCCCCAGACGCCGTGAGTAAGATGGACGGCTTCTTCCTAGGCTAGGCTAAAAGATGGCAAGGCCATCTCCAAAGGGGGATGGGAGCCAAGAAATGCTCAAAGCCATTAGGGAAAGTGGGGCACCAGTGCTCCACATAGTTCCTTGGCCCCCCTCTGACCTTATTTTGGTAGTTGGACCCATATTTACAAGCACATTACTGGAATAAACTTGACCCTGTTTAACCCTCTTGCTGGGCTTCCTGCAAGGAACACTGGACAAAATAGGAAGCTGTATTATACTGAGTCAGGCCATTGTGGTCCAGCTAGCTTTTTATTGTGGCCCATCTAGCTTTGTGTGTGTGTAGACACTCACATTAAGAGATCTGCAACTTTTCCCGGCATTCCAATTCCCAAGGCTTTTTGCAGAGGGAGGCCATGCCAGTGGATGTGGGTTATCTCTGTAAATAGTAGTGCAGACCTTAAGCCAAGGCTGGGGAATCTCAGGCCAGGGAACAGAATGCAGCCCTCAGTTTTCTGTCCCATTGGCTGCGTTCCTACACAGGCCATACCGCTTTCCCCCAAGCCATGCCTCTCTATGCTGGGATCAGACAGGAATCCCTTTGAACATTCCCTGACATTAAGTTTCGCCAAGATAAATGGGTCCTCGGTGAGGCAGGGCCTTCTTGGCCCTCAGCCAGGGCCTGTCTGTCCGACAAGGGCCTTGTCCGCTTCAGACGGAGCCTTCTGCTTCCATCCCTTAATCGCAGCCCGGTGATTTATGGGGGGAAGCTGGAGACCCCAATTCCGCTTCCCTTCCTGAGTCTCTCGCTAGCCTGAGAAGCGGCAGCGGCAGTTCCAAGTCAGGCAAGATTGATGAGGCTTAAAGGTGTTCTCTGCATACAGAAGCGTCTGTCTGGGCCTGCTGTGTGGCACAACACAGGATTAGTTGACGTACTACAAGACCTCGCAAAGAGGCAAGAGAGCTGGATTACAGGGGAGGGAGGCCTTCGCCTGAACCGTATTGTGGGGCCCCAAACCATCTCTGGCATCCCAACACGAGCTGCTGGAAAAAAGAGGCAGCCCACCCAGGTCCCATTTATGGAGTTGGGTGGCCGACGCAAAACAAACAAACACAAAATCCCCCAGATGACAACTTTATTTTAATTGCATGAAAGCACTGTCCACCATATTGAAACGTCCTCACAACTGGTGGGGTAAATATCTTCTTAGAGCTATCCTTAGGAGGTGGACTAGGTGCTCCAGGGAGTGATTACTGCTTCACTGCAGCAGGGGGAAGTACCACCTGCCTTGAAGGAGACAGTGGTGTGCCCATTTCTTAAAACGGCCTCCCCGGACCTTGAAGCATTAAACAATTATTGCTCTGTGGAAATGTCCCATTTGGGGGCAAGGTTTTTGAGGTGGTGGTGGCAATCTGCCTTCAGGCATGCTTGGCTTCCTGGAATCCAAGCAAGTCTGGCTTCATAGAATGAGAGAGTTGGAAGAGACCCCCAGGAATCTCAGCTAAAGCATCCATGACTGATGGCCATCCAACCTCTGCTTAAAAACCTCCAAGAAAGGAGAGTCCACAACCTCCCGAGAGAGACCTTTCCACTATCGAACAACTCTTCAGAAAGGTCTTCCTGATGTTTGGGCCTGGTCATGGCCTTGGTCACCCTGGTTGATGACATTTATCAGGCGAGAGATGGGGAGGCTGCTACGCTGCTCGGTCTCCTTGATCTCTCAGCGGCTTTTGGTACTGTTGGCCGTGATTATTTCCTTCTGGAGGAGCTCAGAGGGTTGGAGGAGCTGTGCTTCAGTGGTTCTGCTCCTCTTGTTTCCAGAAAGTGGTCATGGGGGGGCTACTGTTCAGTTCCATGGGAGTTGCCCCATGTTGTCCCACAGGGTTCCATCTCACCCCCCATGCTATGGAGCATCTAGGAGCTGTCATGAGGGGATCTGGACTGAAGGGTCCCCAATATGCAGTTGACATTCGCCTCTATCTCTCTGTTCCATCTGAATCAGGAGAGGCGGTTGAGGTGTTAGGCTGGTGCTTGGAGGCAGTGATGGGATGGATGTGGGCCAATGCACTGCAGCTGAATCCTGAAAAGACAGAAGAGCTGCATATCCCACCCAGGTCCTCATGTGCAGGAGGTGGGGGAGAAAGCATGCTCTGGACAGGAATTGCTTCACTGTACAGAGGCTGCCCAGCTTTTGACGGCCTTGGCTTGATCCCGTGGCCAGCTTTCGACAGCCATGGCCATGGGTTCATCCTGTGGCCAGCCTCATTGCTTGTATGTGTGTGTGTGTGTGTGTGTCTATATGTAAAGGTAAAGGGACCCCTGACCGTTAGGTCCAGTCAAGGACAACTCTGGGGTTGCGGCTCTCATCTCGCTTTATTGGCTGAGGGAGCCGGCGTACAGCTTCCGGGTCATGTGGCCAGCATGACTGAGCCGCTTCTGGCAAACCAGAGCAGCGCACGGAAACGCCGTTTACCTTCCCATCGGAGCGGTACTTATTTATCTACTTGCACTTTGACGTGCTTTCGAACTGCTATGTTAGCAGGAGCAGGAACCGAGCAACAGGAGCTCACCCCATCGTGGGGATTCGAACCCCCGACCTTCTGATCAGCAAGCCCTAGGCTCTGTGGTTTAGACCACAGTGCCACCCACGTCCTGGTGTGTCTATATGTGTGCATATATTATTCCTACATTGCAAAGGGTAGGACTAGTTGACTCTTGGGTTCCCTTTCTATGAATTCCGCCCCAGGAATGGTTCCTCTTGCATGAATCCTGCTGCATGAAAAAGCACAGGACAGAAGGAAAAGCAAGCTGACAGTCCCCGCTAATGTTTGTAGACAGTTTCTGGACACATTCCATGCTGGGCGCCTCGGTGGAGACTTCACGATCTCCCCCAAAAGCAGGCCCCCTGTGGCTTCCCCGGCAGGGACAGCCAATCTCCCACAAGGACGCTCCTTGGGAGCCAATCGATTCTTAATTAACAGGGCTCCTCGTCAGCGCCTCCACTAATTGCTACTCAGCATAATTGATTGTTAAACTGTCACTGACTAAGCTCCGGAGGTTTAACCCAGCGGGAGGCGACGGCTGGGCCCTGTGTTTTTTGTGCTGAGCTGCCAGAGCCCTTCACACCAGCCGCAGGGCAGGGGGGGAGTGTCACTTTACTGAGACTCAAAACAAATCAAAAAGCCAATTCCAGGAAGTTCACCAGAAAGGCAAGAAGTGGGTTCTGCAAACATAATTTGCTCCAATAAACTATTTAGGGTTGTCGGGACACTTCGCTGCTGTATTGTATTATCCGGTGCGAAATCATATTAAATTTGGTACGGTGCTTTCAGGTGTTCAAAGCTGCAGACCTCAAAAACAACTGCAAGCAAGTCTGATGGCTTATCTCCCACATTACAGGGGCGGAAGGTTGGCAACATCAACCCCACCATGTGGGAAACCCTTGTAGACAGACCTCAGCACCGGGAGACAGGCAATCAGATTGTGCATCTACAGCAGTGACCAGAGGAGGAATGACCACTGGGAGGAGCGCAGAGAGAAGAAATGTCATCATGCAACTGCAGCAGCATAACTGGACACCTTCATCTGCCCCGGCTGTAACAAAACATGTCTCTCCCGTCTCTACAGCCACAGCAGGTGCTGTAATCTTCAAACAGTTTCACCCCCAAAGGCACACTCCTCCGTTGTCTCCCAAGACAGGTGGATGCCAACGACAACAACAGATGAGGAGATGAGGAGACTGAGGCTTGTCCAAGTTCATGGCTGGAGTAAGATTTGAACACGGACCTCCTGTTTCACAGCTCTGTCTCTTAGCCACGGTGTTATCTGGGTAGGATCTAAGAGTTCTGCATCCCAACAGTCTCTGCAATGAATGTTAAATATTACATGGGGGGTGACCTCAAAGACAGCTTCATTGAGACCTTTAAAGATATTCCTGCCCTGAGGGGCTGTTCCAGCTGTTTGTACAGAAGCCTTGGCTCTGATGGTGTTATAAACTCCATTCATCATCGAGAAGGATCAATGGGTGTTTTCAGGAATTGCCAGCTGAGTTAAGGTGGAATTTTTGCCTAGGTGAGCACATGGGGCAAATAGTTAAGGGGAAATCACAGCAGACCTAAAGAATACTAGTACTCATCTTTTCTGCCTGCTCACAATGCCCTTCTGCAGGAATTGCAGATGTAAGGCTGCCAGCAATGCTTGTATCCTGCTGTTATGTACTGAGTTGAATAGGATCCAAAATGCAGCAGTCTGATTGGTCCTAGAACAATAGGATCCAAAATGCAGCAGTCTGATTGGTCCTAGAACAATAGGATTCAGAATGCAGCAGTCTGATTGGTCCTAGAACAATAGGACCCAGAACGCAGCAGTCTGATTGGTCCACAGGATCCACCCAATCCAGGTCCAGGTGGAAGTGAATCCGCAATCTGATTGGCCTACAGGAGAATCCCAGAACTAGCCAATCATGTGGGGCCCATTGTGTAAATAATGTATATAAAGCAGACATTATGGATGAATTTCCATTCCTCCTCACCGCTATGAGTTGAATAAAAAGCATGAAATCCACTCTTGACTCTGAGTATATTTCACCTGCAAATAAACAAGGCGCCAAACAAGCAAAGACTTTACCATGTTCTTTTGAACGCAGTTTTGAAATGTGTCATATAGTTTATACTGTGTTTACCCCCCCCCCTTTTTTTTTGTATAATTGTATCCCTTTAGGGACAGGTTGAGACCATTTTTGAAAAAAAGATTCTCAGAGGCTTTTAGAAGTTGCTTTTAGTGGTGCTTTTATTAAATTCTGCTTCAAAGTCTTAACACATTATTTTACTTCATTTTAGATAATGCTTCATTGCTGAGATTTTTCCCCTCTGAAGTTTATTTATGGTAAATAGTTATGTAAGCCACTTTGAATAGTAGTTAGCAGGCATCTGGAATTTTTTTTAAAAAGTTTCTCAATAAACAGGAGCCTAAGAAGCTGAGTCATGTTGGAAGCGAATTCAGCTTGCTGAGAGGTTTGCATGAGTTAAGGCAGCTAAAGTAAAGGACACTCAGATTCCCAGACTTCCCCTGTGCCTTTATCTCTATGCTCTCTCTATCTCTTTGATGTTTAGACTGATAAGTCTTAGGCTGTATCCTGTTCCTTTGGACCACGAGACAAGAAGTCATCTTGGATCAATCTTCTGAAAACAAACAGGCAAGCATGCCTTCCCTATTTCTCCAACTAGTTGATTAGCTAGGACCATAGTGAGCCAGTGTGGTCTAGGACCGCCTCTCCTGGTATGCCCCGTGGAGGACCTGAAGGTCCACAAATGACAACACCTTGGAGGTCCCAAGTCGCAAGGGGGTTAGATTGGTCTCAACTAGGGCCAAGGCCTTTTCAGTACTGGCCCCAACTTGGTGGAACGCTCTGTCACAAGAGACTAGGGCCCTGCGGGACTTGACATCTTTCCGCAGGGCCTGCAAGACAGAGCTGTTCCGCTTGGCCTTTGGTTTGGACTCAGTCTGACCCTTATGTTTCCCTCCCCTTATAGTTTTGATCTATGGGCTACTTTTAAAATGAGGCTGCATTTTAAATTATATTTTAACCTGTATTTTAAATTGGTTTGTTTGTTTGTTTGTTTATTATTGTAATTTTACTGGTGTTATAAAATAGAGGGGAGGGAGAACCTCTGCCACCTTGAACTCGTCAGAGGAAAGGTGGCATATAAATGAGAAATAATAATAATAATAATAATAATAATAATAATAATAATAATAATAATAATAGTTTATTTATTATTTATATGCCACCCATGTTACTGGGTTGCCCCAGCCACCCTGAGTGGCTTCCAGAGTATTAAAACATCAAACATTAAAAACTTCTCTATACAGGGCTGCCTTCAGATGTCTTCTAAAAGTCAGGTGGTTGTATATTTCCTTGACATCTGCTGGGAGGGCATTCTACAAGGAGGGCGCTACTACCGAGAAGGCCCTCTACCTGGTTCCTGGAAACGTTGCAGTGAGGGAACTACCAGAAAGCCCTCGGAGCTGGACCTTAGTTTCCGGGCTGGATGATGGGGGTGGAAACACTCCTTCAGGTATACAAGGCCAAGGCTTTAAAGGTCAACACCAACACTGTGAATTGTGCAAAAAGCAGAATGGGGGAGCGCCAGCCCGCAATGGCGCCCACCTGAGAGGTGCTGGAGCTGCGCTCTGGCATGGTCCAGCTCAAAAAAAAAAAAAAAAGCCTACTCAATAATAATAATAATAATAATAATAATAATAATAATAATTTATTTGTACCCCGCCCATCTGGCTGGGTTTCCCCAGCCACTCTGGGCGGCTTCCAATAAAGATTAACAATACATAAAAATGTCACACATTAAAAACTTCCCTGAACAGGGCTGCCTTCAGATGTCTTCTAAATGTCAGGTAGTTGTTTATCTCTTTGACATCCGATGGGAGGCTATTCCACAGGGTGGGCACCACTACAAAGAAGGCCCTCTGCCTGGTTCCCTGTATCTTTGCTTCTGGCAATGAGGGAACCGCCAGAAGGCCCTCAGAGCTGGACCTCAGTACCCTGGCAGAATGATGGGGGTGGAGACGCTCCTTCAAGTAAACTGGGCTGAGGCCATTTAGGGCTTTAAAGGTCAACACCAACACTTTGAATTGTGCTTGGAAATGTACTGGGAGCTAATGTAGGTCTTTTAAGACCGGTGTTATGTGGTCTCAGCGGCCGCCCCCAGTCACCAGTCTAGCTGTCGCATTCTGGATTAGTTGTAGTTTCCAGGTCAGCTTCAAAGGTAGCTCCACTCCAAGGGAAGATGCCAGTTTCTTTCCATACCTCCTGGTTTCTGGGTTGGTCTGCTTGTTTAGTTAAGTGGAGAGGTCCCAGAGGCCAGCTGTGGGTGGCAACTGCTGCGGCAAAAGTGCCGTCCGCTTTCAAAGGTGCAGGAGATGCTTCTCAGGGTTCCTTCCTAGGCAGTCACCTCTTCCTGGGCCCAGGAGAAGCGAGGCTGCGAGGAACCAATGCCAAGCCCTGCCACCTTGCGCATCCAAAGCAGATGGCAAGATGGAAAGGCAGCTCCTCTGGCAGGGCAGAACCACTGCCGCCGCTAAATCTTCCACCCCCCTTGTGCGCCCCCCTCCCTCGAAGTCCACCCCCCCCCCACTGGCACCGTGAAATGAAAGCATTAAGAGGCGGCGGTGAGGAGACCAGCCGCTCCATTGCAGATGCCCCCGCTAATTGAGCCGTTTTGTTTCAGAGCGCTTGAAAAGAGCAGAGCTGAATTGGCTTTGAGAGGCATGGAGAGAGGGAGGGGGAGCCAAGGTAGCGGGTGGGAGAATAGAGGCAAGAAAACACACACGCACACAAACACAAATATGTAGGAAGGGAGACCCACAGGGCCAGCCCCAAGGAATGGCAGCCGAGCTAATCCCAAAGCCCTCCGTTCTCTCCCCCACACAAAGACTCCTACCCCAATGAACTGTTTCCCCTGGGAACGTCAAGAAGCATGGAAAATGGGCTGGATCTTTCTAGCTTGAAAGCTTGGTGAGAGCCTCCTGGAAGCTGGGGGACTTAAGAGGCAACGTTTTGGAGGTTTACTCTTAGATGCATTCAGCACGAACTTGCAAAATATTGGGTGTTTTCTATGGTTGCATTTGAGAACCCATAATAGCTCTACGGCTGTGTTATCTACTAGGGTTGCCAGCCGAGGAGGAGCCCACGAATCGTAACCTTCGACCAAGCCATGCCCATCTGCCCTACACAGGTAAAGGGACAGCCTTGCAGGCGCCCATGATGAGCCAATCACTGGGGCTTGAAGGCCGTGCGGGGAGTGCACTCCCACAAGAACTGTAGCGACAGCCACCTCCTGGGGGATCCTGCCATCTTCCATTCTGTGGACATGGCCAAGCGCCACCCATTTGTCAAAGTTGGCCCAGGGAGGTTAGAATCATGCATAGAATGTTACTTGTTCAACAACGGAAAGGAGCAGAAGTCCCAGCAAAGGAAGAATGGATACAAAAACTTGTGGAATATATGCAGAAATGGCGAAACTAACCGGAAAAAATAGAAATCAAGATAACAAACTTTTTATTAAAGAATGGAAATGGTTGGTTGAATATTTACAGACAAATTGTAAACAGAGAAGAACATTGGCAGGATTAGTGTAATAACCTTCAGTTTTATAACAGTAAATATTTAAAGTAGATGAATAAATGAACAAATTAAGTTAATTATGACACGCAGAAGATATTAAAAATAAATTTAAGGAACCGCAGAAAGAAGGGGAAGAAAGCCCAGTTTTGAAATGTTAAAGGTAAAGGTAAAGGGACCCGTGACCATTAGATCCAGTCATGACCGACTCTGGGGTTGCCGCGCTCATCTCGCTTTATTGGCCGAGGGAGCCGGCGTACAGCTTTCAGGTCACGTGGCCAGCATGACTAAGCCGCTTCTGGCGAACCAGAGCAGCGCACGGAAACACCGTTTACCTTCCCGCTGGAGCAGTACCTATTTATCTACTTGCACTTTGACGTGCTTTCAAACTGCCAGGTTGGCAGGAGCACGAGCAACGGGAACTCACCCCGTCGTGGGGATTCAAACCGCCAACCTTCTGATCGGCAAGTCCTAGGCTCTGTGGTTTAACCCACAGCGTCACCCGCGTCCCTGAAATGTTAAGATGACTGTAAAATTATTGAAACATATAAACCTGAAAATCATAAATAAGATTAATAATAAAAGATTAGAATTATAGAATCGTAGAGTTGGTAGGGACCCCAATGGTCATTTAGTCCAGCCTCCTGCAATGCAGGAATGAGGGTAGGTATGGATCAGGCGTACTGGCCAAATTTTCCCACCCCATTCTTAACCTATTTAAGCATACCTTAAGTGAGCACACCTCTCAGTTGGTTAAGAGATGCAAATGAGCAACATGCCCCACCCACAGGAAGGGATCTTCTAAGCTTCCTTATTTGGCTTCCTCACTGTCACCGGCCGTATCATTGGACAAGGGAGACAGAATGCGGAACCCTCAAGAGTTGGCGCATATCTCTCCATCTCAGGCATGAGCTCATGCTCTCCAATGGACCTTCCACTGCGCTTATCAGACCTTGGCTCCTCTTGCCTTCACCACCTTCCAGGGAGTCCCTGCCTCCCTGTCACCCGGCAGATTCCAGGGCCTTGACTGACTTAGCCGATGGGCAAAGACTCCTCAGCAGCTCCAAGTGTTGCTGGAAGACTTTCTCCCTTGTGCTGACGCTTTATCAGCGCTCTGCCTTTGCAGCAGGATCGGGGAGAGCCGGAGAGATAGATGTTCTCTGTGCAGGAAGCTAGAATGAAGAGGAAACTTTCCCACAGGACTGTGACAGGTGGGTGGGCTGCTGACGGCTGCATCACCCGACTAATTTTAGCTCTGGAATAAGGACGGAGCTGACTTGACCTCTGCCCTCTCACAAGTCCCAGCAGCAAAGTGTCACGTGGCCCACTGTCTCCATCCAGATCCTGGCACAATTGTATGTAGTCCCTTGAAAAAGATTAATCAAGCAATGGCAAAAGGTTTGCCCACGCTTAGCTCTCAAATGCACCAAATATGTGTTTCCAAGTTGTAAGGAGAAGAGACATATGGGCATATTCTGGATCCCTTCCTTAATTTCCAGCTTCTTTTTTGGGGGGGTTGTTTTTTGTTTTAAGTCTCTCGTCCTTTTTACTTGCAAAAAGAGAAAAATAAATGCACAAGATTTGGACGATTTTGACAATAAATGCACAATATCTAGGCACAAGATCCAGTAAGAAGAAAAGAAACAAGAGTGAGAGGTTGGTTGATTCTCAAAAGTGCCTGGGTTCATTGAACACATTTTGGAAATGCACTTTCCTTATTCAGGGGCAACCCAAAAGTGGATGCTTCTTGATTCAGGTATGTTCCAGAGCTACAGATCTGCCCATTTCAATTTCCCTCAGTTTCTCTCAGATTCTCTCTCTCTCTCTCTGTCTGTCACATTTCCACATTATTTTGGCTTTTATGAAAACCAAAAACTCATTCATGTTCATCAGCATTTGTCTCATTCTCCTAACATGCACAGTTTTGCCTAATAGTGCATTTTCACAGGTTTCATTCACAAAGATAGATAGATGATAGATGATGATGATAGATAGATAGATGATAGATAGATAGATAGATAGATAGATGATAGATGATAGATAGATGATAGATAGATAGATAGATAGATAGATGATAGATGATAGATAGATAGATAGATAGATAGATAGATAGATAGATAGATGATAGATAGATAGATAGATGATAGATATAGATAGATTAGATAGATGATAGATATAGATAGATTAGATAGATAGATAGATGATAGATAGATGATAGATAGATAGATGATAGATAGATAGATAGATAGATAGATAGATAGATAGATAGATATAGATAGAAGATAGATGATAGATAGATGAGAGATAGATGATAGATAGATAGACAGATGCACGCTTTCCCCTAACAAGCATATTTTGGCATCCATCACATGGATGGAGAACTGCACCGCAAAATCTAGAGACGTGCGAATTTTTGAAGGATGGCTGCATTTCAGTTCACAAATAGCTTTGGGAATTTCAAATTGGGTGGGTTTGCATTAAAATGCAAACTGAAACCAAACTTCCCTACCTGCCTCCCAGACTGATGCACAGACTGGAACATTGTTCTGCAGGGGTCCAAGGTCTGCCTTCAGCCCCAGATAGATGGGAGCAGCCACCTCTTTTTCCACCCAGGGACACTGCTCAATCAAGGCTGAAGGAAGGGACAGTCACCAAGTCATCAGGCCCTGGCCTCCTGGAGGATTTTGTGGCCCTGATGCCTAGTTATGTAGCTACTGCTGCAGCTTCTATCTGTAAAAAGAAAAATGATGAATGGTGAGAGGCAGCTCCCAGATGACCTCATAAAATGCAACTCAAAAGGAGAAGCCCAGCCTCCAGAAATCTGCACTCAGTTTGGATATGATGGTTTGTGTCAGTTACGTGCAAAATTGATCAAACTTAGACCGTTATGTCTACGCCTAGCCTAGAATCAAGTTGCATGCTTCCCCAAATTGCCCGTGGAAAAGGAAATTGCATTTTAAAAAATGTGTTGGGCTTCAATAAGCTCAGGTGCTTTTGAGACTCATTCTTTCGCTGCATTTCTGGACTCCCTTCCTGGCTTTTCACCACCCCATTAAGACGTGAACCTGTCCCTGGCTTCCTGTTTCCTGTCCAAAGAGCACGAAGGCACTGCAGTGATGGTCAATATTATATTATATATGAAGCACTGAAAGCCTTCAATGGCAAAATGCCCTACAGAGAGAGACAAAGTGGGCATGCTCTGGAGCCTTTGGTGTGCTTAAAAGTGTCCGCCTGCGAAGTGTGCAGGATGCATTTTCGGCTTGCAGCCAGCCTCATCTCTCATCCTTTGCCAGGTCCGTAACGATGCGCATACATCAGTCACAGCACCTGGCGCATGGGAACGCTTCGCCGCACATCTGGCCCAGGGAGAAGTCACGTCCATCACTTGGAACAGCTGGAGGAAGCCGGCCATGAGACAAGGCATCTGGTTGGGAGGCTGATCTCTGCAGGTCAGTTCCTGGCCTCGCGCTCCAAGGAGAAGATACAGAAGGAGAGAGGGGAGCTTCCAAAGGGTCACCTGAAATAGAATGGAAACAACAAAAGATGCACAGGGGCTTATAGTGGGACAAGTGCCAAGTCGAGCACCGGTGTGACTCTGGCTACAGATTTTATTTTTTTAAAGGATTTTAGCAAGATAAATCCAAGTCAGCTCCAGTGCACCAATTTTAGCTTGCATTTGAACCTTTAGATTAAATGCTGGGTGAATTCATTGCAACGCTTAACAGATGAAGGCTCACAGTCCTAGACTTTCACTTTGATCCAATACATTTTGAACAACGATGGAATGCTGTAGTGTGTTGGAAAAAAATTCTGATTCTGCGGTTCTATTCATCAGCTCCCTAAGCCTTCCAACAGCCCTGAGAGGTGCATCAATGTTGCTGGAGGATGAGTGGCTGAGACTAAAACCTAGGATTTTGTCGAGGGCACTCTTGTGGTTTCATAGCACAGGTGAGGTTTTAATCAGACCCTCTCAGTCTCACAGGTCAGTCTCAGAGCCTCTGTACTGTGCCAGGTCACCCCATAGCCTCTTCCAATATTTTCCAAGTTGTGATGAGTTGCTGTCCTCGTGCACGTGGATGCTCACATCTATCAAAGGGAATTTCGCAGCCCCATTATTTGGCCTGGTGTGCAGAAATCAGCATCCCAAGAATGGTATCTTCCCTTTAAAAATCAAAATACACCAAGTTTCTAGCCCTTACGACATAAAGATTGTGTATTTATCATTAGCTGCCCTGTGTAGTGGAAAGACAGGGCAATGAATGAATGAATGAATGAATGGCATGGTCATAGCTCAAAAAGTAGAGCGTGAGACTGTTAATCTCAGGGTTGTGGGTTCAAGACCCACACTGGGCAAAAAGATTCCTGTGTTGGTGACCCTCGTGGTCCCTTCAAATTCTATGAATGAATGAATGAATGAATGAATGAATGAATGAATAACTTAAAGGGGAGGAAGGTCTAGTGAAATTGCAGGAGACACACAAAAACTGCAGCTCATCGAAGGTCTGAAACTTTTGGAAGGGCCCAGGATGTGATGAGTTATGGACTTCACACATCTCAGGGCACATACAGGATATGTCATCCTACCAAATAGGGCTGCTGCTGACATTTCACCTGAAGTGAAATCCAAAGCAAATGTGAAGGTTTCTCCCAAGGTAAAACATCTGAAGGCTTTTGAAGAAAAGCCAAAAGGAAAAGAGGAAAGAGTTTCACTAAGACAAGCACAAAGTTTCCCAATGTGTTTTCTGCCCTTCCCTCACCCCGCCCTGTGATCCGTACATTTAAATGGTCATCTTTCTTTCTGCCAAAGTACATGTCATCCAAACACATTATCCCCCATTCTTGCCATACGGCCATTATGACGTGGCCAGGGGTGTCGGGGAAGGGGGGGAGAAGAAACCTTCTGCCTGCATTCATGGAATATAAGACTATCAACTAACCACCATAGCTATGTTCTGCCTCCGCAGCTGGAGGCAGCAATGTTCCTGAATACCAGTTGCTGCACACCACCGGAGGCGACAGTGCTCTTGTGTTCGAATTCTACTTGCTGGTTTCCCACAGGCATCTGGTTGGCCACTGTGAGAACAGGATGCTGGACTAGATGGGCCCTGGTCCTGGTCCAGCTGGGATCTTATGAAGTTCTTGTTGACACCCCCCCCCCTCCTGGGGGAAACACGCAAGTAACTATGCCTCCTCCCAGAGGAAAACTGAACTTCAGGTATTGGAGTTGTGTGTCTGTGTAATATGGATTTGGGAGCCTGATTCAAGGAAAGGGTTAAACCCACCAGTGCCAGATTACCAAACTGGCACAGTAGGCAGCAGCCTATGGGCCCCACACCTTTTAGGGGCCCCATAACAGCGGATGAAAATGATATTGGTTTTATCTTGAAGTAATATTGGTTTTTAAAAATGGTTGGTTGGTAAAATAAAAAAAAAAGTATTAGGAGATAATTTGTGAGGGGGGGGTGAAGTGATGGCATGAGGCAGGAGTTGGTAATGCAGGTGAGCTGTGCACAAGCAAGCTGCCAGCTAGCTCTGCCGAGGCTCTTTTTATTAACACAATATGCAAAACCAGTCAGATACATTTTGGACTGTGACCTTTAAACATCTTCCAGTCATGAGATCATGGGGTGGTACAAAGTTACCGGTATTTTGGCACGTGTTTCCACCGCGTCATTTTCCCCTTGAGCCATGCATGATGAAGGAGACAAAGGTCACAGACAGAGCATGGCAGACCACTAAGAGAGCAAAGGTTAGATAGAGGATGTGATGTTCAGATAGCTGTGGTTTGTCTGCGGGTGGAAGTGTGCTCCACACCCAAAGGTCACGCGTTCAGACAACTAAGGCTGTCTGCGGGTGGAAGTGTGCTCCACACCCGGAGATCATTCCTGCAGGGGGGCGAGATTTCGACTGCCTAGGGACCTCTACAGAATTTAAACTGGCACTGAAACCCACTTTATCCAGTGCCAAGGGCCCGTTCTGAATTGGGTCTCCTGCGAACGCACAAACACACAAACGCACACTGCACAGATACCAACCATTACACCTCTATAAAACTGCAAGCAATCCTATACCCCCCTCTCTGGTCACACCACGTTTGCCCCCCTCCTTTAGATATCATGGTATAGTGGTACCTCTGGTTACGAACTTAATTCGTTCTGGAGGTCCGTTCTTAAGCTGAAACCGTTCTTATCCTGAGGCGCGCTTTTGCTAATGGGGCCTCCTGCTGTGAGTGCGACTTCAGTGCACAATTTCCGTTCACATCCTGGGGCAAAGTTTGCAACCAGGAGCAGCTACTTCCGGGTTAGCGGATCTCGTAATCTTGAAGCCTTTTTACCTTGTCCCGTCTCCCTTTGCGCGTTGCCCCACGTGGAATGAGAAAGGAGAGTAATGAACACCAGGGTGTGGTTCACGGAGAAAGGATTTATTCAGTTCTGCGCAGAGGCAACCAGCGAAATTGCTTCCAAAGGCTGGCGGCACTTACAGCAAGCAAGCTAGCATCTTTTATACCCTTCACATCACCCCATTCCCCTCATTCCCTTATTTGGCTCATCTAGTGCCCTCTTGGCAGTTTATCATTGGCTCCGGTCTTCTGCATAAGCTGCTTCCTTATGTGGCTATATGGTATGGCTACGTGTTCCTCTTTACACAATATGTTTTTCTACATCCTTACAGCGTGTGCTCGTGACACAACTCTGTTGCAATTGTGACACCATCCTGTCCTCCTATTTCTCGTCACCTTTGTAATTTTCCTTTTACACCGTTATCTCCTTCAATCTGAAGCGTTTGTAACCAGAAGCGTTTGTAACCAGAGGTACCACTGTATTAGACTGCAGGAGCAGAAGTCCTTCTAGGGGCAGGGCTGGGGTGCCAGAGTGGGGGAGAGGGGAAGAGGAAAGAAGGTTCTTGAATAGTCGAGCACATTGATAATCTCTGCAGCAAGTTCCAGGGTGAGCCCCAGGATTGAAACCAGATTGGAGAGGACCACGAACGCTGGTTCAGATTAAGCCCTGAATTAATATTTCCTGACGGGGAGCAGAGATGCCATTCCTTCCTGCTAGCTAGCGTCTTAGACGAAACAGGGAGGGAGCTTGTTCCTTCCTCCTTCCTTGCTGACATCTCTGCCCCCCACCCCACCCCCCACGCCTGAGAGCTCAGCCGTCAGAGTTCACTGATGGGGAAAACCCAGAGTGGTTTTTGTGGCCTGGGAAGGTCTCCAGCGTGAGGCTCCCTGGAGGGAGGCCTTTCTCCAGAGCTCCCTTTCTGCCATCTCCCAGAGAAAAGACTCAGGTGCGGGGACAGGTGAACACCTCCATTTTGCTTCTTCCTAGTTCCGTGTTTTTCCAATCCTTCGGTCACTTCCCCACATTGTCACATCAATTTGCCATTTTTAAAAGAGATCTGATGAAAATTTATCAGCATTTCAGTGCACATTTCCCCCCCTATACACTTTTAAAAATGCATTTTCCCACAATATGCACATTTTTGCTGAACCATCAGTAATATATCACAGTTTTTGGTATGTTATTTTCACTGATATCTATTCTGGGATAACTGCTCTTTTATGGAGATTGGGCGTTTTTGTGTGTGCTTCCAGATGGGGACTTAATTTGCAAACAGTTCGTTAAGATGAACGGGGTTGTTGGCAGTCTCTCCGTCTATCCTCTATTTCATCTATCATCTAAGTATCTGAGGGATCATCCATGCTGTCATTTAATCTGGACAGAAAGGTTCCAGCGCTTCCAATCATTCTCCACAGACATTTTCCACATCATTGCCTCCCATACTTTCCCCTCCTGGGTTTTATCCCACCAGGAATACCCTGAAAAAGTGAGGGTAAGAGAAAATCTGGACCAAGGGACAGGAAAGTGTGAGAAGGCAGCGATTTGAAGGAGGACATCATTATATGGGCCATGGAGACTCAATGCAGGCACAGGAAGTCTATTGTCCACAGAAAACGACAGTATGGATTTATTTATTTTTTACACTAACATACCACCTTTATCTTCCAAGGAGATCGATGTGATGTGCATGGTTCTCCCCCCCCCCCATTTCATCCTCACAACAACCCTGTGAGGTAGGTTAGGCTGAGAGATGGCCTGGGGAGCACATTGGTGCCTGGGGAGCAGCGATTCCAGCCTAAACGCTTGCCTCGGGTGCATCCTATGCCCCGTTCCTGCCCTCCCCGGCCCCTGGGCAACCTTCCTGCTGAGCCTGAAGAATCCTTTGCCCTCTGCACCCTCGGGAGCAACCAGAAGAGGCACCCAGGGCAATCCCTGCTGGCAGCCCACTGCCATCTTTCTTGCCTTTGCTTCCTTCCTTCTGCGTCTTCCCAGAGATTGCCTTAATTGAATCCACGTTTCCCTGCAGCCAGGGCCCAGAGATGCTGGCAAGGCTCTTTTTCTGAAAGGTGATCCACTCAGTTGGATTCGCAGGTCAACGCTCCCCCCCTTTGGCAATCCATTAAGCGCTCCCTTTGACCCCGGCAGCCATTAGCAGCCTTCCTCGGAGGAAGGAGGCAGGTTGTGGCAAGAGGGCCTGTTGGAATCAGGCGTTGGAGCCCAACCACCTCTCCTCTTTCTCTTCCCTCCCTCTCCTCTCCATCCTGGCACTGCTGTCCTCTCTGGAACGCAATGGGCACAGGCGTCCACCGCCCCCGCCCCCAGCACTCCCAAGCAAAGAGAAAAAAGCAGCAGATAAGGAATTGGGGAGAAAGCCAAGGTGAGGATTAGGGCAGGGGGTGTTACTGGGGCTCTGCATTAGCTTAATGGCTTTGGAAGACAAACAGATTAGGGAGATAGAGGCATTGGCAGGGGGATCAGCTAAATTGGAACCACAGCTCAGCCTCAGAACTGCGGGAGGAGGGGTGCAGGTTTGGAGAACAACACACAGCCCTGACTTCCTGTTACCGCTTAGAAGCTGCTGTTTGCGTAGCTGGGGTGGGTGCATAAGGACGTCAGAAGAGACCCACTGGATCAAGCCAAAGGTCTACTATCGAGTCATAGAGTCACAGAATGGTAGAGGTGGGAGGGACCCCAACGATCATCTGGTCCACCCACACCCGCAATGCAGGAATCTTTTGCCCGGCGTGGGGCTCAAGCCCACAACCCTGAGATGGGATTCTGAGATCTCTGGGACGTGCAGGAGAAACTCGGCCCCAGACCACAGCGACCCACAGGGGAGATAAGGGATAAGGTGGCCTCTCCAGTCATGTAAGCAAATGCCTGGCAAGAGTTAAAAACAGGTTGGACTGATGCAGAACTAACTTTTTTTGGCAGCTCATGAAGACCCAAGTAGCCTGGAGTCAATGGCCATGGGTCACTTCTTTTGGATGGGATCCCAGTGTGTGTTAAGGGGTGCTTCTGAAATCCTCCTGCTCCAAATTTCTCCACGGGTTCTGGAATTCAGAAACAAGGCCAGGTGGTTGGAAGTGGAACCAACCACATTTAGGCATTTCTGTTTCTACTGCCCGGGTTTTTTGTACAACCTGCTGCACCAAATCCAATCGCAGAAGATTTTGGCTACAATAATAGAGCCGACCGGTTGAAATTAGTGCACACAACTCACGTAGATTTCTACCATGTCTACTCTGAGTAGAATTTAGCAGGATGCAACACAATCCTCTTTTTCCGTGATCTTATACCATTGCACATAGATGCTTGATGAAAAAGCTCAGACCCCCGAAAGTCATTTCCCCCCATCCCGCAAGAGCTCATGTGTGCGTCAGCAAAACACGCCACAGAAAGAGGCTGTGTACACACACACCATTAATTTAAAACACTCCCTCAAAGTATCCTGGGAACTGTGGTCTTAATGGTGCTGGGAATTGTAGCTCTATGAGAGGAAACCTGCAATGCGTGGCCAGGATTCTTCACGGGGAGGGGATGTGTTTTAGATGTATGGTGTGCATGCCGTCGATTAGTCTTTTTGATGCAATCAAATGCGATAATCACACCGTTTGCTCCGCCTTGTTTCTTTGATGTGTTTTATCAAGGCAAACATGTGCTTTGGTAATCTATCAGAGATGCAAAATGGGAGAAGCAACTTAAAGCAGCAACCCAGTGTGCATGTGCTTCAACCCTGGAAATAATTGCAGGCATTCTCCCAGTAATATATATATAATCCAGAATGGGTCAGAGAAACAAAGGAATGCAGCACAGGTAACGCCAGAGATGGAGAAGAAAGCATGTGAGATGAATCAAGGCACCATCCTCTTTTTGGAGCTGTATTCCTGGGCGTCCCGCAGGCAAGACGACATCGCCAGGGCCCCCAGCCCTGACAGCTGTGATTCCTGATCTTCCCAAGGGATGCTTTTGAAGCTCAGGAGCTGAAACAATAGCCGGTTCTGTTCTCCCAGAAGCCCCCGCATTCCCTCTGTGTGGGAAGGCCTTTCGGGGACCAGCCTCAACCTGCCTCTCTGCCTTTGCCATCCTTTTGAGGAAAGCGCGAGCTAAAGCCTTTCGGTCCCCCGAGGAGCCGAGGCGAGCCGGTTGATGAGAGACCGGAGCTGTTAAAACAGCCATCAACAAGTCATACTTCACTACGGATTAGAGGGAGGTAATGAGGAGGATTAGCTGAATGTCTGGGTTATCGGAGGGGGATTAGCCAGGCTGCTTGTGGGGACCCAATACGGTAGCAGGAGGGGCAGAGCCGGGGGTAGGCAGTGCCTCCGAGGCTGGCAGCAACCCCCCTTCTCTTGTCTGCAAGGACCCTGGCACTGGTCCCACAAAATGCAAGGGCTGGCGAGTGCCAAGAGCATCCCAATAAGAGATAAGAGTGCAGGAAAGCTCCCTTATCCCAGTGCAGACTCTTGGTCCACCTTGGCAGCTGCACTGTCAATTCTGGCTGGCAGTAGCTTTCCAGGTCTCCTTCCACCCAGCAGAGAAGGGCATACCTTGCAACAAAATTTCTCCAATGAAGATAGGGGTGTTCTGTTCCCCGAGGATCGTCCAGTCCAACTTCCTGAGATGCAAGAATCTCAACTAAAACATCCATGACAGATGGCCATCCAACCTCTGCTAAAAACCTCCAAGGAAGGAGAGTCCATCTCCTCCCAAGGGAATCATAGAAGTATAATGAGTGCCACCTTGAGCTCTATGGAGAAACAGATGGGATATAAATGCAATTAATAATAATAATTAGTAATCATAGTAACAACCACTACAAATTTAAGCATATATCGAAGCTATACATCAGAGAGAGAGATGTGAATAATCTCTCCTTTCCTCAAGGACCACCTCTCCTAAGGTATCTAAGGTATCTAACTGTTGGAGATGCAATAGGGATAATGCTTCTCTAAAACATGTTTTTTTCATTGTCCTATATTGAAAGATTTTTGGCAGAAGGTAACTGAAATTGTCAACAGAACTGTATGGAACAACCTTACATTTACAGAGCAAAATATCCTCTTGAATTATATACCAAGCACATGGAACCTTCCAAAAGGACAATATAAGTGGACGCTCCATGCCCTGACCACGGCAAAAAGACTGATACTGATGAATTGGAAAAATAAAAATGCGCCTCCCTTCTACGATTGGATTGAAGACTTACACAAATTTGCAACATATGAACAACTTGCATATGAACACAGACTTGCCATGGTCAAATTCAATGATATTTGGAATCCGTTCTTACAAATACTGTAATAGGTTAATGTAATGGTTCTAGGGGTTGCTCGTGCGTAAGCTGGCTGTATCTCCCTGGCTGGGTGCAAACACCTGGCTGGGTTGCCTAAGTGAACCTTTTCTGTCCGGACAGCCACTCACCCGTGGCTGACTCAATCGCTGGCAGAATCTGTCAGTGGGCGTTTCTTAAACTTCTTCCAGCAAAGAAGCTCTTTGACGCCCAGTCTCCACCTACTCTCCCTGCGCGGAAGCCTTCTGCGCAAGGAGGGCGTGGGCAGCGGAGGACCCCTACTCTCCCTGCTGGTCCCGGGCAAGGAGTCATGGGACCGCCTCGCCGCTTCCCCCATCTGCCCCCCTTCTCCACTGGTGCTACACTGATTCTCTTCCCCAGAAGATGGGCTGCTCCTCCCGATCCCTGGACGCTCTCTGGAATCCCTCTGGCTTTTGCTCTCTCCCTCCGGCACTGATGGCAGTTCCCTGACATCCACCTCCTCCTCAGGACCCCCACCCCCACCCCTGGCGCGATCTTCCGATACATCCTCCTCTCTCTCCTCGACCGAAGATGCGGGGAATCCCCTGAAAGAACTGTCATCATCATCTTCTGAGGATTCAAAACCAGCCTCCCATCCGCTCGGATCTCTTCCCGCTGGTTGAACCTCCCAGTCTTATTCTTCTCCCTCGGACACCTCCCCTCCCTCCTCTTCGGAGGCAGGAAAACCCACAAAATCCCCTTCGTTGTCAGTGGGTCCAAATTCTTCCTCCCAGAATCTAGCTAATGGTTTGGGCTTACCCGGGAACAAACCATGAAACTCTTCCACCAGATACCCGTCAGTGATTGATTCTGCAGGGACCCAAGTGTTTTCAGACCTAGGTTCCCCCTCCCAGGCTACCAAGTACTCTACCTGGCGACCTCGCCACCTCGAATCGAGTATTTCCGTAGCTTCGTTACAGTGTTCCCTCTCCTCTACCCGCGGGTGGGTGGTAACCCCTCCCTCCCATCCCGGGAATTCCCGCCCCTCCCTGTAAGGTGAAAGTAGGGACCTATGGAACACCGGATGTATCTTCATGCTGTCAGGCAACTTGAGTTTAAATGCCACTGGGTTGACCTGCTGTATTACCTCAAAAGGCCCCAGCCACCTAGGCTGCAACTTCTTGCACACTCCCTTTAGGGGCAACCCTTGGGATGACAACCACACCCGGTCTCCCACCTGTATGGCCTCCCCCTCCCGACGGTGCCTGTCTGCCTGCCTCTTGTAAATTTCCTTGGCCCGCTCCAAGTTCAGCCTGAGTTGCTGGTGTAAGGCCTCCATTTCGTCCACAAATTGCTCAGCCGCAGGTACACTCCATCCTTCCTCCCCCCGCCCCGGGAAGGCCCTGGGGTGACACCCGTAATTGGCCATGAAAGGACTCATTCCCGTGGACACGTGTTCAGCGTTATTGTACGCAAATTCAGCCAAAGCTAATTTCTCTACCCAATCGTTCTGCCTCTCGCTGACATAGCAGCGTAGGTACTGCTGGAGTATACCGTTCGCTCTTTCGGCTTATCCGTTGGTTTCTGGGTGCCTCGCCATCGAGAAGCTCACCTCGACCTGTAGCAAGCTCATGAGTCTCCGCCAGAACAGGGAGGTAAATTGTTTCCCGCGATCCGAGATTACCCTCAGTGGGGCCCCATGCAGTCTAAAAATGTGGTCCACCAACAGCCTGGCTGTCTCCTCTGCCGTTGCTGCATGCGAGCAAGCTACGAAATGGCACATTTTAGTCAGTAGATCGGCCACTACCATGACCGCTGTCTTTCCCCTTGACTTGGGCAGATCTGTCATAAAATCAATGGACACCACCTCCCAGGGCCTTTCCGGTGTAGGTAAGGGTTCCAGTAACCCCGCGGGGGCAGTCCTTTCCCCCTTTGCCCTCTGGCATTGGTCGCACCAATGTTTCAATTTGTAGGCTCTTGTCTAGACATTACCAAAGCAAGACATTGGTCCAGCTCATCCACTGCCTCACCTGCAGATGTAAAAGAGAAGTCGAGCTGTGCGTCACCAGCATATAGCAGATCATGAGCTATTAAGCCAGAATTCCCCAGTTTGGACATAATAGGAAACTCTAGCTTAATGGAAGACAGGATATTTGATGGAAAGCCAAAGCACAGGTTATGTTTTATGAAGCCTCGGATGGTCATCTAAGCTGGGCCAGCATGGAAAAAGAGACTCTTAGAGTGGAATTATGTGACCTTGGCCAATATGTTGGCAAGGGCAGTTGCAAGGTGGGCAGGTGGAATTCTTCCCTCAAAGAAAAGTTGCCAGCTTAGACAGGGTGGGGATAACTGTCCTGCATCTGTGCCTCTAGTAGAGATCTTGGGGAATTCAATTGTTGCGAATGTCAATTCAAACTGACGGGATCTGCGCGATTGGGAGTGGTATTATCCACCAGCTTCTGCACTTCGCAAATGTCCCAATGCAGCTGTCGGGTTTTTTTAAAAAAAAGAAAGAAAAGAAAGAAAGATCAAAAGGCATTTAGAATTCATCTTTTGAGAGAAAATGCTTTGAAAAATACATTCTGAAATATGTATTGAAATGGGAACCGGTGTGCAGATTTAAAGAAGTAATAATTGGCAGGTTAATGTGGAAATGGGATGAAATGGATACCTGGGTGGCACTTGTGAAATTCACACAGACCAGAAATAGATGGATTCCTGCGTCCTTAGAGACTTCACCGCTGTTGTCCTCTTTGACACCACAGGAACAGAGAAAGCTGCTTTCTACTGAATCAGATCAGCAGCCATAGAATCATAGAATTGTAAAGTTGGAAGGGACCCTAAAGATCATCTAGTCCAACCCTCTGCAATGCAGGAATATGCAAGTGTCCCATACAAGGATCGAACCTGTAACCTTGTCTACCACTCTATTCTGCCCTGTTTGGACTCCACCTGGAGTACTGTGTCCAGTTCTGGGCGCCCCAATTTAAGAAGGATGTTGATAAGCTGGAAGGTGTGCAGAGGAAGGCAACCAAGATGATCAAGGGTCTGGAAACCAAGCCTGATGAGGAACAGTTGAAGGAGCTGGGTATGTTTAGCCTGGGAAAAAGGAGACTGGGAAGAGATATAATAGCCATCTTCAAATATCTCAAGGGCTGTCACATGGAAGATGGAGCAAGCTTGTTTTCCCCTGCTCTGGAGGGTAGGACCCAAACCAATGGTGTGAAGTTTAAAAAAAGGAGATTCCAGCTCAACATCAAGAAGAACTTTCTGACAGTAAGAGCTGTTCAACAGTGAAGCAGTCTCCATTGGAAGGTTGTGGACTCTCCCTTCTTGGAGGTTTTTAAGCAGAGGTTGGACGGCCATCTGCCATGGATGCTTTAGCTGAGATTCCTGCATTGCAGGGGTTGGGCTAGATGACCCTCAGGGTCCCTTCCAGCTCTACAATTCTACGATTCCTCCTTTAATCTCTGCAACAGCCCTGCAAGGTAGTCGAGGCTATGAGGCAGTGACTGGCCCTAGGTTAACCAGGGAGCTGCATGGCCGAGTGGGGAGTTAATCTGACAAGCTAATCCAGCCTTCCTCAATCTTGGGTCTCCAGGTGTCCTGGAACTACAGTTCCCATCATCCCTCACCACTGGCTGTGCTGGCTGTGAACGATGGCAGTTGTGTTCCAACAAGAGTGGACCCAAGAGTGGAAAAGGCTGTTCTAAGCACTGTGCCATATTGGGTATCGATAAGTGGTATTTCAAGAAATGCTTCAAGAGATACCCCAATAGACATACAAGTACGTGGATGGGACCGTGTCATGTGGAGCATGACTTTTCAAAGTCATGCTCCACATGAATGCACTCATCTGTGAGCCAGCATTGGCAGTGCTTGCACACACACACACACACACAGACACACACACACACATGCCCGGTGTGGCACACTCAGATTCGTTGCTGCAAAATGGCATCAGCCGAGACATAATGCCTCTCGCAGATTAAATACAACACATAATGGCAGGCAAAATGGTCACACGGCGCGGGGAGCGGGGGCTCCTCCACCACCTAGAAGGCTAAAAATCTGCGATGCAGAGATTTTGAGCGCCTGACCTTAAGGGAGAATATTGACAGAACAAATATGTCAAAAACGAGGCAAAATTGCGGCAATCAATGGGACAGTATAATGCCGCGGTGTCAATTATATAGGAATAACAAAAACGTTTGGGGGGGAGGTGGGGGAGGAGAAAGAGACAAAGGAACAGGAGAATGCAAACTGCGGTTACCAGGGTCGGATTTCTCTATTAGTAGAAATTGCAGATCTCTGTAGCAAATGCCTCATTGTCTAGGCTCTCTTGGCTTGTCAATGCTGAGAAGTGTGTTTCTGTGTTTATGCAGTGCAATCAGGGATGGGCCAATCTGCCCGTTTTATCCTCTCTCATTTCCCCATTCCCTCGGCCCCGGGGCTTGGAGTTCAGTTTGCCCTCTTTCCAGATCAGTTAGCAATTTACCTTTTCTTTTTTAAAAGTAAAGAAAAAAGAGATTCTACCTGTAGGCTGAGAATTTCCTACTAGAGCACCCAACCTGCCCTGTCTGCTCTGGGAAAAAGGATAAGGTAAAGGTAAAGGTACCCCTGCCCGTACTTGCCAGACTCTAGGGTTGTGCGCTCATCTCACTCTATAGGCCGGGAGCCAGCGCTGTCCGCAGACACTTCCGGGTCACATGGCCAGCGTGACAAGCTGCATCTGGCGAGCCAGCGCAGCACACGGAACGCCGTTTACCTTCCCGCTGGTAAGCGGACCCTATTTATCTACTTGCACCTGGGGGTGCTTTCGAACTGCTAGGTTGGCAGGCACTGGGACCGAACGACGGGAGCGCACCCCGCCGCGGGGATTCGAACCACCGACCATGCGATCGACAAGTCCTAGGCGCTGAGGTTTTACCCACAGCGCCACCCGCATCCCTGCGGGAGAAAGGATACTGAGTGCCAATTGCAGCACAACTCTTTCCACTTATAAACGCCATCTCCAACTCCTCGAAAGATTCCATCAATGGTGTCTCCAAAAATTTTTACACATCACTCAGGAAGACAGGTGAACTAATGCCAGTGTACTGGAAGAAGCAAAGATCACTATTGCCTCATCGCATGAACCATCTTTTGAACACTACAACACACATGTAACTAGCTGTAAAGTAACATAACATGATATGTAATAAAACTGTAATTTTAATCGTCTGGAATTGTACTGGAAGAAGCAAAGATCACCAGTGTCAAAGCAACGATTCTTCAATGTCAACTTTATTGGGCTGGTCATGTTGTGTGGATGCCTGATGATTGTCTTCCAAAGGAACTACTCTATTCCAAATTTAAAAATGGAAAGCATAATACTGGTGGTCAGCAAAAGAGGTTTAAAGACGCTCTCAAGGCAAATCTTTTTTTAAAAAGCATTATGAGCACGGAAAACTGGGAAACACTGGGCTATAAAGACTCCAGTTGGAGAACAGCCTTTACCAAAGGTGTCATGGATTTTGAAGAAGCATGAACTCAGGGTGAAAGGGAGAAATGTGCTAAGAGGAAGGCACCCTTGGCAAACCCTCACTGGTGATCAACTCCCGCCTGCAAACCTATGTCCCCACTGTGGAAGGACATATGGATCCAGAATTGGCCTCCACAGTCACTTATTGTGCTGGTCCCGGGGGTAAGGTACCTTGGGTGTAGCAAAGTCCACACGAAGAGGGGCAAGGTCCGAGGCAGAGTGCCGGGCGGTGAACAGGAACGCTGGAACAGGAGGCTGTGCAGGGAACAGGTACACCGGATGGTCGGGAACAGGAGGCCGAGCAGGGAACAGGAGTACCGGATAGTCAGGAACAGGAGGCCGAGCAGGGATCAAGAACGCAGGAAGGTCCGAAGCCAACAACGACGTTGCTCCCGCAACCTGGGGCCGGGCTGACTGGGCTTTTATCCTCTTCTAAGGCCAGGGGCGGTCCCGGCCCCCAGGAGCCCCGCCTCCTCTGGCCTTAAGGCGAGCACTCCTCCTGGGGGCAACCAGTTCCCTTCGCCTCTCTGCTCTAAACCTCTGCAGATCAGGAGAGGCCGAAGGGTTACTGGGCCCTGGAGGAGGCTCACCTGTGGCCACTGAGTCGTCAAGCCTCTCTGGGGCCAGAAGGGCTTCACCTGGGGCCAGCTCCTGATGCACTGCCACAGGTGCAGGCTCTTCAGCATCTAGGCCTGGCCCCAGTTCAGCCGGCCCTGGAGGCGGGGACTCCTGTGCAGGCCGGGATTCCTCTGTTTCATCCTCCGAATCGGAATCCCAGGCCATCACACCATCCCCCCTCCCAGGCCCCCCCCTCAACCGAGGGTCCGGACCCGGCTTGCCGGGGTACGTCGCATGGAACTCTCGGAGGCAGGCAGGTGCGTGGACGTTGGCCGCTGGTTCCCAGGAACGGTCCTCCGGTCCGTACCCCTTCCAGTCAATGAGATACTGCAGCTTCCCCCTGCGGTATCGGGAGTCCAGGATGCGTTCCACCTCGTACTCAGGCTCTCCCCGAACCAACACTGGCTGCGGTCGGGGACGGTTCGGGTGGAACTCGTCGGGTGGGGCCACCGGACTCAAAAGGGACCTGTGGAAGACCGGGTGAACCTTCAGGGTTGCGGGTAACCGGAGACGAAATGCCACAGGAGAGACTTGGTCTACGATAGGGAACGGGCCGGTGAAGCGGGCGTCCAACTTCCGCGAAGGTCGAGAGGGGTGGAGGTGGCGAGTGGAGAGCCAAACCAGGTCACCGACGCGAAGTTCCGGCCCCACCTGGCGGTGGCGGTCGGCCTGGGCCTTGTACGCTTCCTTGGCCTGGTGCAGTTGCTCCACCAAAAGCTGTTGCTGGGACTGGAGCTCTTGAAGCCACTCCGTCACCGCCGGGACTGCGGATGTCGGCAGCACCTCTGGAAACAGCCGTGGATGATAACCATAACTGGCCTGGAACGGGGTCTGCTGGGTGGACGCATTCACCGCGTTATTGTAGGCGAACTCCGCCAATGCCAGGTGGTCGACCCAGTCATCCTGCTGGTAGCTGCAGTAACACCGGAGGTACTGCTCCAGCACCGCGTTCGCCCGTTCCGTCTGGCCATCGGTCTGTGGGTGGTAGGCTGACGAGAGGCAGACCTCCGTCCCGAGGGTCCGGTGTAGTGCTTGCCAGAACCGGGATGTGAACTGAACGCCCCGGTCGGACACCACGCGCTCAGGTAGGCCATGCAGGCGGAAGACATGCTGAAGGTACAGCTGAGCAGTTTCCTTGGCTGTGGGTACAGATGGACAGGGAGCGCAGTGCACCATCTTGGTGAAATGGTCGGAGAAAACCAGAAGGCAGGTACAGCCACGAGACGAGGGTAAGTCCACTACAAAGTCCAACGAAACCGTGTGCCAAGGGTGCGGTGGAACTGGCAATGGCTGAAGTAGGCCGGGGGGTCGCCCGGTAGGTCCCTTGGCGCGCCGGCAGACATCACAACCAGCAACGTAGCGAGCCACGTCAGCCTTCAGGCGGGGCCACCAAAACTCTCGACTGACCAGATGGGTGGTCCGATACCGTCCAAAGTGCCCCGCTGCTGGGGCATCATGGGCCATCCGGAGAACCTCCAGCCGTAGTGGCCCTGGCGGGATGTACAAACGACCGTGGTGCAGCAGAAGGCCCTGATGCAGGACCAGCCCCGGATACTGTGGGCTGGACCCTTCAGCCAGCTCCCGGAGTCGTTCCTGGGCCCAAGCGTCGACCCGCTGCTGTTCCCGCACCCGAACCTGCAGTGGCTGCGCCTCCTGGGTGGCCAGGAATGCAGCCGGAGGTAGGATCGTGGTGGGTTCTGCTTGCTGTACCGTGTCTGCGTTGTCGTCAGGTTTCCGGGACAGGGCATCCGCCTTCTGATTCTGAGAGCTAGGGATGTAGCGGATCCGGAACTGGAACCGGGAAAAGAACAACGCCCACCGGATCTGTCTTTGGTTCAGCTTGCGGGTGGTCTGGAGGTACTCCAGGTTCCGGTGGTCGGTTCTCACCTCCACCGGATGTCGTGCCCCCTCAAGATGGTGGCGCCAGACCTCAAAGGCTACCTTGATGGCCAGTAGTTCCCGCTCCCACACAGTATAGTTACGCTCCGCTGGTAGGAGCTGGCGGGAATAGAAGGCACAGGGTAAGAGTGGCGCTTCAGGACCAATCTGTTGAGACAAGACGGCACCGAGAGCCGTACTGGAAGCGTCGGTCTCCACCACAAAGGGTCGAGAGGGGTCAGGATGTTGTAAGATTGGTGCCCTCTGGAAACAGGCCTTCAACCCCTGAAACGCCTCCTCTGCCTCCTTGTCCCAGGAAAACGGCGTCTTTGGGCGCAGTAGCCGGGTCAACGGGGTGGTGCGATGAGCATAATCAGCGATGAAGGTCCGGTAGTAATTGGCGAACCCCAGGAAACGCTGTAGGTCCTTGCGGTTCCGGGGTGCCGCCCATTCTTGAACCGCTGTCACCTTCCCCGGGTCCATTTGCACCCCATCTGGAGAGAGCCGGTGACCAAGGAAGTCCACAGTCCGCTGATGGAACTCGCACTTGCTGAGCTTTGCGTACAAACGGTGCTCACGCAAGCGCTGCAGCACGGTCCGGACATGCCCCTCATGGCGAGCCGGGTCACGGGAGTAAATCAGTATGTCATCCAAATACACCACCACGTACTTGTCTAACAGGTCCTGAAACACGTGGTTGATGTAGCGTTGAAACACAGCAGGCGCGTTGCACAAACCGAAAGGCATAACCAAATATTCGAACTGCCCGTACCGGGTCCCAAACGCTGTCTTCCACTCATCCCCGGCTCGGATCCGAATCAAGTTGTAGGCCCCCCGGAGGTCCAGCTTGGTGAACACCTGTGCCCCTTGCACCCGCTCCAGCAGCTCCGAGATAAGGGGCAAGGGGTACCGGTCTGGGACGGTAATTTTGTTCAGGGCTCGGTAATCATGGCAAGGGCGGAGTTCCCCACATTTCTTCTTAACAAAAAGCACCGGCGCCGCGGTGGGCGAGGTGGAAGGCCTAATGAACCCACGCTCCAGGTTCTTGCGCAAGAAGTCCTGCAAAGCCTCGCGCTCTGGCTCTGTTAGGGAATATAAGCGACTCACTGGTAAAGGCGCTCCGGGTTGGAGGTCTATGCCGCAGTCAAAAGGCCGATGCGGCGGCAGCTGGTCTGCCCCCCGTTCCTCGAACACGTCCTGGTAGTCCTGGTACACGGCTGGGAGCGTGGGTGCTGCCTCCTCTGAGGGCGCGGCCGCCAGCGTTCCGGATTGAGCATGGGAACATGGGTCTGGGAAGTGCACGGTCCGTTTGACCCAGTCAATCTGAACGTTGTGGGCCTCCAGCCAGTCCATCCCGAGCACCAGGGGGAAGCGGGGCATAGAGGCAATGTCCAAAGTTCGCAACTCCCGGTGCTGCTGGAGACACAGGACCAGAGGCTGGGTCTCCTGAGTAACGGCACCTGAACGCAGAAGTCGTCCGTCAATCGCTTCCACCTGGACCGGTACTGGCTTGTTCCGAAGTGGCACCTGATGATGGGCGGCAAAAGCAGCGTCCATATAGGAGCGGGTTGCCCCTGAATCTACCAAAGCATGGGTGAGGATCCAGGGCCCACCTGGAGGGTATAAACGTACCGAAACCATAAGATGTTGCAAGTCCATTGGTGCGGGCCCATTCTGTACGGTTTGGGACCCCCGGTAGCTAGGGCCATCAGCTACTGGGGTTGGCGGTTTCCCTGCGGCTGGCGTTTCTCAGGGCAGGACCGAGCGAAGTGTCCACTTCCGCCACAGTAAAGACAGAGATTTCCATCCCGACGCCGCGCCTTCTCTGCGGGGGAAAGGCGTGGCCGCACTGCCCCGAGCTGCATAGGCTCCTCCGTTAAATCAGTTGTGACCGTGGGGCTGCCGGAAAAAGCTGGTGCCGTGAACTGGAAGTGTCGGCGACCCCGGGCCTGACGACGATCCTCCAACCGGTCGCCTATTTGTAGACTCCGTTGAATGAGAGTGTCCAGCGTGGTGGGGCGTTCCATTGTGGCCAACTGGTCCAGTACCTCGTCCGAAAGCCCTTCGAGATACTGGTCCCGCAGTGCCGAGTCATTCCAGGTCAAGTCCTGTGCCAACAGCCGGAACTCCGTGGTATATGTGGCCACCGTGGACTTGCCCTGTTTCAAATGCCGAATCGCCCGGTTGGCTTGACTCTCTTTCTGGGGGTTGCCGAACGCGGCCTCCAAACGATTGCAAAACCCCGTATAGTCTGCCAGCAAGGGGGAGTCTTGCCTGAGTAGCGGCAACGCCCACTTGGCCGCCTGGTCCTTTAACAAGCTAATCAAAAAGTGCACCTTGGTACGGTCGTCAGGAAAGTTCCGGGCTCGCCCCTGAATATACAGTTTGGCCTGGGCCAGGAACATGGGAAAGCTGGCCGGGGCTCCATCAAATTTCTCAGGCAAAGCCACTGGGTACTTGCCCGGAGCCGGGGCGTCGGCCCCAGAAGCCGGTAGGGCTTCCAAGCGTTGCTGAAGTGCCTCAACCGCGTCACTGAGCTGCTGCACGGTGTGAGACAAGGCCTGGTTCTCCTGGGCCAAAGCCACCAGTGCAGCCGCCTGTTCAGCCATGGCCTCTGGCTCTTCCCGAACGCACCCCGACGAAGGGGGAGTGCGGGAGGGGGCGGGAGCAAACTGTGCTGGTCCCGGGGGTAAGGTACCTTGGGTGTAGCAAAGTCCACACGAAGAGGGGCAAGGTCCGAGGCAGAGTGCCGGGCGGTGAACAGGAACGCTGGAACAGGAGGCTGTGCAGGGAACAGGAACACCGGATGGTCGGGAACAGGAGGCCGAGCAGGGAACAGGAGTACCGGATAGTCAGGAACAGGAGGCCGAGCAGGGATCAAGAACGCAGGAAGGTCCGAAGCCAACAACGACGTTGCTCCCGCAACCTGGGGCCGGGCTGACTGGGCTTTTATCCTCTTCTAAGGCCAGGGGCGGTCCCGGCCCCCAGGAGCCCCGCCTCCTCTGGCCTTAAGGCGAGCACTCCTCCTGGGGGCAACCAGTTCCCTTCGCCTCTCTGCTCTAAACCTCTGCAGATCAGGAGAGGCCGAAGGGTTACTGGGCCCTGGAGGAGGCTCACCTGTGGCCACTGAGTCGTCAAGCCTCTCTGGGGCCAGAAGGGCTTCACCTGGGGCCAGCTCCTGATGCACTGCCACAGGTGCAGGCTCTTCAGCATCTAGGCCTGGCCCCAGTTCAGCCGGCCCTGGAGGCGGGGACTCCTGTGCAGGCCGGGATTCCTCTGTTTCATCCTCCGAATCGGAATCCCAGGCCATCACACTTATGGACCCACTGTTAAGACCATTTCCATGGGAGACAATCTTACTCGGCTATGAGTGATCGCCAAAGAAGAAGAAGAAGCAAGGCTGCTGCAGCCTCTCCATTTCCATTGCCTAACATCAAAGCCCAAACTGAGAGTAGAAAAATTCAGAAGCAAAATACTGCATCACTGGCTTTGGATCCCGGCTGGTACAGACATAGCCAAGATTGCTGTCTGAAAAGGTCCTTGATTGAGAGAGAGAATTTTACTCTGCACATGGTCTGGGGCACTTTCATTTTTAGTGTTGCTTCTGTGCCAGGAGGAGTTCAGCTAGGAGGATGTGGAAGATGGCAGAAGTAAAAAGCAGCAACCCTCCAAACTGAGTCCTGGTGAATCGTGACTCAGCCTAAGCCTTTCGGAACGATCCAGACTATTTTTATATTTGTTAAATTTGTATCCGAAGATCACAGGGTGGTTCACAACATAAAATTACAAAATGGGAAACACAAAATGCAAACCAAAATGACAAACCAATAAACCCCGCCCCCCACAAACACATTTAAAGGGCCACAGAAGGTTTCATCAGCCCAAGGCCTGGTTATAAAGATAAAGGGACCCCTGACCATTAGGTCCAGTCATGGACGACTCTGGGGTTGCGGTACTCATCTCGCTTTATTGGCCGAGGGAGCTGGCGTACAGCTTCTGGGTCATGTGGCCAGCATGACTAAGCCGCTTCTGGCGAACCAGAGCAGCGCACAGAAACACCATTTACCTTCCCACCGGAGCAGTACCTATTTATCTGCTTGCACTTTGACATGCTTTTGAACTGCTAGGTTGGCAGGAGCAGGGACTAAGTAATGGGAGCTCACCCTGTCGCGGGGATTCGAACCACTGACCTTCTGATCGGCAAATCCTAGGCTCTGTGGTTTAACCCACAGTGCCACACGTGTCCCAAGGCCTGGTTATAGAGAAACGTTTTTTGCCTGAAGATATGTCGCCCATCTTCCTTCCAAGGAGCTCAAGGTGATATACATGGCTTCCCCCTCTCCCCATTTTATCCTCACAACAACCCTGTAGAGTAGGCTGAAAGGCAGTGACCGGCCCAAGGTCGCTCAGTGAGTTTTATGGCTGATTGGTGATTTCCCAAGGTCCTGTCCCAACACTCAAACCAGTTGCTTAGAGTGTGGTGCTGATAACACCAAGGTTGCATGTTCGATCCTCGTATGGACAGCTTATTCCTGCAATGCAGGGGGTTCGACTAGATGATCCTTGGGGTCCCTCCCAATTCTACAACTCTATGATTCTGTAATAGAGAGTCAGAGGGTCCTTTGAGATGCACATAGACAACGCATGGCTTCAGGGTCACCTGGTGACAGTCTTCCTCCCCCCCCCCCTGTGAGATGGAGCACATTTATCTTTAAGTTCTAACAATCACTTCTAAATGTGCACCTCTGCACATGAATTAGCACCTGCACATTTTATAATATCCTCTGAGAGGCCCTCCTTTTTGGCAAGGTGTAAATGGCAAACTTAAAACGAAAGACCTGATTTTAATTCTGCCTCTCTGAGTCTACGCACCCCATCATCTCTGCTGGTCCCTTTTTTCCTGAGAGCACAAACCGCAAGACACCCTCCCTTGTGGTGCGCACTGAGCACTCTCCCTCCCACCTCACGGTTATGCAACCACCCCCAGAGATTTCCTCCGCTTCCCCAGGGAGCAATTACCAGTCTCTGCTGCTACATCCCCTGGTCCTTCGGGACCAAGACACATCCGCAAATAAAGGCTCAAGAGATGTGAGGGAAACAGACACACAAGTGAACAGCTGATAGATATAGCTCAGACTGGCAATGTGGAGAAAACTTCCAGCCTTCTTACCTGCTCTTTCTTTCCACTGTTTTCTTGCTGTGGGCATTGCCTGTGGAGCTGGGCAGGAGAGAACAAGCTGTTCACGGCCTGACCACAAACATTACCTGGTTGAAGTGTCCTCCAAGTCTCTTTTCCAGCTGCCTCTGCCAGTACCTTGGGGGGGGAGGCAAGTCAAGGGCCCAGAGCCAAGCAAAATCCCTCCACCATGGCTTTCGCTTGTGACAGTCCAGGTTGTGCACACCCCACCACCACGGTGGCAGCTGAGAGAGCATCTCCACTAGGGATGGGTGGGTCGGTCAGTTTCTCTCATTTCTACAAACTTAAGTTCAGTTCTCCAATTTTACACATACTTTCCCCCAGAGGCGCCGCGTTCCATGGGACATTAGGGGCTTGTCCCATGACATTACACGCGTGACACACTAGTGTGCTGTCACACACGTTGGGAGGAGGCCACAAGGTCCGACAAGGTGCTCCACCACCACACCTAGGTCCAATGGGGCCCTCCACCATCATGGGGGGGCCCAGCAGGTCCTGGCCCCTCAAGATTGGGGCAGCTCAGCCCTGTCCCCACATACTTTGAGGGGGCTGAGCTGCCCTCAGCCCCATAGAATTGGCGCCTCTGCTTTCTCCTAATATACACATTTTTTGGTTGCAGAGCATAGTTCAGCGAAGCAAGAATTTCCAAGGCTGAGTTTCAGTTTCTCTACTGTTAGAGGAAATGTGAATGAGCTGATTATGCATTAAAAGGCAAACTGAGCTGGAACTCTCCCTGATTAGGACAATGAAAAGTTTGGTTGGCCTCTTCTCTGGCACCTACTGGTCCCCTCCTAGGGATGCCCACCGTGCATGAGCCTCCAACATGAAACCAAATTGCCTCTTGGTTACTGTGTCTCCATTGCTCACTTCAAAGCCACCATCCTGCCAGGTGCCAGCCAGCGCTGCTCAGGAGGGGACAGGTCTCTTTCTAGCACAATCCCTTGATGGAGCATCTCTCAAGGTGCCAGATGGCCCAGGAGCTTCTGGGCGCAGGCAAATAAAAGCCAGCCTGCCCAGAAGTACCTGGGCAAACACAGCCCTGGCAACCTCAGGAGCCTTGGCACCTGTTTGGAGTGGGCCAGATGTGAGTCACAGAGTGAGTCAACAGTGGGAGCAAACAACCCTGCTCTTTAAATTCCCCTCTGCTGCATCCATTGGAGAGTTCAAACACGGTAAGAGCTTTGGAAAAGTCAACAGGCAGCGACCCAGATTGCGCAGCCATGGGAACCAGGGCAGGGGCAGGGGAACGACAGCGCAGCCTGCAGAAAAAAGATCAGGAAAGGCGGCACCTGGTTACCTGAGAACCACCTGAGCCAAGGCCCCTCTGTTGACCCAGCGCCAGGAGCGATGGAGGCAGCCTGATCTTCAGCATGTTTGTGGAAACAAGGGCCATTGGTTTCAATGGGATTTAGGAGCCCAAGGTTGCATTCAGTGTAGAGTGAAGCACATAACTCCATCAGTGCAAGGACTTCTCCTTGTGCAATAATATGATCTCTCCTCCCCCACTTTCTCTCCTCTCTGCCCCTCTCCTCTGCTCACATGCCCCCCAACACTCTGCAGCAAGTCTGGGGATGGTACCAGGTGAGTTCTGACACCACTTTTTTGAGAAAAATAGTGCTGGTTTTAATGTTTTGTTAGAAGCCACACAGGGGTAATGCAGTCAGGTGGGTGGCATATTATTATTATTATTATTATTATTATTATTATTATTATTACTCTCTCAAAGCAAATTTAAAAAAAAAGTAGTCTAAACACCGACAACTGGGAAACACTGGTCTGGGAGCGCTCCAATTGGAGAACAGCCTTCACCAAAATTCTCAAGGGTTTTGAAGATGCTCGAACTCAGGACATAAGGGAGAAATGCGCTAAGAGGAAGGCACGCTTGACAAACCCTCACTGTGATCAACTCCTGCCCAGAAACCTATGTCCCCACTGTGGAAGGACGTGTGGATCCAGAATTGGCCTCCACAGTCACTTACAGACTTGCTTTTAAAATTGTATGATCGCCAAAGAAGAAGAATATGATTACTATTACTGTTGTTATTATTATTGAAGTCACAGACCAAATGCAAGTGTAGGTGAGTGCTCTGCAGTTCTCAGCCATTGCTGCCCTCTGCTCAGCAGAGAACCAAACCCCTCTTGCACAGCATCCTTTGCTGTTGAGCTGAGGATAATGTGGCCGCAGGCCCCCATGCAATGGGCTGAGTCCCTAGGGATGCCTCTCTGAGCCAGGCCCCTGTCGCTCACGTAACCCGAAGCTGGTGTCTCCCGTCCCTTTTGTGCTGTGGATAATGAGCAAGGCGGAGGCCCCCGAAATGACTCACAAGAGCTTTCAAAGCTCCCATTGTCCCTTCAGAATGGAGATCCCAGAGGCTGTCCCTCCATCCCTGCTTGCACAATCGGCTCCCTCCACAGCAAGCATCTTGCTTGGTCCCCAGGCACAGGGCAAACAAAACAGGGCGTTACCCCCTCCTTTGCCCTTGCAGGTTCCTTCTACTTGCCTTTTCAAGGATATGTCATGAGCAGCGGCACAGCAGGGCCGGGGTCTTGCCTCATTCGTAATTTGTGCCCAAGAGGGAATTGCAGCAGGCAGAGAGTCAGGGGAAGGTAGGGCGGGTGCCGCTGGGAATGCGCACAATGCACTGGGTGAAACCAACCCTGGATCATACTCCCTTGCCTAATGCATGCCTGAGATCCAGAATGCAGCAAATGGCGCAACATCTGCCAGCCCCTTGCCAATGCTTCCAACAGCTTGGCTGGCTTCAAAAGAGGACTGGGCAAATTCATGGAGCGAGCAAAGCCTGCTAAATTGCAGGTAGGAAGCCAGATCATGTGCAGTACTGACTCTTTTCTTGAAACTAAAAACAATGTCCAAACACTTGTTAAAATATCCAAAGGCTTTTTACTTGCAGAACATATAACAAAAGAAGAATGTGTGCAAAGTATTTGCATTCACGTGCTTATCCAGGCATGGCCTTAGTTGGAGATTACAGCTTCTTCCTTAAACATTCAAACTTTGTCCTTCTCTCTTTCCAGTACATGCACTCAGCCTTCTGCCCATGACCCAGCCAGGCCAGGCAGCTCCTTCTGAGATGTTTCCACTTTCTCCTTCCGGCAGACTTCTCCTCACTGCTTCTTTCAGAGAACATCCACTTCTGCACTTCTTTCTGCCACTTGCATCCACACAAAAACAGTAGCTCTCCTCTCCTCTGCTGTGTTTAGAGAGAGAGTTATTGGCCACCCTAACCTGAATGCAGGCAGAGTTGAGTTTTAGTCCAGAACTCTTTCCGATGGCTTCCCTTTCTCTCTGTGTCTTCAGCACAGCTGCACTGGGATGCAGAAGGGCATGAGATTTAACTCGGAAGTCACCCAAGAGGTCCTCCATGTGGCCATTGTAATGTATGGAGCTGTGGTTGCGTTGCAAAGGGCATGCAAACCATCCATCGCAGTCCACAGCTGCCGCTTCTGAAAAGGGATGAGCAAGTGGTCTATCAACAAATTCAAGCAGTTCAGTTATAGTTGACTTGGAGCTCTTGCAAAACAAACCTGCTGCCTGCCTGCTCCCCCCCCAAAAAAAAATAAATAAAAAAAAATCAGCATTTTTGCAATAAGGAAAGTGACATGGAAATGCCCTGGAAAGCTTGGGAGAATAATTGCTTGATGCAATGTCCTTTAGCCTCCCGCCAAACAAGTCAGAATAAATAGCCCCTCCTCCCAGCAGCTTTGTGCAAATACCCCAGGATGGATGCTCAAGAAAGAGGTTGTTTGGAAGCAACCTCTGTCTGCTGACCTCCACACCACCAGAACCTTATCTCTGTGGCATGCCACAAGGCTCTGCCTACAAGAAGTGGATGGAACCTAATATCTGCGAAGGCAGAATAAACTCTCTCAGACTTTGTGGGCCACACCTGAAATATCAGAATAGGAATCAAATCACACAATAGCCTTTTTGCATTTTCCAGCTTGGTCTTGAAGGAGGAGGATTCCTTCTGCAGCTTTTCCAGAGAGACTCTTCCCAGAACTGTGCATTTCTAACTGTGTAGTAAGCATTGTTTGCGGGGTTTCTAGCCTCAATATATGTCCAGTGTTCCCTGGGCCTCTGATTGCAGTGCTATCCTGCTCCTAAATGGGCCTTTCCTTTGGATACCTTATCGGGACGCGGGTGGCGCTGTGGGTTAAACCACTGAGCCTAGGACTTGCTGATCAGAAGGTCAGCGGTTCAAATCCCCGCGACGGGGTGATCTCCCGTTGTTCGGTCCCTAGCAGTTCGAAAGCACATCAAAGTGCAAGTAGATAAATAGGTACCGCTCTGGCGGGAAGTTAAACGGCGTTTCCGTGTGTTGCTCTGGTTCGCCAGAAGCGGTTTAGTCATGCCAGCCACATGACCCGGAAGCTGTACGCCGGCACCCTCGGCCAATAAAGCGAGATGAGCACTGCAACCCCAGAGTCGGCCACGACTGGACCTAATGATCAGGGGTCCCTTTACCTTTACCTTGGATACCTTTGGCAGCATCCACACTGCATCCTAAAAGCAGTATCACACTGCTTTAAGCAGCCATGGCTTTGCCCCAAAGAATCCTGGGCATTGTGGTCCATTAAGGGTGCAGAGAGTTCCCCTCCCAGAACTACAATTCCCAGAGTTCCCTGGGAAGCCACATTGATTGTTCAACCTTTCTGAGAACTGTGGCTGTAAATATATACGGTCAAGATGTAGCCTTGGTCTCCAGTCTGCGGACATGCCTGCAATGGTGCACACAGGTAGTTTTAGACTCTGGTGGTAAAGCTAAATTTGTAAAGCTAAAGGTCACCCCAGTGAGCTGCATGACCAAGCGGGTATCTGCACCCTGGTCACCCAGGTCTTAGTTCAATCCTTTAACCACTACAACACACTATTTCTAGTGCAGTTGTTCCCAGGAGCCGGCCAGCACAGCGGCGCTTCCTGGCATCTGATCAGTTGCTCCTGAAGTGCTTTCCCCGCCCTGCTCTGCCCCAGCTTGCCTCTCCAACCTCTCATTGTTTCCACTTCTGTTCCCTGGGGTCAAATTGGACCGTTCTCCTACCTGGCGGAAGCAAACCAATCTGCTCCCTTTCCCGCCAGGCCAATTTGCATGCGATAAAAGTCAACAAGCGCCGGCACCAACGTGGAAAGAAGAAAGGGGCGATTCATACATGCAGGGAAGCATGATAGGAAGAACCTTCGAATCAGGCCCATCTCACCCAGCATCCTCTTCTCACGGTGCAAAACCAGGTAAGCCAGTGGGAAACACTCAAGCAGGATTCGAACTCAAGACCACTCTCCCCTCCTGCGGTTTCCAGTACAGTTGTACCTTGGTTGCTGAACACCTCGTAACTTGTACATTTCGGCTCCCAAACAATCGAAAACCAGAAGTGAGTGTTCCAGTTTCCAAATGATTTTTGGAAGCCGAATGTCTGACGCGGCTTATGCGGCTTCCGATTGGCTGCAGTACTCTCCTACAGCCAATCAGGAGCCGACCCTTGGTTTTCGAACTGTTCCAGGAGTTGAACGGACTCCCAGAATGCATTCTGTTCCGAGAACCAAGGTACGACTGCACAGTCATACCTCGTGTTACGTTTGCTTCACGTTATGGCTTTTCAGGTCACAAATGCGGCAATCCTGGAAGTGTTTACTTCTGGGTTTGCCATGCGTGCACGTGTAGAAGCAATCTGCGTACTTCGCGCATGCGCAGAAGCGATCTGCGTGCTTCGTGCATGTGCAAACACGACCTGCGCGCTTCGCGCATGTGCAGAAGTGATCTGCGTGCTTCGCGCATGCACACAAGCACTCTATTGCGCTTCGCACATGCACAGTAGCAGTGCTCTACTTACGGACTTTTTGGGGTGTGAATGGCACCCCGAAACAGATCGTTTTCGTAAGTAGAGGTACCACTGTATTCAGAAGCATCACTGCCTCTACCAGTGAAGGTGGAATGCAGCCATTGTGGCAAGTTGCAAGGGTTGCCACCTTCAGCCAGGCAAAATATGGGACAAGTTGGACAAAATAAAGGACAGATCGGGGTTGGGGGGGCACACACATTCTCATGACACCAAATCCTCCCCCTTTGTGGAGGGGGGTTCCTCACATTCAGCCTCCCCCCTCCCACAGCACCCTGGTCCTGCTCTTCCCCATGACTCACGAGGACGGCCAGGGGCAGAAGGCCAGCTCCCATGGGGAACTTGAGCCCCAGCTCCAGCCTCTCGCCCAGGCTGGTGTCAGAAGATGCTCAAGGGCAGAGGAGAGGAGAGGTCAGGGTGGGGTGTGGAGAGGGGCAAGTGGCGGTGGACCCACAGCATGCTGGACCGATGGGAGATGGCTGAGGAGATACCAGTGAGAGGGAAGGAGGGGGAGAGAAAGGAAGAGGAGGTCACTTTTTCCCCCTTCTCTATATTGTCGCTCATGCCAGGCTCCTCATCAGCTGCACCAACAGTGACACAGCCACCATTTTGAATTTTATTTATACTTTTCAGGTTTATACGTTTCATTAATTTTACAATCATTTAAACATTTCAAAGGTTGACTTCCTTCCCCCTCTTTCTGCGATTCCTTAAATTTATTTTTTAATATCTCCTGCACATCCAAATTCATTTAATTTTCTACTTTAAATATATACTCTTATGAAACTGCAGGTTATTACAATAACCCTGCCAATGCTCTTATCTGTTTGCAATTTATCTGTAAATATTCAATAAACCATTTCCATCCTTTTGTAAAAAGTTTGTTATCTTGATTTCTTATTCTTCCGGTAAGTTTCGCCGTTTCTGCATATTCCTTAAGTTTTTGTATCCATTCTTCCTTTGCTGCGACTTCTGCTTCTTTCCATTTTGGGGCGAGTCGCATTCTTGCTGCTGTAGTAGCATACACAAATAAATTTCTCTGCAATTTAGGTAGTTCTGTCCCTATAATTCCCAAAAGAAAATTTCTCTGGGAATTTATTTTGACACCACCACCATTTTGGGCCAGCCGAGCTGGAATATGTGAAAAAAGGACATCCAGTTTGAAGTCCAAACTGGGAAGGGGATACTTTTGTCCAAAAATGGGGTGATCCATAGTTTAATTATGTGCTGCATGAAGAAGTTTTTCTATCTGTCCTGAATCTTCAACCATTCAGGTTCACTGCATGTCCACAAATTCTAGGGTCATGAGAGGGGGAGAAAAACCTTTCTCCATCCACTTCCCCCATAACATGCATTTAAAAAAAAAAAAACTTCTATCATGTTGCCTCTTGCTTGTCTTTTCTCTAAACTAAAAAGTCCCAAATGCTCCAACCTCTCCTTCTAGCTCAGGGTCCATCTCTCTCAAGAAAGCACTTTTCCCCGCAAGGGGGAAGCGAGGAGGAAGGTGTTTCATTTCTTTTTAACGATGGTTTTAGTGCAGTGAATTGTGGCTCTGTTTTTAATTGGATTTTATCGGCATTATGCTGTATTGATTTCCAAGCCACCTTGAGGGGAAGAGAAAGGAGAGTGGAAATAATATTGATCTATCAGATCTGGATGCCTCTCCCAAATAATAATAATAATAATAATAATAATAATAATAATAATAAACTCCCTGCAAGTGGAAAGGTAGAAATCAGGGAGAAGGCTTTCACCTCAGCCTTATCACTGACATGTTCACTTTCTGATCATGGGGAGTTAGGGCCACAAAGCTTGTTTGCTGAAGGACCCAGGTCCAATCCTTCCTATAACCCCCTTGGAAGGATCTTAAGTGGTGTTGTGGGGAAAGAGAGGCAAATTTAGGGAGCGTGACAGGTTTGACCATACTGGGTGCTCTGTGGAGAGGGTGCTGCAACAGTCAAACAATGGACGGTGGAGGCAGAGGGTGTTGGGAATTCCATTCCACCCTTTGCTGCAGACATGGGGTTGTTGTGTCACCAGTGGCGTAGCGTGGGTTGTCATCACCCGGGGCAAGGCAAGTAATTTGCGCCCCCTAACCTGTGGATTTGCGCCCCCTAACCTGTGGATTTGCGCCCCCTAACCCGTGGATTTGCGCCCCCTAACCCTAACCCCCAAATGTTGCGCCCGGTGCGGCCGGCCCCCCCTGCACCCCCCACGCTACGCCACTGTGTGTCACTGCTGAGTAAAGTGTGCTCAAGTCTGAAAGCTTGAGTCACTGATGTACGTCGGAGCAGAGGTGGGTGGATCTCTGCAGCGGCATGGCTGAAGGGAGACGTGCCAGCTGGCCTTTCGACCCCCAATTCCAACAGAGGGTGCCGCATTTTGGCGTAGCACAGGGCACCGCTGAAGTTTTAAAGCCCAAAGTCTGCCACTGCCCTCTTCCCAAGATCCGACAGCTGCCTGTTGGAATAGATAAAAGCAGGCTCCATGGAACAATTATCCGGCATAGAAACAGAATTGTTGGAAGGGGCTCTGAGGATCCTCTAGGAATATGCAGCTGCCCGATATGGGGATCGAACCTGCAACCTTGGCATTATCAGCACCACGCTTGATATAAGGCAGCTCACTATATTCATTTATAGCACCCCTCCCCCACCTGGTACACACCAGCTGCTTTGGACTACAATTCCCATCATGGGAATTCCCAGTGTGGACAATGGTCAGTGATGATGGGAGTTGTAGTCCTCAACAGTGGAGGGCAGCACATCCGGGAAGGCTGATTTATGGAATCATAAAGTGGACAGGATATATGGAGTGTTATAGGTTTAAAAATATGCAGCATTGAACATAGAACATCGTGGATGGGGGTTGGGTGGGAAGTCAATGGATAAATTAAACATATTGTATGTAAAATTTTGAAAACTAAATAAGCAATTTAAAAAAACAATAATCTGGAAGAATGCATAAACGTCTGACTGGAGTGCTGCAAGATTTTGTGGTTGATCTCACTTGCAGAACTACTCAATGAATTGCACGTCTAGCCCCATGTCTGCCCCCAAGGGCTCTGAGCCCATTGCTGGCTTCCCTAAGGAAGCATTTCCAGACCATCTTAAATCTTGCAGTGGAACCTGGAGGTGAAGATGACCACTTGGATAGGCTGGACTTGGGCCATTTAGACATTTCCTTTGAGTTAAAATCTAAGGTAAACTACCTTATACTGAGCCAGACCACTGGGCCATGTGGCTCAATATTGCCTGCGCTGACTAGCAGCAACCCTGTGGCATTTCAGTCAGGCGTCCTCCTGAAGGTGCCAGGATCTGAACCCAGGACCCTTTGCACACAGGGCCTGATCCCTCCCAAAAGTTTGCTTCTGCTTTGCTTGAATTATTCACAATGCATTTGAGCTCTGCACCTGCTTCCTAATTAAACGCCGGGCACGGGCGATTCTAAATCCCACTGTAAGCTGCAATGCAATAAGGAGCACGGTGTGCTAAAGAAGGCCAGCTTCCCCCGTTATTTCCATCCAGGAGTTCAGAAGTCCAAATCCAAGAAACATCTGCACCGCCGTTCCTTTCATGCTGGCTCCCCTGGGATGCTCCGAGCTACCGCTGGCTCTTCTAATGTTTAAGTAAATCATGTTTAACACTAAATTACCACTGGGAAGCGTGAGCCCCCAGCGGTAGATGCACTTCCAGTGGCAGCTCCCACAGTTAATTGTCGGGGAAGGAGCATAATGAAAGCAATCAAACACAGCAGAAAAGGCTATTTGTGTTTGCTATCTGTTTGAACCAAAGGAACAGGATGAAAGGAATAGATCAGCCCATTGATTTGATCTGGAGCAGCAGCTAAGCAGGAAATATGAGTTGTTCAGATACAAGAGGCACATGATTATGGGCTTCTGCAAACTGTTGCGCTTGCTGGTCCCTCTTTTTATGTGCATGGAACCCAGTGTTGTTTTGGATACATAAGGAGAATGACTTTGCTCGTGGTCTATGCTAGATTATGTAGAATGTCTGTCTTCAGCAGAAGCTGCTGGACATCATTGTTGCTGGTTTATTGTTGTTTCCCAGGGTGGGAAGAGGGAAGGGGTTTGGGGGGGGGGTTAATGTGGTGAGAATGACAGGAAAGTTGGTGAGTGGGGCAAGCAGGAGTTCAGCCCCTAGTATGTATACTTTTGTTTACTGGGGAAAGGAACATAATTGATTTTGCAAGAAGAAGAAGAAGAAGAAGAGTTTGGATTTGATATCCCGCCTTTCACTCCCTTTAAGGAGTCTCAAAGCGGCTAACATTCTCCTTTCCCTTCCTCCCCCACAACAAACACTCTGTGAGGTGAGTGGGGCTGAGAGACTTCAAGGAAGTGTGACTAGCCCAAGGTCACCCAGCAGCTGCATGTGGAGGAGCGGAGACGCGAACCCGGTTCCCCAGATTACAAGACTACCGCTCTCAACCACTACACCACACTGGCTGCCTAACTGCTCCAGGAATGGCTGGGTGAGAGGTGTTAGTAATCTCACAGGCACGGAACAATCACAGACCCTCCAAGTGTCCCTATTTTCCAGGGACGCCCCTGATTTAGAGAAGCCGTACCAGTTTCTAATTTGATCCCAGAATGTCCCACTTTTCCTTAGGATGTCCCTATTTTCATCAGAGAAATGTTGGAGGGTAAGAACTTATCCAACCCCTGAGCTGTCTGAAGGCAGCCCTGTACAGTGGCACCTCGGGATGCGAACGGGATCCGTTCCGGAGCCCCGGTCACATCCTGAATGGAACGTAAGACGTGACGGCATGTCTGCACGTGCGTGGGTCACGTTTTGCCGCTTCCGCGCATGCGCGTGACATCATTTTGAGCGTCTGCGCATGCGCAAGCGGTGAAACCTGGAAGTAACGCGCTCCGTTACTTCCGGGTTGCCGTGGAGCGCAACCCGAAAGCGCTCAACCTGAAGCACATTCAACCCGGGGTATGGCTGTATAGGGAAGGTTTTTTTAATGTTTTATTATGCTTTTATATATGTTGGAAGCTGCCCTGAGTAGCTGGAGCAACCCAATAAGATGTGTGGGGTGTAAATAGCATAATTATCATTATGGAATGGGACGTCCCTATTTTCATCGTAGAAATGTTGGAGGATATGCAATCAGTGCTCGGCACTTATGCATACCCCTCAACTGTCCCGGGAAAACTAGGACACCCCGTTCTTTTGATCACAAGCACAATGGCACAATTTGGGACAACATGGACTTGCCTCCAAATAAGCACTTTTGGGGGACCGTAATCTTGCACAGATCACGTGATTCACAAGGGAGTGCAGCCCTGGAAAAACGGCAGCCCGGTTTTTCATCTCAGCGTGTTGGAGTGTTTGCACCTTGACCCACGGAAAGAAATAATGTTGATCAAACAGAGCTGTGTGCTCCTCAAGCTATAACTGCACACGACTTTACATAAATCGTAGGAAGTGTTGATGAGTTTTGATGCAAAATATTTGGAGTGACAAGTAAGGCGTTATCATTCCTGCCCAGAAAAAGGCCCTCTCCCCCCTCCCCCCTCCTCTCTCTCTCTCTCTCTCTCTCTCTCTCTCTCTCTCTCTCTCTCTCCTTTCTGCGTGTTTGAGAGAGAGAGAGAGAGATACTTCTTGTCCATCTCATTTATCTCTCCTGCTCTGTTATCATTCATCAGCACACAGTTACTGTGTGTGGAGAGGCCTTGATGAAGTTAATGTTGAGCAGGCAGCACAGGAAATGAAACAGGCGTTGTGGGCCGACAGGGTGACGTCAGAGGGGTGGAGGAAGGGGGCGCCGATGGCATGGCTCTTTATGACTTTGCTAACCCAGGAGAACATTCAATAAAAAACCCCGAATCTGCAAATGGAAATTTACGGGCGGCGCGGCAGCTAAGGTTGCATCCACCAGACAGAATATTTAATTGAATAGAGATACATGCAAACCTCTTCATGTGTTTAAACTTCTAAATTAAAAGAGGTTTTATTTATGATTCCAATAAGATGCAGGGGCTTTTTGTGCCGGGCCAAGATCGCATTATCATCGCCTGGCAGCTGCAGGGTCTCGAGCGAGGCATGTATCACCTGCTGGCTCCTGCGAGCCAGATGTGGGGAAGAAAACTTCCAGACCTACGTGCAAATGAAATCCCTGTGCGATCCCAGGCTTTCTGTTAATGCCTCTCACATCAGCTCCTCCAGGGGCAGGGTGATTTGTGCTGTCGGCTGGGACAGAGATGCCGCAGGGTGATGTGGGGGGCCGGGCATTTTTGCAGGATGCAGGGGGTGGAAAAGGAGGTGCTAGTGGCATCAGGGTAGCAGAAACTGGGCCTCTCAAGCTAGATCAGGCCTGGCCAGGTTAGAGTGTCAGACTAGGACCTGGGAGAGAGGAGGGTTCGAGTCCCCACCCAGCCATGTATCTCACTGGGTGACCTTGGGCCAGTCATTGCCTCTCTGCCTAACCTCACAGGGTTATTGTGGCGATTAAATGAGGAGTGAGGAGAACCAAGTATGTCACCTTGAGAGTATGGGCCACAGGTGAGAACTAAGTGCAGGATGAGGCCCAAAGGTAGCTAGACCACACCTGAAGGAGGATGACCTCCCACCAGAGGTACTGTGCCACACACACACATACACACACACACACACACACAACACCTTTCCCTAGGTTTTTAAAATTAACATTTTATTAACGAAATGTCATTCATATGAAGACAGAATGAGGGGGGAAAGTGAATAAGAATATCTCTATACATTAATACACAGATATGTACAGTGGTACCTCGGGTTAAGTACTTAATTCGTTCTGGAGGTCCGTTCTTAACTTGAAGCACCACTTTAGGTGGAGCACCATTTCTGTTCTCATCCTGAAGCAAAGTTCTTAACCTGAGGTACTATTTCTGGGTTAGCGGAGTCTGTAACCTGAAGCGTATGTAACCTGAAGCGTACGTAACCTGAGGTACCACTGTATATTCTTTTTATCCTAATATACATATACTTTTCAATAACCTAATATACTGTAGTCTGTGTAAACCCATTCCAAATATCATTGTATTTATGCAAAGAAAGTCAGCATCTATAAGCTGTCCGTTCATACGTTGCCAATGTTCTCATGTTGTCTAGTAACTGATTAAGGGGAATCATATCTCTGTTCTGCCAATACACCTTTCCCTAGGTTGACAGCGTTTTTGCTACCCCTGTATCCCAATGCAAATTCTAGTATTCCCCCCCCCCCCCAGATAGATACGAAATTGCCATACGCAAATCTTATGCAAACTGCTGCCCTCTTTCATCCTCCTTTTTGGCAACCCATCACCAGCCACCCTGCTTGGTTCTGTGGTTAGTTCAACTCAGCCTTCCCTTCAGCAAGTTAGCCTGTGGATAGATTCACATTAGCTCCATGCACGGTGGTGGAGGATGTGCAATCTGGAACAGACTGAGTTGCGCATGGAAGACTGGGGGGGGGGGGGTCTGGTGCCTGACAGACCAGGCTGGTAGCAGCAGGCTAGGTGACAAGGTGGCCTCTTATCGCTTTCGTTAGTTAATGATTAGCTCTCTGTCAATTGCAGGCATTTGTAGCACTAAGTGCTGGGCACAGCTTTGTATTCTCGCTGCCAGTGGGCATGGCTCAGAGACAGGGCACCTAAGGCCTCCATCATGGCTAATAGCCATTGATAGCCCTCTCCTCCAGGAATTCATCTAATCCTCTTTTAAAGCCATCTGGGCTGGTCGCCATCACTGCGTCCAGTGGCAGTGAGTTCCACAGGGATGTGTTCCAAGCATGGCTGCAGCCTCCTGTGTTCAAAGAAGGAGCATCCTCCTCCTTATCCAGTCTCATAATGCCGCTCAAGGAAGGTGACCAGTCCTACAATAAAGGACGAAAGAGTCTCCCGGGGATAGGACATCACGGGGCATATGATGTTCCGGTGGTCAAATGGAAAGACAGACTTCTAAGACCTGAAAGCAAATCAGGCTTTGTTCTCTTTCTTCGTGGCCTGTTCATAGGTTCAAATTGAAATTAAGTCTAATTCGGCTAATTCAAATTAATTCAGAGGCAGTTAATTCAAATTTGCAAAACGCAACCTCCGCTAATGCCAGGGCGAGAAAGCAGGGATGGTCTAAGCTGCAGAGGCTGAAGTGAGGGGGGGGGAGGAAGCCAAGGGGCCCCCACAGGAGGCTGCAGAAGCAAGAGGAGCAAAAATGGACCGGGGTGCCGTGGGTAAGCCGGATGTCAGCAGCAGCAGATACGTTGTGGATTTTTAAAAAGGCAAGCGCAGCATCTCCAAGCAAAGAGCATTTTCTGGGATTTGAGGGCATTTTCGCACAAGCAGAAGGCTTAGTGCCGCCGTTGCTTGAAACCGGCTTCTACCAGGAACACAAAATTCACACGGAGCCACCATGCTCACCTGAATGACAAATTCCATGCCTTGCTTTCTATTATTCGCTGCCCAGAAAATGCCCCGAAATGTCCACGAGAAGCTCATAGGTGATCTATCGATCTATATGAGCTCACTTGCCCTGCCTTCTCAAACCTGGTGCCCTCCGAAAGCTTTGGAACACAATTCCCATCTGCCACAGCTGTCTCACTGTAGTGGGTCAGAGTGAGACCAGGTGACCTGTGTGTCTGCACTGTCTGCTGTCTGGGTGCTAACTGATGGTCAACTCCCAAGCCCCTCTTGGTCTCCCTTCTTAGGATTCTGAACCTTTGAACTGCGCTTGGGCCAGGCACCCTTTCTACTAGGGGACTCCTTCAAGCAAAGGACCATTGTCTGAAAAGTAGGATGTATGACCATCCTATTGGTGGATTGCATACAGATGTGTGTAGTCACCAAAGAGTTACACCCACAGCTATTGTTTGGAAAGGCTGCTGGCTCTGAATTCCCAGCTGTTTTGCTGCCCCACACACTCTGAGAGGGGTAGCCCCATCCTCTCCCACGCCAGGGATCCCTTCAATGTCAAAGATCTTGCTGAGAATTGGGGGATATTTTTTTGACTGCAACAGCTATCCAGGGGGAGTGAACATGAGAAGAGCTATGCTGGATCAGGCCGGTGGCCGATGGGAAACCAGCGAGCAGGATTCGAACACAAGAGCAACTCTCCCCTCCCGCGGTTTTCAGCAACTGGTATTCAGAAGCATCGCTGCCTCTGACCGTGGAGGCAAAGCGTCGTCACTGTGGCGAGTAGCCACTGACCCACCGAGAAGGGAGACTGTTCTGCCTGGCAAGCTGGAATAATTGCGCCAACGGAACGATCTCATTATCACTCCATGAAGTTGGCATCCACTAAATTAGTTACATCTTACCTGTTAAAAAATTGCTAGATTTAGCAGCCTGGCTGAATTTCAAAGATGTGCTTGTGTTCTATAATTCATTGGCCGATGAGAAGTACAAGTTGGCTAATGAAGGTCTGCGCTCTGCCTCCCAAACACGCCTCCCTGTTTTCATGCTCCTGGAAGAGAGACGAGGGCAGAAGCACAGCATTAACGGGGGACCCTGAGCAAGCCAGGAGGGGCAGGATCAGAGCAGGAGGGGAGAGGGGAGAAGCCAGCGCCCTGCTCCGTTGCGTAAACAGGGGAGCAATTGGCACCCCATAAAGATATCGCAATACAGCGCCTCCATCTGGCAGCTCAACTTTGCCAAAGGAAGAGAGGCATGGGGTAAATGGAGCAGCTGTGGGGAGGACTCTGAGATGGAGCGTTTCCCCTAATGCCACGCAAATGATAATTCCCAGAATCCTTTTGGGGGAAGCCATGACTTTGAGCTGTTTCGGGAGGAAGGGCAGGATATAAACTCAACAAATAAAATTGGTAGAAAACCACCATACTGTTACAAAAGTTGGGTGCTGCCACCACCGTCTGTCGAGCTGGAACCAGGGGGTTCCAGGGGTTCACCCAAGGTTTGTGCTCCTTCAGAGACACGGCAGAGACTGTCACAGATTTTTAAAAAATATGATTGATTCACCTATTTGCACCTTTCGTCTGTATGGAGGCAGTCCAGGTCTTTCAGCATGGTCATCTCAAGAGGGGCTTGTCCCCCGCAGCAGTGCAGCACTTGAATCAAAGGCATCTCTCTCCCAGCCAGCCTTCAGCCAGCCTGCCCAAGATGGATCCCAGTCTTTCTTCTCTCCCTTCTTCTTTCCAGCACATCTTGCTCTGAAGGCTTTCTTTTCCTGTCATCTGAAACACACACCCCATCACTGTGGCTACCTCTGCCTGCCCAGGCCCAAGAATTCCTCTTAGATGAGCCACCAACCCCTTTCGTCATGTTAACGCCACACTCATCCCAGGTGAGGTTCTGGCTTGGAAAGGAAGCTTAGCCTGCAATTTTCCACTGGCCTCCAATCTTCCCTTCAGTACTCCAAATAATCAAAATCCTACCGTTTATTAGTTTCTAGCAGGGTCCCCCCCCCCCCAAATCTATAACAGTACATTTGCAGCATGAATATGCCCACAAGTCTGGTGCAGAGGATAAATGATTCTGCACTTGCCCCATAGGCAACTCCTTTTACTGCAAGCACGGCCGGTTCTGACATTGGGCAGAGCAAGGCGGTTGCTTCAGGCGTCTGATACCAAGGAAGGCATTTGAGGTGCAGCTTTCTGTCCCCAAGGGCAGTGGAGGACATTGCCCCACCTCTGGTACTGGATCTGGCCATCAGTCTCCCAGCCAGCTTCTGTTCATGGAGCAGAACACCATTTGCCTTAGGCGGCAAAATGCCTTGCGCTGGCCCCTGCCTGCCTGGAGAACGCAAGATTCCTCCTGTCCTTCTTCCGTCCCCGCTGAAGCGTCTGAGGAAACCGTACGGAAGCAAAGCACCTTGCGGCAGGAGTTAATATACGAGGCAAGCGCCAGCTGTCTGAAAAGGGAAGGGCGAAAGTTCAGGCACTTGTTAAGGCACAAGGGGCTTGGGAAGCACGGCTTGCTTCATCCATCCTGTCGTGATGCAAAGAGGAGAGGCCCAAGCAAAGCGCCTGCCTCATTCTCGCTGCACCGTGATCCCCGGAAGCAGTTCTGAGAATCATGGAATTGTTGAGTCAGAAGGGTCCCCCAAAGGTCATCTGTTCCAACCCTCTGCAATGCAGGAATCAGGTTCAGCAGTGGAGCAGGTGAAGCTGTAAGGAACCACCAGCCTGCAGGCCAGTTTGGCCATCCTTTTTCCGGCGAGGCTCAGGCATATGCAAATTGCCTTTAAGTCACTGCTAAACTGAGTCACCCTGCCAACCTAGCAGTTTGAAAGCACGTCAAAGTGCAAGTAGATAAATAGGTATCGCTCCGGTGGGAAGGTAAACGGCGTTTCCGTGCACTGCTCTGGTTCGCCAGAAGCGCCTTAGTCATGCTGGCCACATGACCCGGAAGCTGTACGCCAGCTCCCCTGGCCAATAAGGCGAGATGAGCGCCGCAACCCCAGAGTCGGCCACGACTGGACCTAATGGACAGGGGTCTCTTTACCTTTACCTTAAGTTGAGTCACGATCAGACCCTCTGGCTGTTTAGGGTAAGTAGGAAGAATTCCTTGGCCAGAATACAATTTGCTTGCTTAATTTGGTTTCCTTGCATTTATATTCCACCTTCCTATCCCATGAACTCAAGGCGACACACATGGTTCCCCCCGCCCCCGGTGAGGTATCACCACACAAATTATTTCCCCTATTTATCCATGTACCTCTTCTTGTTTTCTTCCACTAGTTTCTTCTCCTGCCATCGGAATTTGTTTAACTTGTTCATGTAGATTTGCATGTTCCTTGAGGCAGGAACCTGTCTTGCTATTCCTTATTCCTTATTGTTATAATTCTTCATCCCCACAAGAACCCTGTAAGTCAGGTGAGGCCAAGAGGCAGCGACTGGCCCACGCTCACCCCTGAGCTTGACGGTCAAGTGGGACTTTGAACCTCGGTCTCCCAGCTCTTAGCCTGGCGCTACAACCCCTACACCACAGTGGCTGCTCAAGCAAACAATGTTGGCTGAAGATGGCCACAGACCCGCTATGCACAATGTCCCGAGTTCAAGTCCTGACATCTTCAGTTGAGCATCGTGGTGAGGAAAGGCCTTTGTCTGGAATCCTGCTCTGCCGTTTGAAGTACACAAGCTCAGAACGGTGCTGTGACTTCCTATAAGTCACCTCTCTGTGTGCACAGAACCTCCAGATAGGTCATTTTTAGCCACTAGGCTGCACCTCAACCGAATCATTCCTTAGATGCCGAAGCATCTTTGATGGCCCCAGGTCCTCCCCTCACCCAGCCGTGGGCTGGCCCCAGCAGCGTCGAAGGACACTCCAGATCAAGCACACGGTCCTTGGGCTGTGGGCCACATGCTAATCGCTGCCTCAATCGTTGGCGGCAGCAGACAGACGGTGCCCTATCTCCAGCCAGCTTGTGTAACTAGGAGATAAAGTGGGGGCCCTGGGACAGGTCTGTGCAGCTGGAAGGAATCTAGCAGGGGCAGAGCGGGACCTCGTGGCAGGCTTCACCTTGTGGCTTCACTCACAAAGGAGAGACTTTGCCCCTACATGGGATACGGCCTGCAGCAGAGAGGTGTCAACATTTCCGACCAGAAGGCTGATACAGAAAAAAAATCCTGTTTTCCGTATCAAGACAAAGTGCCAAGCCCTGCCAGATCTTGGGTTGGGGGAATTGTCAATCACAACATGTGCAAAGCCTAGGAGAACCCGTAGCTGCCTTGGAGAAGAAACCAGGAGTCTCTGCCACCCGTGAACAAGGCCAGGGCATTTGTTTCTTCTTATATAATCTTGCGTGGTGAGGAAGTGGAAATAAAGACACATGACACAATTATTAAGGTTAATGGGCAAAATAAGGCCACAACTTTATTGGTTACAGGTGATGAGCAGTATTGGCTTAAGCATTGGTCCTAACCGACTATATCCGGCTTCAGCCCGTCTGCTTGAAGTCCGGGAAGGGTTAACCACCACTAGGGGGAGTCATGCTGATGCACATCAACTAGGGACTCCCCCGGGGTCACCGCTAGGGGGTGTGCCTTAGGCCCTCACCTCCATAGGCTTCGGACAGGGCCACACCCCCCTGGGATCCTTTATTGGACTACCCTTCAATATGCAGAACTACAGAACAATACCAATGCCTAACTGCCAATACCAAGAAAGTTGTGACGATTTGCTACGAGGTAGGCAAAAACCAAGTGGCTGGTGCCAATTTGCCAAGTGGAAAAATTCCTACCAGGCCCCTCAACAGCGACCAACCAAGGTCCATAGCAAGGTCAAGGAACGAACACCTTATAGGGTGGGAGGGTGGGAAAAGCAGGAACAGCTGGCAGGCGGGGAAAGAGGGAGATCCCCAGCCATTTCGTGCCTTAAGTAGGGTAGGCCACGCCCCCAGAGCCAGCCAATTGGCTGGCCAGGGGATGACGCGGCCGGGAATCCTCCCAATCGCGCTGCTCCAGCATGTGGTGGGGTCATGAAGCCCACAAAGGGTGGAAGTGGCTTTCTGGCATCAAATTATTGCACTGAAGCCCACCAGCAGCAGCTTTCTGAGCTGTGCCTCCAGTTGTTGCAGTTGCTTCTAGCCTCCCAGAAACTAGTCTATATATTCTCTCCCCACTCCCAGACACACAGAGAGACAGAACCACAGCACCCAGCTCCTGCAGCCAGAGTATGAGAATCCCCACTAAGCTGACCCCCTTCCTGGGGACAGACAGGCCTGCAGAGGGGGAAACTGGCCCCCTGCCCATGCCCCAGTGCGGCTCTTTGTTGTCCTTGTGACTGGAGATAAATTCTGAGTGGCTGCGGCAAACACTTTGAATGGGGATTTGGATAAAGAACTCCTGGAACACTTTCATGTTGGCGGCCAAGACTCTGCTAGACGGGCTTTAGCCAATGGCAGGTAGAAGACAGATGCCGTGACAAAAACCCCAGGGCCATACGATCGAAACCAAGCTCCGTAAGCTATTGGAGCTCTTTGGCATGCAAAGTGTACAGCGTCCGGCTTGTGCATTTGGCCGGAGAGCAGACTTTACCTGTTTCAATCACGCAGACACAGAGAGATGCAGGAAGAAAATCATAAAAGGCTTTATTGCAGGAAGTGCTGAACTTGGATAGAAGAAAGCTTCCAGTCATAACCATACTAATCTAGAAAAGTTAAAGGAAGCTGGGATTGCCCCTTTGTTCTCAGGGGAGAGATCCGAGGTGACCTTTCTCATCTTGAGGTTCAAGAGAGAAGTTGGAGGAGGAGGAGGAAGTTGCAGACAAGATGCAACCTAGGGTGTCTCAGTCTGCACTTTAAAAAGATAGGCAGGTGAGCAAAGATGTCCAAGGCACAAAGGTAGCCTGAGAATGTTTCTTAACCCCATGCAAGCTGAGTTGCACCCAAACTTCCAACACATGTAAAGAAAGGGAGCTTAGGCAGCCTGGGGCCAGCCCAAGACAGTTTGCTGCCTGATGCAAAGGCATGGTGGCACCCACATGCCCAATGGCAAGCTGGTTCTTGCTTCAACACTGGTGGTAGCTGCATACCCAGTCCCTGGATGGCCTGTGGGTCTTCAACGCTGCCAGAGGAGGAGCTGGGAGGCTTGCAATATCAATTGTGGCATAAAAAGAGATGTGGTCTCGTTGACATTCGACAAAGCTGCTTTGAGCTCGACCCGCACACTCTGTGTGTGTGTATGTGTGTGTGTGATTAATCATCAAAATCTTCTCCAAAATAAGGAAAAATGAATAAACTAGAGATGCCTGGACTGCAAGGACATCATCTAGGAGAGGGAGAAAGAGCTGGATACTATATACCTGGAGTGAGTATTTGAATATTTTGAAGAACAGTCATATTCCACTGGATGGCTCAGTTGGTTAGAGCGTGGTGCTGAGAACACCAAGGTTGCAGGTTCTATCCCCATATGGAACAGCTGCACATTCCCGCCTTGCAGGGGGTCAGACCAGATGATCTTCAAGGTCCCTGCCAGTTCTATGGTTCTATAAACTCTTGCGTATATAATGTGACAGATGGAAAGTTGGAAGTCCTTTTTACTCACTTCTTTAACTTTCTCTCCCCCCCTTTATTATTATTATTTGCTCCTTTATTATTTTTGTTATTTTTCCTTTCTTTCCTTTGCTCTTGTTTCTTCTTCTTCTTCTTCTTCTTCTTCTTCTTCTTCTTCTTCTTCTTCTTCTTCTTCTTCTTCTTCTTCATGTCCTCACTCTGACTCTGCAGATGAAGGTGATGGCTTTCTGGCAAAGGACCCTGTGTCAGAGACAGGGAAGAGATGTTCTCCCAGGGTGGGAGGCGAAAGGGAATCTCTTTTTGTGTGGGACAAGTTAAGATTTACCTATGAGAAAGGACTTTGCATTCTTTTCTCTCTCTCTCTCTCTGTCTGTCTCTCTTGACTTGTCTTGTTTAGATTAGTGTGTTTCTTATTGCATTGTATTATGAAAGTTCTTAATAAAATCTTATTTTAAATAATAAAATCTTCTCCAAAGGCAGCATAGGGATAAAAACAGGGATGTTGTTTTACCTGGGAGCAGGTAGCAGAAGTTGGGACTGTTGTCCCTGATAAAAGGGGGGGGGGTTAGAACTGAACCTTGCAACCTGCATAAATGATGCCAATTCAGCTATTTTTGTAGGCATTTGCTATCTGCAAATTATTCCGCTAGCCGTTAAGTACACAGGCAGGCCCCACATGATCACGGACTGCTCTTGTTGCAGCAATCCTCTGGCAAATGGGTCCCCCCCCCCCCCCCCGCCAACAGGCACTGCCTGCAGACTCTCTCTCGCCTAGTAGGTCTTACATATTTCATTGCATTGATTTAGTTATATCTCGCGTTCTCCAGTTACTTCTAACCCCCGCCGTGCTGGGGAAAGCTTCGCCTGTTCAATTTCTGCCCGTCAGGCCCAATCATTGCCTATCAAGAGCATCGTTGCATACGACGGCGTGCAGTGATTAATCCCCTGGTACTGTATCGCCAGGCCCAGGGCGGGAGAATGCACATGATCTGGGGGCGTTTGGCTGCAGAAAGTGCCGTTGGGCAGACTGCAATGGGATCCTGCCCAGCACCCCATTAGGAACAACACGTGTATTGGGCTATTAGTATATAAAAACCCTTAACAACATAGGACCAGTTTGCCGACAAGATTGCCTTACCCCATATATGTTCACTCAGAAGCTTCGATCGGCAGAACTAGCACTCTTATGGGTGCCACATAATACCCATTACCCATTTGTAAGAACTCAGTCTTTTAGGGGAACTGTGGAACTCCCTGCTTATTCAGACGAGGCAGACGCCATCACTGTTCTCTGTTCAGCGGCTGATAAGAACATTTTTGCTTAGACAAGCCTACCTTGATATGTAGAATGTGGATGTGTGTTTTAGTCTGTTCTGAGTTTGTGGCCGATTTAAATATTCTTGAATATTTGAAACAGTTGTTTGTAACTTTATTTTACCAAAACTGTTTGTTTTTTTCTGGCAGTAAGATCTGTACGATGGTAGAACGTACTCTCTCGGGAGGTTAATAACAACAATAATTTATTATTTATACCCCGCCCATCTGGCTGGGTTTCCCCGGCCACTCTGGGCGGCTTCCAACAGAACACTAAAATACAAGAACCTATTAAGCATTAAAAGCTTCCCTAAACAGGGCTGCCTTCAGATGTCTTCTAAAAGTCTGGTCGTTGTTTTGCTCTTTGACATCTGGTGGGAGGGCGTTCCACAGGGCGGGTGCCACCACCGAGAAGGCCCTCTGCCTGGTTCCCTGTAACTGGGCTTCTCTCAGCAAGGGAACCACCAGAAGGCCCTCGGCGCTGGACCTTCGATGGAGGTGGAGATGCTCCTTCAGGTATACTGGGCCGAGGCCATTTAGGGCTTTAAAAGTCACCACTCCTTTAGGGCTCTCCTTCCTTGGAGGTTTTTAAGCAGAGATTGGGTGGCCATGTGTCATGGGTGCTTTAGTTGAGATCCCTGCATTGCAGGGGGTTGGACTAGATGACCCTTGGTGTCCCTTCCATCTTTACAATTCTATGCTTCTTTGCTTCGTCCCTTGCCCCAAACACATAACAGTATTAATGAGATTTACAATTACAAGTCTTGGAATAGCAACAACAATGAAGTAGCAACAATGGCTTACTTGGTTGAGCATGAGACTCTTGATCTCAGGGTCGTGGGTTCGAAGCCCACAATGGGCAAAAGATTCCTGCACATCATGGGGTTGGACTAGAAGACTCTCGGGGTCCCTTCCAACTCTACAGTCCTATGATTCTAAGTCCCTCGTCCCATTAGCGCAAGGATTTGCACTTGCCCAGTGGAACTCCCCCCCATAAATGTGTCCTATGGGTTCCCCCAAGCCTCCATCCTTTGGGGATGGTGTGGGCTGCGTGGGGGAAAGAGAGGGGGGTGGTCCATGGTAGAAGCTAGGACATTTGACACTGCATCATCGTCATCACCAGGGGTGCCAACTTAAATAAAATATTAAAGGGTACCAGCTAAGCTCTGCCCCGCATAATAGATCACAAGACATGGTACATGTGGACCATTTGAATAGCAATGCTCATTGACTTTGGGGGGCCCCTGGCCCCCTCAAATATTTTATGGGGGGGCTGATGTCACGATTAGGACCCTGGCAGAGAGACATCCCCGACTGGCATGTTCTCTCCCTCCTGGTCGATCATTCGGGAGCTTCAAAAGCTTTCTTCAGCCCGAACATCACAGCCAACAGACATCGGCACACAGCGTTTGCGCAGTTCGCGTGACAGACTTCAGCAACTCAGCATTTTGGCTAATCTACTTTATTTACGTATAAACACACACGGAGCACTGCAACATGGCTCCCTCTCTCTCTAGCATGAGACAGCAAAGAGAAAAAGAACAAAGGACAATAGTCCCACTTCACGGAACACAGGAACACAAACATCCTGTCTCCATCACTTCCCACTCTGTGGAGTCAAAACATACACCGTCATGTGATAGACAACAATCCCATGACTGCAGTCATGGAGCAGGAATTCTAACAGCTTAAAGGGCCCCTGCCCCTAGGAGTTGGCTCCTATAATCATCATCCTATTCCCTAGCAATCAAACAACAGGTAAACGTGTCTAAAGTGGCAGATCTTCATTGCAACAGCAGCAAACCCAGCGTCCTTTTCAGGGGACCTGAATCCATCTTGCCCTTCTCCTTCCCCACAGCACAGGAGCTCTAATGCAGCTATATCTGTGACCTCCAAGAGTCGCCACGCCACCCAACACAGTCACCTTCCCACCGGCTACAGCTTCCTGAGCACCTTCTGATGTTGACACTCCCTCCCTCCTCCCTCCTGTGCTCCTGGCATCTGTTGCCAGGGCTAAGGGCCCTTTGTTCCTTGCGTGCGCCTGTGTGTTTCTCTTTGACGTGTCCCCAACGGGTCGGGAGCCAACAAACGAGCCTTATCGGCCGCAACCTGGGAAAGCGACGTGGGAAACAGCTGAAGAACAAACAGCCAGGCAGAGAGTTAAGGAGCTTTTGATGAGTCAACAGCCGGGAGCATGAGCCGCCAAGAGTTTGCAAATGTTGCGGCTGCGTTGAGCCAGGTGGGCATGGAGGGGCTTGGCAAAGGCAGCCTCTTTCCAAGGATGCCACCTCTCTGCTTTTACCCTCTATCAGAAATATCAACCCTTCCACTTTTCCCCATTCCCCTTCTGCTATTGCTATTGTCCTCTCCCTAGTCTGTATTGCAGACCCTTCAAGTGCCCCTGTTTTCCAGGGACAGTCCCGGATTTACAGAAGCTGTCCCGGTTTCTCATTTGATACCACAATACCTCAAAAACCACCTCTTTCCATATGAACCTACCCGGACCCTGAGATCGTCTTCTGAGGTCCTCCTTTGGGTGCCTTCTCCACAAGAGGTCTGGGGGGGGGGGCGGCAAGACGAGAATGGGGCCTTCTCTGCAGTGGTTCCCAGTTTGTGGAATGCTCTTCATTATACACCTTTAGGCACCAGGTAAAAATGTTCCTTTTTAACAAGGCTTTTGGTTGACCAGGTTTTTGGTGGGGCCTATTGGGAAAAGCCCTGGCTCTAGTTGAGGTCAGCCTAACCTCTCTGTGGCCTGGGATCTTCAGGATGTTTTTATTTGCAGACCGTAAGTTCTTCTGTGGGACATACCAGGAGAGGCGGTCCCGTAGGTACGAGGGTCCTAGGCCCTATAGGGCTTTAAAGGTTAAAACCAGCACCTTAAACCTGATCCTGTACTCCAGTGCAGCTGGTATAGTACCGGATGAATGTGATCTCGCAGTGAGGACCCCATAAGGAGTCTCGCCGTGGCATTCTGCACCTGCTGGAGTTTCTAGGTCAGTTTCAAGGGCAATAATAATAATAATAAGTATTATTGAATAGGATGCCCCTATTATCATTGGATAAATGTTGGAGGGCATGGTATTGCTTCTCTACATCCACTAGGGCAGGGGTTGGGGGGGGCCCTTCTGCCCAGCAGACCAGATCTTCCTGCAGGACCACCTAGCTGCCAATCAGCAGAATGGTGCCAGCTGACTGAAAGGTGTAAAGAATATCCAAGCACAAGAGTTCTTTCCACAACTGGAAAGGGAGGGGAGTTATTGGTTTGCTTTCATTTGTTTGTTTGTTATGCATTTTGTGCTCATATTTTGTAATCTTGCGTTGTGAACCATCTGGTGCCTTCGTTACAGTGTTGAAAGCAATGATTCCTCAACATCAATTTCGTTGGACTGGTCACATTGTTCAGATGCCTGATGATCGTCTTCCAAAGCAACTACTCTGTTCCAAACTTAAAAATAGAAAGAGTAATGCTGGTGGTCAACAAAAGAGGTTTAAAGACTCTCTCAAGGCAAATCTTAAAAAATGTAGTATAAACACCAACAACTGGTAAACACTGGCCTGCGAGCGCTCCAATTGGAGAACAGCCTTTACCCAAGGTGTCATGGGCTTTGAAGACGCTCGAATTCAGGATGAAAGGGAGAAACGTGCTTGGCAAACCCTCACCATGATCAGCTCCCACCCAGAAACCAATGTCCCCACTGTGGAAGGACATTTGGTCCAGAATTGGCCTCCACAGTCACTTACAGATTCCCTGTTAAGACTGTGTCCATTGAAGACAATCTTACTCGGACACAAGCGATTGCCAAAGAAGAAGAAGCCTTCACTACATATTTTCAGGTGCTGAGCAAAAACATTCCTCTTCTCCCAGGCCTTTGGATAATCAAGGAACCTGTGGCCTTTTAAACTGGACTGGTTGGACATCATTTTCTTTGTTATTATGTCGTGTATTTTTATACTGTAAACCGTCCTGTGATCCTCAGAAGAAGAGCAGTAGGTAAATTTAAATAAATAAAGAAGAGCAGGCCCAGAAAACATTCTGGAAAAATTGTTTCCTGACCTCTAAAACGTTGTGGCTCCAGCCCAGATCCCAGTGGGGTCAACTCATCATTGTCGTCATCTGTTTATTTGTATTCCACTTCTCCACAAGCGGTTTTACAGCTCTTATGGGTTCTCACTCCACACGGAGGCCAATCGCTTCCTACTGCCTTCGCTGCATCTTCTCAGTAGTTAAATTTACAAAGAGAAGGGGTAGCTCAGAAATCTGATTTGCATAATGTGAAGGAGAGGAAACAGCTGAATGCCTGCAATGAGGAAGCAGGAGATGCGGAGCCTTATGCCTAATTTATTCATCTACAGAGCAGGTCCCTTCTGGAAGGGCAGTTGTGCCCTCTGCAAAACACACTTAGAAGACAGTGCCTGAAGAAGAAGAAGCATGTGGCACTCGCCTCCCAAGATAAATAACCAAAATGTCATTAAAATGATTGGTGCACATGTGCTGAATTGTAGAGTTAGAATGGGATCCTGAGGGTTCTCTAGTCCAACCCCCTGCAACGCAGGAATCTGAACCAAAGCACCCATGACAGATGGACAGAACACTCTGCGGAGGAGCAAATGATCTGTATAAATGCATCAAGGGGTGCCCCTATTTCCCTCCCTGCCCACACAAAAAAAGAGTCCTAGAAAAATATAAGCAGCAGGCAGTGGAGCTGAGGCTGAAAATAAGGTTTTGGGAACTTTCGTTCTCCCGCCTCCTTTTTGCCCCCACCATCCTCTGAGCTTGCAAGGAACAAAAAGGGTTTCTCCACTTCCCGGGAGCAGCAAATGTCTCATTTCTGAGCCCTGGAGATTGAGGAATGGTCATCCCATTCCACCCCATCCTTTGATTCAACTGATTTAGCAATCCTAACTCCATATATCCACCAGGGCTTACTAGCAGCAAATGTGCGGCTGCCGCTTTGCATCCTACCCTCCAAATGTTAATAAGCAGCCGCGGTACCAATTTTCTCATTACGCGAACAGATTTCCAGTTCATATACCGGGTGCTCGCGACTCGTATAAGGGGCTTTCCTGCCAACTGTACCTCATTTGGCTGCCCCACTCCTGTCTGGATTTCTTGCCAGCGAGCTCTAACAACCAGGCTATTGTACTGAACCGAGGAGATTCCTGAACCTTTCGCTTCTTAACATTCATACGCCTAGGAGGGAGCCGTGAGCGCAGCCCTGGACGTCTTAGGGCAGGGAACATTTCCCAGACCGGGGGCCGCATTCCATTCTGAGAAGCCCTCTGGGGGCCACATGCTGGTGATGCTTGGGATCGGAGCCAAAAGCGGGCGGAGGAACAGATGCAACTTTTACCTCTGTGAGGCCGGCCAATTTCCACGCCTAACCATGTACCTGTCTGTGTTCTCTATCTGGACAAGCAAGAGGCAGCATGCCGGGTTCTCCCTGGCCAAGTTTATCCTCAAAAACAACACTGCAAGGTAGATTGCTCCCCATCCAAGCGCATGGTGCTTTACAGAATATAAGAAGGCAGGCCCTTGCCCCAGTTTCACCCTCCAACATTTCTCCAGTGAAAATAGGGGTGTCCTGTTCAGCAATAACCACAGTTTTATTATTTATACCCTGCCCACCTGAATGGGTCACCCCAGCCACTCTGGGTGGCTTACAACATATTAGGAAACATAATAAAATGTTGAACATTTAAACACTTCCCCATTCAGGGCTGCCTTTAGATGTCTTCTAAAGTATACATGGGATGTGGTTGGCTCTGTGCTCTAAACCACTGAGCCTCTTTGGGCTTGCCGATCGGAAGGTCAGCGGTTCGAATCCCTGCGACAGGATGAGCTCCCGTTGCTCGGTCCCTGCTCCTGCCAACCTAGCAGTTAGAAAGCACATCAAAGTGCAAGTAGATAAATAGGTACCACTCTGGTGGGAAGGTAAACGGCGTTTCCGTGCTCTGCAACCCCAGAGTCATTCGCAACTGGACTTAACTGTCAGGGCTCCTTCACCTTTACCTTTTTTAAAGTATACATAGCTACTTATCTCCTTAGCTCAGGGGTCGCATAACTCCATATACCCTCCAAAATTTCTGTGATAAGAAGAGGGACATCCTAAGGGAAAGCAAGGCATTCTGGGATCAAAACAGAAACCGGGACAGCTTCTGTAAATCTGGGACTGTCCCTGGAAAATAGGGACACTTGTAGGATGTGAGACTGCTGGGAGATGCTGTCCAGAACAGATGGAGGACACTAGGTTGGTGAAGTTTGCGTTAGGTCATAAAGCAGGGCTTCTGCTATGTCTACTTTTGCACAATGCCTAGCATTTTCAACAATAATAAAAATAGAAATCCAGAGAGCTAGTCCAGGTTCAGCCAGTGATCTTTGTGGTTACGTGGGGACTTCAACACAGATCCCTGGACCAATTCCAGTCCTCTAATACACAATCCACTGCAATTTTGAGTCATTCAGGACAAGTCTGGGGAACCTCTGGCCTTCCAGATGTTGCTGAACTACAGGCTCCATCATCCCTAGCTACTGAGCATGCATGCTGGGGCTGATGGGATTTGTAGTTTAGCAACGCCTAGAGGACCAAAGGTTCCCCACACTTGATTTAGGGAGCAAAATGTGTGTGTGGCCATCTGAGATTAGAAAAATCCAGAACCTGTATGAGAAATATACATCCTGGCTTGGGGGGGGGGGGAGAGATGGATATTCTGAATCTGAATACGTCAGACGTTCTTAGATCCTCTGATGTGTATTTGTGGATGTAACTGAAAGCCAGACAACACAGTGTCAGATGCAATCTGCAGGAAATTATTCTTAATGCAAGCAGATTCTCTAGAGTGAAACATGCGTAAGGTTTTTTTCCCCCCTTTCCACCTGAGGCGAAATGTTTGGCAACATATTATGTTAAATTTGCATAAATTTACATCAAGCATGCGCAATTATGTAAATGAGGGTCTCTTGGTTTCTAGCTTTTGTAAAGTAGTCCAAAGGGGCTGGCTAGCGGTGGGCAATGGGCCAGGAAGAGCTGTGAATGGAGCTCATGTGATGTCTGGATCCAGCATGCATGCGCAAGAGGAGTCAAAGGGCTAAGCAGGGAAATAGTATGTGGCTGGGAGCCAGCCAATTGCAAGGCATTCTCAGTCCTGTGGATGGCAATGACAGCGACTGAGATATGTGCTGAACTCCCCAAATGAAATCCATGGGACCTTCATGAGCTTAACTAAGCAATGCACCCAAACAGGTTCACCCGTTGCCAAGAACTCCTGTCCCTGTAATGGCCACATGGAAGAGAGAATTTCAGCAGGGGCAGCTTCTCCCTTCTGTGAGTGACCAGCTTCGGAATTGCCTCTTCCACTCCACAGCTTAGCACCTGCTCACCCAAAAGTCATCCAGTGAGGAGGGATGATTGCATAGGGTTGCCGGGTTTGGACCCTAAGAAGGATCCTGTACCTTTAAGACAGGGAGGGACACCTGCAACCTTCAAGATGTTGTCAGACAACAACTCCCATCACCCCCAGACCATTGGCCATGCTGCTGGGGCTGCTGGGAGTTGGAGTCCAACAACCTTCAGAGGGTCCACCCTGCTTGGAGTGGAAAGCTTAGAAAGAATTTCTTGCATTCCTCCCTTCCCGCAAGCCTTAAAGGCGCAGGAGCCCCTGCTTGGCATATGGACCAGATAACCTTATCTGTGAAATAGGGAGGAAGGAAATGCAAACTGCAAGATCTGGCCTCGGGATGGCTTCAGCTCAGGCTGCACAGCTGTGGAGTCCCAGGAGCATCACCAGCTCCCAGCGATGGGGTGGGATAAGAGCTATCAGCAAATGATGGTCTGCATGTGTGCATCTGAGTGCGGAAGGAGAACAGGGCCCAAAGGGAGATGCTTCCCGCCGCAGGTCTTCAGGTAGGCGATAAGCAAAAGAACGCCGTTATCTGCTGTAATTAGTGCAATCTCCCCCAAACTTCAGATAGCTAGGACAGAGCAACCCTTGGTTCTTGGCTTTGGTGCATGCATATATTTATCTAGACAGGAAAACTGCTTTTGGGCAGGGCGTTTAGAAGCAGAGAAGCAGCAGTGGGTGTGGAGTGGCCTGACCCCATTGGCACTTGCTGTTCATTCCCTAAAATCCCCCTTCCCAAGGTTTCAAACTCAAATTTGAGGTGGTGTGTGGTCCTCTGCTCAGTCACCCACCAGTAAGCAATGGCTGGAGAGGGGTCTTCTCAATTAAAGAGCCCAGGCAACCTCAGCCTTGAGGACACAATGTGGCCCTCCAAGCATTCTATATGGCCCTTGGAATTCTCCGCAGGCCACTCAGGGCCTGCTTCACCCCCCACGAGTTTTTGCCTGTCTGAGATGTGTCCTTGATCATGCCTCTTGCTTGTCTGGATAGACGATAGAGAGTGTGAAAAACAGCTGACTCCACAAAGGTAACATGTACACTCCTTGTTCCACCCACTTTTGCCTCTGGCCCTGCCCTGCATGTGCTCCTCAAGGAGCCAGCCAGCAGTAAATCACACCATTCAAACTTGGAGTTAACTCATGATTAGCAAGAACACGACCTGCGCAGACTTGGTGGAGTGTCAGGCCTAATGAGCACAGCAGCTCATTCCTGGTAGGATCAGTTGCCGAGACCAAAAGTCCCCGCCACCCCGCAGCCATCTAAGCCCCCTCTTTTCCAGGGTTTTCCTCCAAGCAATCGGAGACTGCGCCTGCATCCAGCATGCCACCACTCCACCCATTTCAGCTCTCCTCTGGTTCTGGAAGACAAGCTTGTTGATGCAAGACTTTTCACCAGCCTGACTCACCTTTGCCTCTTGGCCTTCCTCGTCTCCTCTCCTGCTTCTGCTTCTACCTCTGCCTCTGCTTCTGGACTGCTCCTCCCGCTCACTAAGCCCTATTACCTCTTCAGCTTCTGACAATTCCTCTCCCCAATCTTCTCCCTTTGATCATTGCCCACCACCACTCCCTGGGCTCTGAGCCTTCTTCCTTTGGGGGTTCCCCAGCTGCTTCCTCGCACCATTCCTCTGCATCCAACCAATCCTTGACTCTCAGAAGGTTGCCTAGAAAGAGGGTTCCCCATCCTTCCTCAGCGAGGGCTGCCTGGAGCCAAACCTTGCATCTTTCCAGCACCAAACAAGCATTGCATTGATCCGCCATGTCTTTTCAGTACATCACTTAAACCGGCTGATGGCGTTATTTGCTCTACTGTAGGAGGTTCCTGCAGACCGTTGGAGCATCATTCAGGTGATCCTTGGCATGTCTGTGAAGGATGCTTGACATGTCAATTCCATGGAGATCCAATTCCCATACAATATGAGAAAGAAAAGAAGCAACAGAAACACCACTTAAAACCATACCACCATTACAATTGCTGCAAGAGGCAGAAAAATTACTAAGTGGTCACCAAGTGGTTTGGGGGCAGTTAATTTGGGAACCACTGCTCTGCTGGCTGTTATTACTCTTCTGTTTTGTGTGTATGTTTTTTTTTAAATTGAGTTTTTCTGGTCAGTTAGCAACATTGGTGGTGCTTGTCCTTGCTGCTGCAGGCTATGGACAGACAGTAATGTTGGAGCGCAGGGCTCCCTCCCTCTTTGGCCTGTTCCATCCTGTGTTCTAGGTATAGGCATAGAATCGTGGAGTTGGAAGGGAACGCGAGGCTCATCATCCAACCCCTTGGTGGGCTCGAACCGCCAACCTTCTGGTTAACAGCCAAAGTTGTTGAGGTTTTTTGGGGGGGGCAAACTTTTTTTAGTTTTGACCAAATAAAGTTACTTGAATAATGTACAAAATTTGGATTAATATAAAAGATGCAGGAGGAAAAGGCTAGTATAAGAACTCACAAAGGGGAGGAGGGGAGTTCAACAGATTCTTTGAAATCTTGTTTTTATGCTGGTTGTTGGATAACTGATTTTAAAACTTGAAAAACTAAATATATATACAGTCATACTTCGGGTTACAGACGTTTCAGGTTGCATTTTTTTCGGGTTACGGATCCGTCAAAACCCGGAAGTACTCGAACAGGTTACTTCTGGGTTTTGGCGGTTCCGCATGCGCAGAAGCGCCAAATCGCAACCCGCGTGTGTGCAGACGTGGCGCTGCAGGTTGCAAAAGTGCATCCCACACGGATCACGTTTGCAACCCGAGCGTCCACTGTATTTAAAGTTGCCCAAATGAAGTTGTTGAGCTGTTTTAAAGGAAATTCACCAAAAACTATACTTCCGACATCGGTTGCCATATGGCCAGATTTCCCTGGACATTTAAGCGATTTTTGGCATGACACTGCTTTCGACTTCAGTATTCTGGCTGCCGTATTTTTCGCTCTATAAGACGCACCAGACCACAAGACGCACCTAGTTTTTAGAGGAGGAAAACAAGAAAAAAAATATTCTGAATCTCAGAAGCCAGAACAGCAAGAGGGATCGCTGTGCAATGAAAGCAGCAGTCCCTCTTGCTGTTCTGGCTTCTGGGATAGCTGCGCAGCCAGCATTCACTCCATAAGACGCACACACATTTCCCCTTACTTTTTAGAAGGGAAAAAGTGAGTCTTATAGAGCAAAAAATACGGTATGTCCAGAATACTGGCAAATTCCAGACGTATAGCAACCCTACCACAGGAGGGCAGCAGGAGCAGGCAGTTCTAGGAATAGACTGGCCTGCCAGGCTCCAGGTAGCCGGTGACTTAGCATTCTAGTGCCGATAAAGAGGATTTGCTTTTGGCAGACAGGTTGGCGGCGTCTCCAAAGTCACGCTCTTGAACTGACCTTTGAAGGTGGCCTTAGCAAAAGTAGAAGAAGGTACTTGTGACTCCGATCGCCGTGGTTGGCAGAAAAGGGTAACAGGGTGTAGCGGCACCTGTTGGGAAAGGCTAGGAAGACAGTCAGTGTGGCGTACTGTGGCTACAGTGCTGGAAAGATCTGAGTTCAAATCCTTGTGTTATACTTTCTGATAGTGGCCAGCCATTATCATTCTCTCTCCCCCTTTAGCAGTGTGGTGTAGTGGTTAGAGTGCGAACTGGGACCGGGGTTCAAATCCCCACTCGAGCAAGAGCTCGCTGGGTGACCTTGGGCCAGCCACTGACCTACCTCGCAGTGTTGCAGTGAGGATGCAGTGATGAGAGCAAGAGCCATGTATGCCACCTTCAGCTCCTTGGAGGAAAAGTGGGGTACAAATGCAATAATCAAACAGAGGTTGGATGGTCACCTGTCAGGAATTCTTTAGCTGCATTTCCTGCATTGCAAAGCGGGGTTGGACTAGATGACCCTTAGGGTTCCCTTCCAACTCTACAGCTCTATGATCCTATCAATCTATCCATCACTTGACAGGGCGAAAATGGGAGAGCTACCTGGTGCTTCTTGGAGGAAGAATGAGATGCAAATTTGGTATACTGTATTAATGTACATTGGGATTAGTTGGGACAGTTCAGGCTGCATCAAATCCGAGCAGAAACTCTAAGGAAAAATGTCTTTCTGAGTGTTCCCCCCCCCCCTTTTCTTTTTTCTCTCTCTTTCTCCTACCCAACACCCTGGAATAAGATTAGGCTGGGAGTGGGGGGGACCACTGTGTAACGGTTTAAATTGGTGGCAAGTCTGCCGATATCAGTTGGTTCTTCTGCTGCAGACATTTTTGCAGCAGTAAATAAATTAAATTAAAGCAGCTGCGCTGATCCTGCCATTTCTTCACCCCTGGGAAACAGAAGAAGGATTTCTCCTCCCCGTGGAGAAATTTCGGTGAAACAATCTGCCTGGTTCCTTGGCCAGAAATAGGGTGGGGGTATTTCTTCTGCGCCCCACCGTGGTGGAAGATGTCCAGGGAATTTGCTAAGACCCTTCCTCTCCTGCCAGAGGCCTCTGGTTCGTTTTGGAAGGAGCGCAGAAATCTGCCTGTTCCTCCTGCCCCGCTGGGCACTCAACTCAGCGGCCGCCAAGGCTAGAATTCAGCCCTCTGCTTCATGCCTGCTTGAACATGTAATTTGGGGTGCGTGCTATTGTGGTGGGATGTGCAAGGCAGTGTGGTACAGTGGTTAGCGTGCCAATAGCCACAATGGCTCTGAACCTCCGGGATCAGAAAACCTTCTGAATCCCAGTTGCTGGAAACTGTGGGATGGGAGAGTGCTGTTGTGTTCCATTTCTGCTTGCACGTTCCCCCCAGGCGGGCATGTGAGAATGGATGCTGGGCTACATGGACCACTGGCCTAATCCAGCAGGACTCTTCTTATATTCCTGTGTCAGTCTAGGACTTGGAAGGCCTGGGTTCAAATCCTCGCATAACCCTGAAGCTCGCAGGGTGACCTTGGGCCAGTCGCCATCTCTCAACCTGACCTACCTCACAGGCTTGTCGTAAGGACAAAACAAATCGCTGGGGGGAGGCAGAGGACACCGTGTGACCTGCCTTGAGTGCCTTGGAAGAAAGGGAGGTTCGAACCAGTAATCGATAACGCATGTGGCATGTTCGTGCAAATATGGGTTGGTGGGAGTTGGCAAGTGACTGCCATGAGTGGGACAAGAAAGAGAAACAGACCCCATTTCCTCGTCTGTTGGAAGCCAAACCCCACTCCCTACTGCCCATCCCATAACCTACCTGAAAAATGTGTGTTTTTCTCTGTCTTGCTCCAAGAAAAGTCCAGCTTTTGCCAGCAGGGTGTGGGAGAAGCCAGAAATCTTCTGCAAGCTTAGACTGCCATCTACTGGCTCCTGGGTTAGTGATGGGAAGCAACTTCCTTCCTGGACTTCGACACAAAGGGCATTTTCATGCCCAGAGCTTACATCCCCCCCCCCAAAAAAAAAGATCCACCAGTGATGCAGCTGCAAAGCATCTGTGCATTGTGTGGGACATTAGATGTCCCCTGCTGATGGCATTCACCTGTGGGCCAGGCAGCCCAAGAGAGGATCAAGACTTGCTTTTAAGTTTGGCACGGGGAAAGAGTCCTAAGACTGAAGAAGGCAGCTTATAGAGCCAAATGATCTCAAGAAGCTGTACAGAATCACAAAATCACAGAATTGTAGAGTTGGAAGGGATCCCAAGGCTTATCTAGCCCAGCCTGTTGCAATCTAGGAATCTCAGCTAAAGCATCTATGGCAGGTAGCCATCCAACCTCTGCTCCAAAACATCAAAGGAAGGAGAGTCCACCACCTCCCAAGGGAGACTGCTCCACTATTGAACAGCTCGTACTGTCAGAAAGTTAATCTCAATGTTTAGTCAGAATCTTTCTTGTAACTTGAAGTCATGGGTTCGAGTCCTACCCTCTGGACCAGATGGGGAAAAGCTTGCTCCATCTTCCATGGGACAGCCCTTGAGATATTTGAAGGTGGCTATCCTATCTTCTCTCAGTCTCATCCTTTCCAGATTAAACATACCCAGCTCCTTCAATCGTTCCTCATAAGGCTTGGTTTCCAGACCCTTCATCATCTTGGTTGCCTTCCCTGCACATCTTCCAGCTGATCAACATCCTTCTTAAATTAGGTAGCCCAGAACTGGACACAGCATTCCAGAAATTGGGTCTGTCCTTGCCTTCAGTTCTGAAAGAAGAAGGCGGAAAGGACACCTGGTTGACCAGGCATCAGGAACCCATCTCTGACCATTGGGCATGCTGGCTGGGGCTCCTGCTGGGGAGTCCAGCAATATATGGCGGTCCTCATCCCTATGAAAGATGGTCCCCGTTTCAGCTCACCTTTCGCTATCAGTAGGCATGTCCTCATTGCCTCTCCACTTCCCTGGCTTACATCTTGCCAGCCCCAAGTGTATATTTGCTGGGCAGCCTCGGCTTCTCATCTGCGTTAATAATATTGGCCTCCCTTCCAAGTCTGTTGCTGCTGCTGCTGCTGGCATCTGTCTGTCTAGAGAGACAATGGAGTGCACCTCCGGGGGTGAAGTCAAACCACTGCATTAGCAGCACCAAAGCACAAGCTTGGGCAGTGTGTCTGGAGGTCCTGGGCTGCCCAGATGACAAGACCCCCCTCTTGGCCTTGCTGATGGGGTCCAAAGGAATGCAGAGCAACAAGTTTGGCACCAATTTGACTGCAGGAGTTGCAGGAAGGAGGCGTACAAGGTGCTATCCAACCAACTTAGAGACTCCACTCTGGATTGGCGTAGGCTTTGCTCCTAAGCCATGGGTAGGCAACCTAAGGCCCGGGGGCCAGATGCGGCCCAATCGCCTTCTCAATCCAGCCTGCGGACGGTCTGGGAATCAGCATGTTTTTACATGAGTAGAATGTGTGCTTATATTTTAAATGCATCTCTGAGTTATTTGTGGGGCTTGGGAATTCGTTCATTTTTTCCCAAAAATATAGTCCGGCCCCCCATAAGGTCTGAGGGATGGTGGACCAGCCCCTTGCTGGAAAAGTTTGCTCCTAAGCCCTTTCTTCTCCCGAAGCTATCCTGCAAGGCAGTGGAGGTTTAGGGTCAGACTTTTTCTTCTAGATGGGCTCCCTTCCCAGGTTGACGAGCCTTATGCAAAAAAGCTTTGCACACTCAGTGTTTTTAAAACCTGGTGAAACTGCATCTGCATCACTGAGGACTAGAATGATTGATTCTTGACATGCACAATTCTGGTAGCTGTATGGGACTGGGGAAAGAGCCCATAGGAAGCTGTCTTATACCAAGTCAAGCCATTGGTATATCTAGGCCAGTGTTGTCTACACTGACTGGCAGCAGCTCTCCAGGATTTTGGGCATAGAGTCTTTCCTGCCCCTACCTAGAATTGCTAGGTATTGAACCCGAGACCTTCTGCATGCAAAGCAGATGCTCCACCACTGAGCTATGGCACAACATGGAGCAAGGCAGAAGATCCTAGTGGCGTGGTTTTCAGCAGAGCCCCACATTTCCAAATCTAGGGGTGGAATGCACTTGTTTCCGACAGGTCTAGGAGCACAGCACACAATCTGCCTATTCAGTGGTGTGCAGGTTTTGTTTTTAAATGCCTGGAAGCAAAACAACCACATCATTACGGTATTTCCTTATTTAGCCAGCAATCCTACCTTGTGAATGAGTTCAGCGGTTTGCAGACTGTTTCTGGGGAATACTGAGTTTACCTGAAAGTTTAGTGGGGAAGGATAATAAATAGCAAATAATCTCCAGGAAACAGCTACTTTTCTCCTCCTCACTTCCTGCTACAGCAACCTGAGGGCCACATTGTTCCATAATCCAGGGGCCACACTCCCCTCCATCCTTCTTCCAGGCAGGCAAGAGGCTTCTTCACAATTTGCAGACAAATTCCAGCCAGGCACAAGCACTCAGGTGAGTGGAATGGAAGTGAGGAGCAGGTGTGGCTTGGGGAAGCTCCTGAGGTCCAAACAGAGGGCGCTGGAGGGCCATATTTGGGAGGTTTTCCCCAGGCATGCCCTAAAATGTGCAGGTGGTGCAGGGGAGCATTTGATACATTCCAGGGCAAGGCTGAGCCAAAGTTCTCTGGAAAGAAAACATCTGAGGACTCCCCGCACCCCATGAGAATATCCAACGCAGGGACCGTAAAAGTAGAAATGGGGAAACCGAAGAAAAAGGAAACACCAGCTCACAATGACCATCAATGCAACCAGCTCTGTTTAAACACACAAGTCAATATGTGCCATCCAAAGGTTCTGATAGGTATCCAAACGAAATTGACATTTATACAAAAGACCTTTTGAGGTAGCAATGGCAGTGAGGTCCTCTGACCATTGCATAATACATGATGTTTGTCCTTCCAGGCTCAAAGCATAGGTCTCTTAGCTCCCTTAAAGGCTGGCAAAATCTGTTACTCTCAAAGCACCTTCCTCTTTCAACAAGTTTTTCAAATGTGGATGTATTCACCCTAATCTGTGTCTTCATTGGACATGAAACTGCTTTTACATATGAAACTGTTTCTTAAGTGGCGTGTTTGTGTGTATACATTTGTTTTCGCCTGTTTGTATATACGGGATTTGTTTGTTTGTTTGTTGCATTTATATATCTCCTTTCTGCCAAGGCACTCAAGGCAGTTTACAGTTTTCAAGTAGCGTACAAGAATGGTTTTTAATCCATGGAACCCTACGACTTTGCCTGCAGGAAATCCCCAACTCAATCCCAGACATGTGCAGTTAGGACTGGGGGAGACACCGACAGACAGTCTGACACGACGGGCAAGGCAAGCCCCGATGTTCCTGTCATTGGAGATTTAACTCCTGCGAGCCAAGGCAAGCTGAAAATGGCAACTGAAGCAACACACCCTATCCCATGGGTAGGCAAACTAAGGCCCGGGGGCCAGATCTGGCCCAATCGCCTTCTAAATCCGGCCCGCGGACGGTTCAGCAATCAGCGTGTTTTTACATGAGTAGAATGTGTCCTTTTATTTAAAATGCATCTCTGGGTTATTTGTGGGGCCTGCCTGGTGTTTTTACATGAGGAGAATGTGTGCTTTTATTTAAAATGTATCTCTGGGTTATTTGTGGGGCATAGGAATTCATTCATTCCCCCCCCCCTCAAAATATAGTCCGGCACCCTACAAGGTCTGAGGGACAGTGGACCGGCCCCCTGCTGAAAAGGTTTGCTGACCCCTGCCCTATCCCAACGTTCGCAGGGCATTCTCTAAATGCAAAGAGGAAGGAAGGAAGGAAGGAAGGAAGGAAGGAAGGAAGGAAGGAAGGAAGGAAGGAAGGAAGGAAGGGAGGGAGGAAAGCACATGGATAAGCCAATGTTCAGAACCCCTGCCAGGTAGGGAGTCTATTCATCAGGTCCATCCAGCATGGTCAAGAGTCAGGAGTGATGGGAGGTATGTTTCAAAACAGCTGGAGGGCACCGCATTGTCTATCCCCAAGCTTGAACAAGGAAGCTCCCCAGACATTGCCCACCTACAACTCCCATCATCCCTGGCCATTGGCCCTGCTACCTGGGGCTGATGGGAGCCTGAGAACATCTGCAGGGCTGCAGATAGCCCATCCTTGGATTAAGTGAACCTTGGCTGAGAGGCCTGAAGCAGCTCCTCAGATACCCCGTAATGGAAGACAATCAGACAAAGCCAAGTGTCACATTGGACTGCTGGGACCTGGAGAATGGATGATCTGGTTTGATAAAGTGCAGGTCAGGAAAAGAAGCAGCAAACAAGATAGAGAAACTTAGTGCCATGACATCAGGGCCATTGTAGTGAGCAAGCTGCTGTTCTCAGGGAGTCCCCATTGCATCCTCCAACATTTCTCTGATGAAAATTGTTGTTGTTGTTTAGTCGTTCAGTCGTGTCCGACTCTTCGTGACCCCCTGGACCAGAGCACGCCAGGCACTTCTGTCTTCCACTGCCTCCCGCAGTTTGGTCAGATTCATGTTTGTAGCTTCGAGAACACTGTCTAACCATCTCGTCCTCTGTCGTCCCCTTCTCCTTGTGCCCTCCATCTTTCCCAACATCAGGGTCTTTTCCAGTGAGTCTTCTCTTCTCCTGAGGTGGCCAAAGTATTGGAGCCTCAGCTTCAGGATCTGTCCTTCCAGTGAGCACTCAGGGCTGATTTCCTTAAGAATGGATGCGTTTGATCTTCTTGCAGTCCATGGGACTCTCAAGAGTCTCCTCCAGCACCATAATTCAAAAGCATCAATTCTTCAGCAATCAGCCTTCTTTATGGTCCAGCTCTCACTTCCATACTTCACTACTGGGAAAACCATAGCTTTTACTATACGGACCTTTGTTGGCAAGGTGATGTCTCTACTTTTTAAATAGGGGTGTCCAATTCCATATTAATTATAATTTTATTATTTAGACCCCTCCCATCTGACTGGGTTGCCCCAACCACTCTGGGTGGCTTCCAACGTGTGTGTGTGTGTGTGTGTGTGTGTGTGTATGACTATTGTTATTATTATTATTATTATTATTAAAAACATCCCTATACAGGGCTGCCTTCAGATGTCTTCTAAAGGTTGCATAGTTACTTATCTTCTTGGTTTGGGGGTTGCATAACTCCATACCCTCCAACATTTCTCTGGTGAAAATGGGGACGTCCTAAGGAAAAACGGGACGCTCTGGGATCAAATCAGAAAGTTGGATGCCTTCTGTACATCCAGGATTGTCCCTGGGAAATAGGGACACTTTTAGGATCTTTGGCTCCCCTATCCAGGCTGTTCTCACCAGCAGATGAGCCAGGCCCCAGCTCTGCTTCTCCAAAGTGTTGTGCCAGCACTCTTTGCAAACCAGCCCTGCAGACGGCTGAACGGACCAGCGCTCAGACAAGGAGCCCAGGGCTGGGAGCCAGCATCTCAGACAGACCTGTTATCCTGGGAAGCTTGGCATTCTCCAGCGCTGCTACCACACCCCCTCTCCCTGGACCCCGGGCTCCAGGGCTGGAGGCCAAGGATGTCTTTGATTTACGGGCTTGGGCCCTGGCCAGCCTTGGGGACGGATTTCGCAGGGATCTCGCAGCGGCACTAGCATATGGCAGGGCAGCGGGCAGCCTCCCTCGACCGTGGCTTGCAGACCCCACGGCATCTGGGAAGCTTGGGTGAGCCAGGCCGGAGAAGGCCTCATGCCAGCTGGGAAGTGCCAGGCTATGTGCCAGCTCTGCCAAGCCGCCTCTGTAGCCTCAAAGGGACCCGCAGGCAGAGGAAGGTCGTTCCTTTCCAAGCTTCTGCCCCATGCCACCCCACTTTAGCTCTCTTTGCCTGCCTGCTGGAATGCCAAGCCCAATGCCTGCCAGTCAAGTCCCACCGTCGCCATGGAGCCATCAGGAGTCATAAACTCTCCCTTCGGTCTTGCCAGATCTTTTCAAAGGGCAATTTCTGCAGTCCCAGGGAGGTGGCAATATATGGCCCCAGGGACAGGGGGGAGGGGGTGGGGTCTCCTGTCCCTGCTGTGATTTGTACTGTAACTAAACAGATGGAAGCCGGAAGCGTGATAAATTTGCAGTGGTGAGGCTTTTTGTGTGGGAAGCGATCAGGGCTCTGTAGAGACACCACCATGCTTAGAAAGATATATTTAAAAGAAAAAAAGGGGGGGGGAATAATCCTGCACCAAGGCAACCTTGGATTCCATGCCAAGAAACTTTGTTTTGCAGCTTTTAGAAATCCTGCGTAACGTGTGTGATTTATACTCTTTCTTTTGCATGGTGGAGGCCGCGGCATTTAATTATGGGGAGGGGCCAAGACAGCCTCCAAGCACTGAAACCCCACCCGCAATTGCTGGGAAATCTTGTTTGAGATGGTAAGATGGTGTCCGGCGGCTCACACTCACTCAGAAGGAGCATCACATGTTGTCATTTTTCCCAGGTTACCCTTCCTGTATGCAAGACCAAGAAACCTGCATGGGTAACTTTTCCTGTAAGTCGTGAGAATGCAGTTGCCCTAACTAGCAGCATTCAGGGAGACCACTGAGGCTCAGGATATTACACCATACCCTCCAAGATTTCTCAGATGACCTATTTAATTAATTTATTAGTTTTATTTGTACCCTGCCATAGCTGTCAACCTTCCCTTTTTTTTGTGGGAAAATCCCTTATTCCTGCGCCGTTTCCCACTGTTTCCCGCTGCTATCCCGGATTGTTAGTGTTGAATAGTGGGTAGACATGGCAGACGACACAGCGATTTCTCCAAAGCAGCTCTTTATTTTGTAAGCCGGAACAGAACTGAACAGCAAACAGCTCAGCCAGCCTGCTTTTATAGGCAGCCGGCTGTCAACATTGTAGCAACAACAACCCAGGGTTTCCCGCCTAAAATAACTGACGTGGACCTGAGTGAAAACTATCTACAGTATCCCCCTGCTAGCCTAGGGTGAGAACTTCAGTACATAACAATTAGATATCCCATAATATCTACAGGTGAGGCTCCTGATCCCTTATTTTCAAATCTGAAAGTTGACAGCTATGTACCCAGCCCATTTGACCAGCTTGCCCCAGCCACTCTGAGCAGCTTCCAACATATATATTTCACAAACTTCCCTATGCAGGGAAGTATCCCTATGCAGATGTCTTCTCAAGGTTGTATAGTTACTTATCTCCTTGGCTGGAGGGATGCATAACTCCATCCCCTCCAGCATTTCTCTGATGAAAATAGGGACATCCTAAGGAAAAGCGGGACATTCCAGGATCAAATCAAAAACCGGGACGGCTTCTGTAAATCCAGGACTGTCCCTGGAAAATAGGGTCTCTTGGCTGGTCTGCATTACACTTCAAGCAAGGCTCTGTGATTCTTTCCCCCACTTTTACTTCGAACTCAACTCAGCATGAGGAAGACAGTGCTTCAACCGAGAGCTGCATGACTCCCCAGTTTCATTTTTCAGATTGCAACTGCCTTCTTGAACAGAGAAAGAGGCAGGGAAGTCGCTTTGAGGCGGCTGCACCCACATTTTGCCAGACACACCAACAGAAAGTTGACCAAGGGTGATTGACAAAGCATGTTTAGCCGCCTCTGTTGCAAGGATGACCTAGATGTGTCTAAGAAATCTTTAGATGCTCAAAAATCTCCCTGCAAATTCGCAGCTTGGGCCGGTAGTTTGTTGAGAGAGCTCCTGTAGGCAGCCAACTCCGCTCAAGAAATCTGAAGTAAATTAAGCCCGCCGAGATCCTGCCCCATTGTGTGCCCTTGTGGCCCACGGAGGGAGAAAGTTGCCCTGGGGCATAGCTTCCCGAAAACCCTGGAGGCGTGCGGGGGCTGCAGGGGGGGGCAGGCTGTAATCAATGCAGTGCAGTGGGGTGACATGAAGCTGTCACCCGGGTCCCTTTGATTCCTTTAATAAATGAATGTGCTGCATGAGAGAAGCACTGTAGCATGTTAAGAGCTGTCATCAGAATTTATTGATGCCACAGGAGACGGTCGGAGTCAGTGGGAAAAAATGCGGAGATTTATGGACTCGCCAAGGCCTCCGGTTCTCCAGCCGCCCTCCCCACCAGCTCTACCGGGGCCTAATAAATCCCTTCATTGTTCTCCTCCTGCTGTCCGGACAGTGGCATTGACTGTGCAGAAGGTCTGAGTAGCTCCTGTGCCAGTTCCTTGTGGGAAGGAACTTTTGCGGGGAAGGTCATCGCTTCCTTACAGTCGCCCTAAGGCTAAGGTGTGGGTTGTATGATCTGGGGGCTGGCTGCTACCTCCGAAACTGGGGAAGGAGCGTGAGTCTGTTCCCTTCGGTTGGAGGCGAGAGGGGGGTGGGTCGCGTTGTTAACCACCTCCGATTCCAAGGGAGGACTCTCACCTACCTATAGCATAGTGGTTGACAATCCACTTTGCATGCAGAAGGTCTCAGGTTCAGTCCCCAATATCTGCAGGGAATGCTAGGAATGTCCCTGACCTGGAAGTTTGGAGTCTGGGCAATCAACAATACTGACTGAGAGGGATCAACTCAGTATAGAGAAGCTTCTTGTGTTTCTGGGTGGCTTTCGTCCTTCCCAAAAAAGCCAGCACTGCGATGACTCAAGGATGGCCATTGTGACAAAAGCACTCTGTGCATGCCATCAAACTCCTTCACATTTGGTCTACAGGGGGCTGAGCAATGAGCGTGTTCTCTTTGCAAGCACAGCAGAGGAAGTTTGCCTGGGTGCCGAAAGGAAACTTATTGTCCTCATGTGACTGAGAAGTAACAGAACCTATCTAAGTCAATTCCCATCAAGCACCTGATCCGTTTCCCAGGCATAGTTTCCACCTGGCATTTAAAGCCCTAAACGGCCTCAGTCCTGTATACCTGAAGGAGCATCTCCACCCCCATCGTTCAGCCCAGACACTGAGATCCAGCACTGAGGGCCTTCTGGAGGTTCCCTCCCTGCGAGAAGTGAGGTTACAGGGAACCAGACAGAGGGCCTTCTTGCAGTGGCGTAGCGTGGGTTGTCAGCACCCGGGGCAAGGCAAGTAATTTGCGCCCCCTAACCCGTGAATTTGCGCCCCCTAACCCTAACCCCCAGATGTTGCGCCCAGTGCGGCCGCCCCCCCCCCCCTGCACCTCCCACGCTACGCCACTGCCTTCTTGGTAGTGGCTCCCGTCCTGTGGACAGCCCTCCCTTCAGATGTGAAGGAAATAAGCAGCTATTGTCTCTTTAAAAGACATTTGAAGGCAGCCCTGTTTAGGGAAGTTTTTAATATTTAATGCTGTATTGTTTTTAAACACTTGATTGGAAGCCACCCAGAGTGGCTGGGGAAACTCAGTCAGATGGGCGGGGTATAAATAATAAATTATTATTATTATTATTATTATTATTATTATTATTATTATTATTATTATTGGCTCAGGCAAGAACAAAAGCCTTCACTCCCCCATCTCTGCTCCCTATATGCGGTACTCCCATCACTCATGTTCAAATGTAGGACACTTTGTCTTGATGGGCTCATGACGCTGTGGTGAGAAGACTTCAGAGACCAAATATATATTGGGCTGTACATGTGTGTTGGTCTACTACATTGTTGGTCTACCACATCAGGTATCTTGAGACGCATCACCTTTGAGGCAGCTTACCTGCAAATACCTACCTTCCCCTGGAATGTGCATCCACTAGACATTATTGGGTATCATCTAGGGAGCCCTCCAGAGCTGGGGTGGTGAACCTGTGGCCTTCCCAATGTCCTTTGACTCCAGTTCCCATGAGCCCCATCCGGTATGGCCAAATTTCATGGAGGTTCTAGCCCAGCACCAGCTGTTCCTCATTCCTGCCTCAGAGGGCAGTGCTACCCTCTCAAGCAATAACCTCTCAATTTGCTCAACTGTATTCCACACACACCCTGGACCTTTGCCATCGTTCAGTGTCTGCTTCCAAGATGAAGTTCAGGCTCTCTTCTGAGGAGGCCCTCGTTGCCAGAGCAGAAATCGCTTCCCAGCCTCTCTCTCTCTGGCCTGTATATACGCAGAGCCTAACGTGAAGCAGATGCACTGGAGACAGGATGCTGGGTCAGAAGCCATGATTTGGAGATGGGGGAGTCCTGGCACAGAAGACCAGCCCCTGGGGCACATCTGCCTGTAGGTGGACCCAGGTGGGAGCTGCGGCAAGGCCAGTACGCAGAAGAGAGTTCAGGAGCCAAGGGTGGGTTAGAAGGCAGACCCAAATATCAGAGAGGGAGGTGGGCCAAGGACCAAAGAGACCTGGAACATGTTCCTCCCAACTGGTTAGCACCCTCTCGTTCCAAACTATCTGATGAAGTTTCATGCGGAGAATTCCTCCTGGGAAGTTGGAGCCAGTTCCTGCAAAGGAACCACGTGTAGGCTGGATCCTGCTTTCTGCTTCCTTCCAAATGTCCACAGCATATCTTCCTAACCCTATGGCTGCCTACCAGATGCTTCACACAAACACACACACACACACTGGTGAGAAAAGCAAATCCTATCGTCTTACCAGGAAATCTGTTCTGAACAATATAGGAATTGGACCTTTAGTGTTGCGGAATCTACCCTCTGGAATGCCCATCCCTTGAATATTCGACAGGCGCCATCTTTGCGTGTTCAGACCTTCAAACCTCCCCCTTAAATAAATTCAGACAGGGCTCAAATTTTGGTTTGGTTTATGGCAGAATTTATGGGACGCGGGTGGCGCTGTGGGTAAAAGCCTCAGCGGCTAGGGCTTGCCGATCGAAAGGTCGGCGGTTCGAATCGCCGCGGCGGGGTGCGCTCCCGTTGTTCGGTCCCAGCGCCTGCCAACCTAGCAGTTCGAAAGCACTCCCGGGTGCAAGTAGATAAATAGGGACCACTTACTAGCGGGAAGGTAAACAGCGTTTCCGTGTGTGGCTCTGGCTCGCCAGAGCAGCGATGTCACGCTGGCCACGTGACCCGGAAGTGTCTCCGGACAGCGCTGGCCCCTGGCCTCTTGAGTGAGATGGGCGCACAACCCTAGAGTCTGTCAAGACTGGCCCGTATGGGCAGGGGTACCTTTACCTTTTACTATGGCAGAATTTAGGCCACAACTTTATTGATTACAGCATGTGAGTGGTTGTATAGGCTCTGGTTCGACTAGCTCCCTGCACCGTTGCAGGTAGCGCTGACCCAGGGCACCAGCATAGGTCAGCCTAGGGTGAACACCTGGATAAGCAGAAAGCCAGGAACAGGCTATCTCCACCACCCAAATGCCCCCCTGGACTCAGGCGTGGGCACAACCCCCTGTCAGGGGTTGCCCAAACCATTGAGTCCCTGGATTCCTTTAACAGAATACCCTTCACATAGGGATGGCGAGTGTTCCCCCATCCCTATCATCTGAACCAGAGCCTATCCGCAACCTTACAAGTTGTGACGATTTGCTACGTGGCAGGGAAACTCAAATAGCACCAGCCAATCAGCCAGGTGGGGGAAATTCCTGCTATGCCCCTGTCCCAACAACAGACAACACCCAACAGCATAGCAAGGTCAAGCACACAAGCCCTAAAAGTAGGGAGAGGTGGGCAGGTGTTCCGATGCATGCACCGAAAAAGGAAGCTCTGGGTCACATGCATATATAGGCCCCTTGATCCGTTTAGCCTGTGTCCCATTGGCCTGATTAAACCCTGCATCAAGGGCCCTACCAATTGGGTGTTGTGGCTATCCAATCTTACCCACCCAGAACACAGGGTTTGGTTGCCAGGTCTCACCGCAACACGTGCCCTCTTTAAGGGAGGACCCGATCTGCTGACTTTTCAAAGTGTACAAGTAAAGGCTTTTAAGTTGAGCTCTTTCCCAGGTTGCATCTGCATTGGAATTGCTTTAAAGATGTTTTGAAGATGTTTCATGGCCTGTTGTTTGGCACTCTGGGCTTCATTGGGAGGGAGGGCAGGCTATAAATTCAGTAAATAGCTAACTAAGATGTGTTCGTATAAGAGCAGGGAAGGGAGGGCAAAATGCATTCATGAGAGTCCCACCACAGAGCCATATGCTACGTTTGGGCCAGTTTACTTGAAGGATCGCCTTACCCCGTAGCTGCCAAACTCAACCACTTCAGTCTGCAGAACTGGCACTGCTATAAGCACCACAAAATTTCGTTCCGCACTTGCAAGGAATCGATCCTTCGGTGTGGCAGGACCTATTTTCTGAAATCCCTTTCTTACTGATGCTATGCAGACGCCTAATATTCCCGGCCTCTGCCAGAAACTCTTTTGTTTAGGCAAGCCTGCCCAGAGCGTGTAATTTTATTATTTATAATAAATAATTGTTGTAACTGTTTTGATTTCGTCTCTATTTTGATATCTTTATTATGTCTACTGTTTTATTGCTGGTTTCTCTTTACTAGATATTTTATACTATTAGGTAAACTACTGAGATATTTTATTATATTTATTTATTAAGCAGTACATACATTTTTGGTAAGTAAAGCATCCTGGATGCCTGTGGGAAACCAGCAAACAGGACCTGAGCGCATGAGCATATTTGGTTTCCGGTCACTGGTCTTCAGAAGCATTGCTGCCTCTAACTGTGGAGGCAGATTATGGCTTCTGTCATGGCTTGTAGCCATTGATAGGCTCATCCTCCATTCCTCTGAAGGAGCGTTTTCACCCCCATCATTCAGCCCAGACACTGAGGTCCAGCGCCGAGGGCCTTCTGGCAGTTCCCTCACTGTGCAAAGTGAAGCTACAGGGAACCAGGCACAGGGCCTTCTCGGTAGTGGTGCCTGCCCTGTGGAATGCCTTCCCATCAGATGTCAAGGAAATAAACAACGATCTGACTTTTAGAAGACATCTGAAGGCAACCCTGTTTAGGGAGGCTTTTAATGTTTGATGTTTTATCGTGTTTTTAATATTCTGTTGGGAGCCGCCCAGAGTGGTCATCGGAATGTGAATGTATGGTTATCGGAATGTGAATTTGACCTCACAGGGCCCCCTGAGATACAGATTGGCAGGCTGGTGGAAATCAACGGACAGACTGTAGGAATGTTCTTTACGGAGGTGTGGAAATGGCGTCTGTCCTTTATGAGATATGGCTCTTGGAGAGTGTAAAATCCACACAGGACATGTTTGTTTTCAACCCGCTTGTGAAGATTATCAGAGATCACAAAGAAAGGAACATATGATAACAAGAAGAAGATGAGGAAAATAATAAAGAGACTATCTGGACAGAACTGGACAGAACTGGACAGAACTGTGAAATTAAAGCAGCAGCAAGAGTGATCTTTTGATCCCTTTTGGAGCGCGAAGTATGGGTACCACCAATAAAATTGTAAAAAAAATTGGCTGTATAATTTGGAACTAATGTGATTTGGAATTAATGTGATTTGATTGGCCTGTTAATAATTTTTTATTATTTTTTTTTAAAGGAACAGGAAACCAGTAAACATCACATCCGTCTCCTGTCTTCCGTGAGACTTCCAACAGCCTGGACTGTCTTTGGAATGTAAACAGAGTCTTGTGACTCTAAGCAGCTGCACAGTGGCAACAAACAGAAACTAACATCATGTGCCCTTCCAGCAAAACGTGAATTGTTGGTTTGACTGCACTTTAAATATCCCACAACATTCCTAGCCCTACCCATAGATGCTGCCAGGGATCGAACCTGGGACTATCTCCACGCAAAGCAGAAACTCTACCATTGAGTTATGGCCATTCCACTCTGCACTACAAATACCATTTTTTATTGCATTATGTGGATTGGTGCTTTTCTGTTGCAGTATTTATTGTTGTTTGTTGTCTGGGGCAGATAAATAATTGCGGGCTCCCCCTAAGATAGCGGTTATACACTCAAGAGTTGCCGGCGCTCTTATGAAAAGAAGAAAGGTTGGCAAAGTCTAGGGTTGAAAGCAGGACATCCCAAGTCTCTCTGGGCAGGGCGTATGTGGAATGGGTCCTTTGGTGATCTCAACCGATGATCAGCAACAGATGAGCGTGGCTGTGCATTGCCAAGACTGATGTAGCCCTCTCCAGGGGGAAGAGAGCAGCAGCAATATCCAAAAGCGCAGTTCCAAGTTGTAGCCTAATTTCTTCCAAACAGTAGGAATCCTCCTCCTGTTCGAGAATTATTTTTTTCATTTGTGAATCGCTTCCCAAAACAATTTACATAACTTATGTACAAGCCAGTAGCACATATTTTTAAAAAACACATTTAAAAATTGCATATACGTGAAAGTTTTATTTTATAAAAATAGCACGTACAACCATAAAATCAACAGCATCCCATACATGAAACCATTTCAGATCCAAGAGAGCTGCCAAATGGGATAAGGCCTGTGGAAAGAGGAACATCTTCAGCAGGCGCCAGAAAGGCAATAGAGAAATCGCCTCCCTCCTATGCAGTGGGAGGGAGTTCCACAGGATAGATGCTATAATATATGCATCCTGTAAGACAGAGCTATTCCGCCTGGCCTTTAATTTGAATTCAGCCTGATCTTTTATTTCTCTTCCCTTCCCTCCCCCTCCCCTTTTATGAAGATTACCCACTTTGGGACCCCACAGCTAATTCTCCCCTGGCCTCCTCGCTGGCCCAGGTAGGACTAATTCAGCCAGCTAGCCCTGGTGACTATCTAATGCTTATTGGATGGATTTCCCCCAAAATTGATTTTTGAACTTTGAATTTTATTTTCATTCATGTTTTTATACTGTATTTTATGCTGCTTCTATGTTGTACTACAATTAAGTGTTTTAAATTTGTTGTTAGCCGCCCTGAGCCCAGTTTTCTGAACCGGGAAGGGCAGGGTATAAATTAAAATATATATATTATTATTATTATTACATCAGCAAAATGAAGAATAACTGGTTTTTATTTCTTGGTTTCTGTTTCACAGTGTTTTGTCCAGCATCCATCTCTAGCAAACATTCCCGAGAGCAAAGACCTCCTGAATGCACATTTCTGGCTGTTTCTCAAGAGAATGCCTGTCTTTTGGCCACTAGGGGGCAACCACGTAAATATAGGGTTATGAGTTTGCGGGGTGAGGTGGGGAGGCAGACCCTACTAAATTCTTAAATTTAGTGAATGATAGAATTTATCTAAACGTTGAGATTTATCTAACATTTGGCATATTAAGGAAAGGGGCCAACCAGTTGCCTGAGTTCACTGTCTTCCATTGTGATTCCCAGCAGCTGGAATTCAGAGGCATACTGTGTAACACAGTGGAGGGCCATCTTATCTGGTGGTCCTTGATAGCTTTATAATTGTAATTATTTATTTGTGCCCCAGCCACTCTGGGTGGCTTCCAAAAGAACATTAAAAACACAATAAAAGATCAAAAATTAAAAACTTCCCTAGACAGGGCTGTCTTCAAATGTCTTCTTAAAAGTCAGGTAGTTGTTTATTTCCTTGACATCTGGTGGGAGGGTGTTCCACAGGGAGGGCGCCACTACCAAGAAGGCCCTCTGCCTAGTTCCCTGTAGCTTCTCTTCTTGCAGGAAGGGAACCGCCAGAAGGCCCTCAGAGCTAGACCTCAGTGTCCGGCCTGGATGATGGGGTGGAGAAGCTCCTTCGGGGATACAGGGCCGTTTAGGGCTTTAAAAGTCAGAACCAACACTTTGAATTGTGCTCGGAAACGTACTGGGAGCCAATGCAGATCTATCAGGACCGGTGTTATATGGTCTTGGTGGCCACTCCCAGTCACCAGTCTAGCTGCCGCATTCTGGATTACTTGTAGTTTCCGGGTCACCTTCAAAGGTAGCCCCACTTTACCCTTTTTGATAGCTTTGCCCTCCATACGTGTTATGTACTGAGTTGAATAGGATCCAAATTGCTGCAATAGGATTCAGAATGCAGCAGTCTGATTGGTCCTAGAACAATGCAGCAGTATGATTGGTCCGCAGGAGCCACCCAATCCAGCTCAAGGTGGAAGTGAATCCGCAACCTGATTGGCCTACAGGAGAATCCCGGAATTAGCCAATCACATGCGTCCCATTGTGTAAATAATGTATATAAAGCAGATATTTGGGGGAAACCTTAATTCCTCACTACTATGAGCTGAATAAAGAGCATGAAATCCACACTCGACTCCGAGTATATTTCAATACGCTAAATGGAAAAGGCTAGCTCAGTGTGCCTGAACTTCTCAACCTTCACAGCCCGTAGCATGGTTTGGCTGTCCCACCTGCCTTTCCTCCCCCAGCCTCCTAGGACGTGGAATATGGGGTTCTTCCTACAGTGACCTTGGATTCTGGCTCCCTCCTTGCAAGCGCTTGCGGAAATCAATGGGGATTAAGCTACTGCAGTCAGCAAGCGGAGTCCTAAGAACGCTTTGTGATCTGTTGCTTGGCTGTGAGTCAGGCAACTCCCACCAAAGGACTCAGTCACCAGCAAAGAGGATTAATTAATGTTTCCTTCTTAATCATTTTCTCTCTCTCTACTTTTCTGCACGGCTCTAATCTCGAGTTCCTCGGGACCAGGCGGTCCCCCTAATTCCTGCTTTTCTAGGAGCAGACCGGCCTCGCGCTAAGCCTCTCCCCTCCCAAGCCTGGTGGTGCAAACCCCACAGGACGCCGTGGGGACGTGCGAGACAGTCTCCGGGCCCCGTGGAGCACAATGGAGGCTCTCCAGCCGGCCGGGCCAGGCCTCTCCTGCTCCTATCTCCAGGGCTCTGCTGCTTACGAGGTTATAATGTGTTGCTGGAACCGAGCCACCATCTGGACTCCATCCTTGGAGAGCGGAAAGTGCTCTTTGTCAGCGCCTGACCCCAGGGATGCCCAGCACACAGCAGCTGGAATGGTAATTAACCATATGATTAAAAACAACAACACAGAGAGAGACGCACAACGTCCCACTTGCCCGGGCTCTGGGAAACGCAACTGACAGTGACAAACTCACATTTATTTAGAGTGGGACACGCAAGAGCAATCTCTGTCAATGGTCTTGCCGTTGCCCCTGAGGAGAAATCACACGTATTGCCGCAGGCCAGACCTCTGCAACTTCATCCCCCCCCCCCCCGGGAGTTAATGGGACCGCTTTTTGTGTTTGCAAAATGGCTCCCGATGTGATAACTCTTAAGAGCGTGACCAAGGTTTGGGTCGAAGAAGGCAGGCCCAATATGGCTGCCGCACTGTCTGGGAGCTGGCCCTCAAAATGGCCACCTGGCTTCCAGGATGTATGTCACGTCACCACAGAAATCACTTGCTGCTTTGTCCTGAGGAAAGAAGCAGTTACCCTTCAGGGATGCCAATTCATTATAATGGATCCATACCCTCCAACATTTCTCTGATGAAAATAGTGACGTCCCATTCCATAATGATACTTTTACTATTTATACCCCACACATCTGACTGGGTTACCCTAGCAACTCTGGCCAGCTTCCAACAAACATGAAAACATAATAAAGCATTAAACATTACAAAAAACCTCCCTATACAGGATTGCCTTCAGATGGCTCAGGGGTCAGATAACTCCATACTCTCCAATATTTCTCAAGTGGGATTAGGGACACCCTAAGGAAAAGTGGGACATTCCGGGATGGAATCAAAAACTGGTATGGTTTCTCTAAATCAGAGATGTCCCTGGAAAATAGGGACACTTGGAGGGTCTGATGATCTAATTCACACCTTACACAAAGCCAAACCAAGGCTCATTGGGAAAATGAGAAGAAATATTGGCTCCTGCAACCCTTCCCTCACTCTTGCTGCTGTACTACCAAAGAAAAGTCATGGTTTGGCTTGGCATGTCATCTGGGATTGTGGTTTGTCTTCCTCAAGGCAAATGACAAGCTGTAACTAATATGGAGAAACCAAAATCTCCTCTTCAGGAGCCGAGGCACCTGCATTTTCATCCTATGCCATGTTGCGGCTTACATTAACTCAGTTTGCATGTGTGTAAGTTCAAAATGCCTTCTGCATTGTCCTGAAGCTAAAATTAGAGGAGAAGTTATGTGGAGAAAAGATTCAAAACTAGCCAAACGCATGTGCCACTCTTATTCAGGTTTTTTTATATATATTAAAGTGGGCTTCAAAATACGTTACCTGCTCATCAAAGAAGTCCTGAAATGGCTGCTGCTCTTTTCTCCTGAGAGGGAGATGGGGAGATATTGTGCTAGGCTTCCTGCATTATCATGGCATCTCCGAGGAATTATAGATTAATCTTTCTAGCACTGCAGTGAACAGCCCAGGAGAAAAAATATCACAGGAATTCTCCAAATGCATATTGAAAAGTGAGTCTCATCTTATTATCAGTGTCTCCTTGGTTTAATGCATTGCTGTAGACTCGGTAATCCAATGATTAAAATAAATGGTTGCACTTTTGAACACACCACATTTAGAATCTTATTTCGTTTTATTGAAGCAAAATGCTCAAATGGCTTTTTGAGTTGCAGAGTTGAGCTGAAGGGAGAACCAAAGACATCCCTCCCCCGACATATTTGTCCAGAGTGACCCCAGTATTTGTTTTTTTAAAAAAAATAATATTTTATTGTATTTTACTATAAACATGAAACAGGAAAAAACAAACAACATCACAACAAAAACGAAAAAAAAAAAGAAATAAAGACATTACAACACTCAAATACAAAACTATAAAATACAAATAAAGAAAAAATATTTAAAAACAATTCTTGTCTCCATATATTCCTTGCATTAACTTATTTCTCCGACTTCCCCAAACCTCCCTGCTCTGTATTCCAATTCAAATATTCTGTCTGCAAATTCTTTCCCTCTATCATAATTTGATTTTCTAATCATCTTAAATTCATATTACATATTACATAGTTGCATTTCCTTCAATCTGAATTTTGGGTCTTTTTCTATTTACTTTTTTACTAATAACCATTCACCATCAATCCGATATCTTCAAACATGCATTATCTTATAATAATTCTGTAAATAGTCTTTAAATTTCCTCCAATCTTCCTTCACCGTCTCTTCTCCCTGGTCTCTGATTCTGCCAGTCATTTCTGCTGATTCCATGTAGTCGATGACTTTCATCTGCCATTCTTCCAGAGTGGGTAGCTCTTGTGTCTGTGACCCCAGTATTTGTTGCAACTTTCTGTGTCTTCCACATCATTGCAGAGGCCAGATCCTGACACTGAGAGCTACCTGCATTTTATTTTTGTTCCGGATCCAAAGATTATTTGATCATTCACTGTCATTGGTAGCTGGTTTTCCAATGTGCTGGGGACTAAACATTTCATGGCAGTCATGTCTGGTTCAACCAGTGATGGAGGAGGAATCGGCAAATGGACGTATAAATGGAAACCAGCAGTTCTGACCCAGTCAAGATATTCTCACATCAGACAACCTCTGGCATAGAGTGTCCACATATGTCTGAGCTATTTGTGCATGTGAAGTGAAGGACATGAGGCAGGAGTTGGTAATACAGGTGAGCTATGCACAGGCAAGCTGCCAGCTAGCTCTGCTGAGGCTCTTTTTATTAGCACAATATGCAAAACCAGCCAGATACATTTTGGACAGTGACAGTTGGTTTGCAAGCCCCCTCCATAGAGGCTGGCCCCTCTCACTGTCCTCGGAGCTTGCTTACTGGTAACCTCCTCTGGCTGATATCCAGACAGACCAGGGAGATTTTGATAGGCGACATTTTCCCAAGCGTGGGTAAAATGCACAACCCCTCTCTCCTGCTTCCGCAGGGGAAAGAAAATAAGTCAGAAATCTATTTACTGATGTTTATTTCTGACATTACAGCACTAGAGAAAAACACGTCCTTTCAGTTCAGTTCTTCAAGCACATCTAACAAACTTCCTGAACATGCGCAAATGGAAGGTTTCAAATTACACTCTTCACAAAGACTTATCCAGCCTGTGAACGTCCTGGGAAATTCTTCTTTCCCCAGATAGGCGCATCATGTGATGTCAACAATCTGGCTGTCTGCAGCTGTGATGTTTCCATATACTGACACTTTACACATCTTCCAATCCCAAGATCGAGGGGTGGTACAAAGTTATTTTGGCACCTGTTTCCACCGCGTCACTTTCCCCATGCACAATGTATGATGAAGGAGACAAAGGTCACAGACAGGGCACGGCCGACCGCTAAGAGAGCAAAGGTTAGATAGGGGGCATGATGTTCAGACAGCTGTGGTTTGTCTGCGGGTGGAAGTGTGCTCCATACCCGAAGGTCATGCATTCAGACAGCTGAGGCCTGCCTACAGGTGGAAGTGTGCTCCACACCCAGCAATCATTCCTTCATGCATGGTCACCTTGTTTTGTTTTGTTTTGTTTTGTTTTGTTTTGTTTTGTTTTGTTTTGTTTTGTTTTGTTTTGTTTTGTTTTGTTTTGTTTTACAGGCCAGGCACTAATTATAAGCAAGACTGGCTTGACAGCAATACATGTGAAAAGGATCTAGGGGTTTTAGTAGAACACAAGTTTAACATGAGTGAACCATGTGGTGCAGCAACAAAAACAGCTAATGCTATTCTAGGCTGCATCAACAGAGATACAGTGTCCAGATTAGGGGACGTAATATTCTCCTGCCTGTTTCTCCCCTCTGTTAATGCCATGTTATTCTAGGTAAGGCCATCCCTTGCTCTCACTGCAACCCTATCCCCAAGAGGTGCATTTTACTTTTCCCAGTATTACTGAATTGCAAACATTTGCTTATATGGGTGAAAGTTATGGGGGGCATCACTGCATTTCGGGTGCTAAAACTGCTACCTGTGTGATTCCCCCCCCCCCCCCGCCCACTTTCATGGGGCCCATTTCTTGGACACACTGGGGTGGGGCTGCAGGCAATGGGGCAGAAGAGAGAGAGAGAGAGAGAGAGAGAGAGAGAGAGAGATAACACCATTCCAAACTTGGGAGAGCTTTGCAGTGACTCTGTCCTGTCCGCAGCGCTTCCCCTTACAAAACTGGGCTCAGAGGCAACCTTGGTACATATGCAGGGGAGAAGTGCTGTGTTGGCAGAATCTGAGCATGTTTCATTACTTGTAAATCTGTGAAAAGGCTGGGGAGAGTGGCAGAGTTCACTGAATAATGCCTTGGACATGCCGCACTCACCAAGAATAGGAAACGCCGGAGGGCAAAGTCCTCGAGAGCTGAAGCTGCAAAAGGAAATCCAGCCCAGGCATCCGGGTGGTCATGCAATGCAGTGTTTCTGCTCCCAATATCATAGGTGGGGGTGGCTGAAGCCAGCCCAGCCCTGGGCATCCTGGAGGCAGAAAAGCCATCAGATGTGCAAAGGTAGATAGGACAGGACAGGAAGCGTTCGAAAAAGCAAAGAGTTGCCCACCTGCTGCACAGACCTGGGACAAACAAATCAAATCACACGTTCAACAAAATCATGCATGCCACTTTGGAATGCATGGGGAGGAATCACATATTTGAATGCCCACCTTTAAAAAACACACACACCTTCAAAACCCCACATGTAGAGAGCTAATGTGTCAGGGGGAAGGGTAGCCTAGAAATCCATGACATGCTAGTTTCTCATGTGCAGTGCAGTGTGTTTTTTAATATAGCAAATTTTAATGGCTGCATCCTAAGAAGTGCTGTTGCAGAATGTGTCGTTTGCATCTTAATTCTTCTGCAATAGTTTAAGTTGGTGGCTATTTTCTTTTTAAAAATAAACCAAGATATGCCAGGGTTCTTCCTTCTGCTCCCAAGTGTTTGTGGGTTTGCGATCATGTGGCTCCCTGCAGTGGTGTCTTTGCATATTTTACTTTATAAACTCCAGGACTGGGATTAAAAATAATTCCGATGCTGAGTTCCAGGTGGAGCTTGGCTCTGCTTAAGTCCCTTGCATGGTGTCTTTGTTGCTGTCTTCGCTTCAGTGGCCTGGAATGCTTTGGGAAGGGAATTTGTGTGGAGAGAAAGTGCTTCTTCACAGAGGGCATAGATGGAATTCAATCCTACAAGATGTAGTGATGGCCCCAGCTTGGGTGCCTTTAAAAAGGGATTGGACAAAGTCAAGGGCTATAAGGCTTCATCTGGAGTCCTTTGTCAAGTTCTGGGCAGCACAGGTTAAAAAGGATGTTGGCAAGCTGGAAGGTGTGCAGAGGAGGGCGGCCAAGGGGATCAAGGGTCTGGAAACCAAGCCTGATGAGGAACGGTTGAGGGAGTTGGGAATGTTTAGCCTGGAGAAGAGGAGACTGAGAGGAGATATGATAGCCATCTTCAAATAGCTGATGGGCTGTCACATGGAAGATGGAACAAGCTTGTCTCCTACTGCTTGGAAGAATAGGACCTGAACCAATGGCTTCAAGTTACAAGAAAGGAGATTCCAACTAAACACCAGGGAGAACTTCTGGACCGTAAGAATTGTTCAACAGGAGAGAAGAACTGGTGGACTCTTCTTCCTTGGAGGTTTTAAAGCTGAGGTTGGATGCCCATGTGTCATGGATGCTTTAGCTGTGATTCCTGCATTGCAGGGGGTTAGATTAGATGATCCTAGTCCACTGTGGTCTAAATCACTGTCTCTTGGGCTGGCTGATCAGAAGGTTGGAGGTTCAAATCCGTGTGACAGGGTGAGCTCCCATTCCTCTGTCCCAGCTTCTGCCAACCTAGCAGCTTGAAAGCATACCAGTGCAAGTAGATTACCATATTTTTCGCTCTATATCACGCACCCGACCATAACACGCATGTAGTTTTTAGAGGAAGAAAATCCGTAGGCATGCCACCTGTAAGCATTCCCTCCATAACACGCACAGACATTTCCCCTTACTTTCTAGGAGGAAAAAAGTGAGTGTTATGGTGCAAAAAATACGGTAAATAGGTACCACTACAGTGGGATTCCTGCCAACCTAGCAGTTTGAAAGCACATCAAAGTGCAAGTAGATAAATAGGTACCGCTCCAGCAGGAAGGTAAGCAACGTTTCCATGCGCTGCTCTGGTTCGCCAGAAGCAGCTTAGTCATGCTGGCCACATGACCCGGAAGCTGTACGCCAGCTCCCTCGGCCAGTAAAGCGAGATGAGTGCCACAACCCCAAAGTTGGTCACGACTGGACCTAATGGTCAGGGGTCCCTTTACCTTTTACAGTGGGAAGGTAAACGGTGTTTCCGGGTGCTCTGGCTTCCATCATGGTGTTCCATTGCACCAGAAGTGGTTTAGTCGTGCTGGCCACATGACCCGGAAAGCTGTCTGTAGACAAACGCTGGCTCCCTTGGTCTGAAAGCGAGATGAGCGCTGCACCCCATAGTGGCCTTTGACCGGACTTAACCGTCCAGGGATCCTTTACCTTTTACCTTAGATGACCCTTGGGGTCCCTTCCAACTCTACAATTCTATGATTTCCAAGGCTACCAATAGCTATGTTCTGCCACCAATGTCAGAGGCAGTTTCCTCCAAATACCACTAGCTGAGAACCACAACTCAGGAAAGCGCTATGGCACTCCTGTGGAGATGGGAGAGAAATCTGGCTCAGTCTGAATCTTAACGGGAACATACCTAATTCATACCTTCCAAAACAATGAGCTGCTGCATTCGTGCCTTGCTTACAGGCTTCCGGTTGGCCACTGTGAGAAGAGGGTGCCGGACCAGAACGACCATTGGCCTCATCCAGCGAGCTTGGCTTAGGTTCTTAATATGTGAGCCAAGCCACCACTATCCTCTGAAATTTGCACTTCTACAGATGTGGTGATGCAGCTCTCAGCCAGATAAGGTATATAAGGTATAAGAGCATCAGAATACCATGCTGGATCAAGCCAGTTGCCTGTCTAGGTCAGCATCCTGTTCTCACATCCTCCAGTTCTAGGACTATATTTTTACCTGTGAAAGGCTGGGGGTGGAATGCTATTGCGAAGTAATAGCTCTGATTCCCCATACATTGTGTTTTAGATTATCCCCATATTACCTGGCAGTCCATAGTTATGTCAGATATCTAGGATTCCGACTCTGCTGCCTCTTCTCTCCAGGCCACTGGGAGAATGTGTAAACAATGCTCCTGTTTATATGAAGTGTTGGATGCTGGAAGGTTTGGGATTTCCTTCCCACTTTCACTTCATCCTCGCTGGATGCAATTATGGGATGCAGGGAGGGAGGGAGGGAGAGTTGTATTATATGATAGGTTTCATTTGACAAGTGCTCACTCGGAATCGAGAGTGGATTTCATGCTCTTTATTCAGCTCATAGTGGCGAGGAGGAATGGAAGTTCCCTCAGAATGTCAGCATTATATACATTATTTACACAAAGGGCCCCACGTGATTGGCTAATTCCGGGATTCTCCTGTAGGCCAATCAGGTTGCGGATTCACTCCCACATGGAGCTGGATTGGGTGGCTCCTGTGGACCAATCAGACTGCTGCATTCTGAATCCTATTGTTCTGGTGAAGTGGGAAACACAGGATAGGGCCTTTTATGGAAGAAACGAAAGCTATATCTTATTGCTATTATTGTAAATCACGTGTTTTACGGGAAAACACGTGTCTATGCATTCTAAAGGGTAGAAAAAGGCTGGCATGCCCAAAAGAGGTGGGCAGATTACGAGCATGAGCCATCTGTGCCTTTTGTCCTATCATTGCTGTTACAAAATAAAGTTGTTGTTTTTTCTTGCTGTCGTTTTGACTCTTTCAAGTGTCTCTATTGCTCCAACGATGGAAGCATGTCCATCACTAGGACCAACCAGACTGCTGCATTTTGGATCCTATTGAACTCAGTACATAACACGTGAACTCCAGGATGATGTGTTTAATTTGCACGTCCTGTTTTCCAACTTTCCAATCCGTGCCTCATGGCGAGATGGGTGCAGCACCCACAAATCATTTCAGCTGGCTTTGCAGACATCGGGTGGCTTAGCCCCACATTCAGCAGTATGGAGTGGATTGGGCATAACAGAGAAAAACTGCAGCTCGTGGCACAGCATCTGCTTTTGCATATGGAATTTATTCTTGTAGGTGTAGGCAGTACTGAATTTGATGGCCCAACGGTGTGACCACGTATAAGACAATTTCCTATGTCCCTATGTTGCTGAGGACCGGCCCTGCCACTGGGCCAACTGAGGCAGCCTCACTGCCTTGGGTGACAGCTGCTGGGGGATGGAGAGGTGTTGGAGGGTGGAACTGTATGCTCCACCGCAGTCAGCCCTGCGCCTCCTGAGCCGAGATGTAAGAAGGCATTCTGTTCTTCTGCCTGTTCATTGCTGTTTCCATTCCACTGCAGGCCAACTTCCGCCCAAAACTATGCTATTTATCTCGCTGTCCACTATGGCAATATCACATAACTTACATAATTAATAGCATAAAATTTAGATTGCCATTACCCAATTCATTTCAATGCAAATGTGGGGTGGTAGAATGGCCACTGGTCCCATCACCTCCTGGCACATAGAAGGGGAAGAAATGGAGACAGTGAGAAATTTTACTTTCTTGGGCTCCATGATCACTGCAGATGGTAACAGCAGCCACGAAATTAAAAGACGCCTGCTTCTTGGGAGAAAAGCAATGACAAACCTAGACAGCATCTTAAAAAGCAGAGACATCACCTTGCCGACAAAGGTCTGTGTAGTTAAAGCTATAGTTTTCCAGTAGTGATATATAAAAGTGAGAGCTGGACCGTAAAGAAGGCTGATCGCCGAAGAATTGATGCTTTTGAATTATGGTGCTGGAGGAGACTCTTGAGAGTCCCATGGACTGCAAGAAGATCAAATCTCTCCATTCTTAAGGAAATCAACCCTGAGTGCTCACTGGAAGGACAGATCTTGAAGCTGAGGCTCCAATACTTTGGCCACCTCATGAGAAGAGAAGACTCCCTGGAAAAGACCCTGATGTTGGGAAACATGGAGGACACAAGGAGAAGGGGACGACAGAGGACGAGATGGTTGGATAGTGTTCTCGAAGCTACCAGCATGAGTTTGACCAAACTGCGGGAGGCAGTGGAAGACAGGAGTGCCTGGCATGCTCTGGTTCATGGGGTCACAAAGAGTTGGACACGACTAAATGACTAAACAACAACAACAACAGAATGTAATCAGTTATGACTCACTGTGGGCTGGAAGCAGCAACAGCAGTGAACACAGATCGTAATCACTGGGTTGATCTCCGTTCCAGACATAACCAAACATCAGCTGTTTCCGCTTCATTTTCTTCTGAAATCTCTCCCCCCCCCCCCCCATTTCTCAAGGCAGCCAGCTGCCCTCAGAAGTGGTGCTGGATGTTGTCCTGTTCAATGTTGAAGTAAGAATCATCTGCCAATCCGGCTTTGGGTGGAATGGCAGGCGCCATCTTTTCCTTCTTCTCGGGCAGCAAAAGACCTTGAGCCAGCCTTGTCAAGGCTTTAGGATTAAAGGGAGAAGGGGAGTGGCTTCTCTCCACCTGAGTTTCACAGAATGCAAACATCGGCCTCAGCTAGAGCCTCCGCCGGGGTGCCTAGTGGCCACTGGGACTGGTCAGGTGGAAGGCAGAAAGCCGAACCACAGGTGGAGCCAGAGGCAATGACAGGTGGACTGATCTAACTCTAGTTTTGTCCTTATCAACCTCCTTCCTGCTGAGGTCTACAAGGGCAGCACTGGGACAAAGGAGGAGGAAGTCGACAGCCAAGGCCACTGCCAGGTTATTTGAGAGAAGAAGCCAGGTCCAATGGATGCATAACAGAGGAACAATTTTGTTGCAGACAAGAACAGCCTAAAACAGTGATTCCCAAACTTGGCTCTCCAGCTGTTTTTGGACTACAACTCCCATAATCCCAAGCTAGCAGGAGCAGTGGTCAAGGCTGATGGGAATTGTACTCCAAAAACAGTTGGAGACCCAGGTTTGGGAAACCCTGGTCTACAACATCAGCATGACTGATCACCTCAGTTGGACTCAGTGCCCCCTATGGTTGGAATAGCAGTAACTCTGCATCACAGCCATCCTCTGGGCTACTCGTAAGTGAGAGCCAGTGTGGTGTAGTGGTTAAGAGCGGTGGACTCGTAATCTGGTGAACCAGGTTCGATTCCCCGCTCCTCCACATGCAGCTGCTGGGTGACCTTGGGCCAGTCACACTTCTTTGAAGTCTCTCAGCCCCACTCACCTCACAGAGTGTTTGTTGTGGGGGAGGAAGGGAAAGGAGAATGTTAGCTGCTTTGAGACTCCTTAGGGTAGTAATAAAGCGGGATATCAAATCCAAACTCTTCTTCTTCTTCTTCTAAGAAAGCAGCTGGGCTTGGAGGAATCCAAGCTGAGCTTTGATGGGCAGTGCTTCACTTGCCCTGACATACCTGCAAAGTACAACTCCACCTCCATTTTGCAGAAAGGTGCAAATGGGTTGGGGGGGGGAAATGACTCCGGCTGCCTTGATTCAGCGCCACATTTCTGTTATGGAGCTCAGCAAAATGAAACGTTCCTTCAGATGCTCCCTGTAATCCTCAGTGCCACAACTGTACACAAGCACACGACACACACACAGAGCAGTTTAGAATCCCAAGGGCACCCCATGCTCAAACACAAACCCCCTTGGAGCCCATATCTAAGCTGTCCTAAGCCACCTTTAAAGTTTGCTGACACTCCTGCTCCCACATCAAGGCCTGGGTTTTGACCCAGAGGAGCGCAAAGGGGGATTTAGCAAAAGGGAACATGTTATCCTGATAGGCTCACCATCTCCAGAAAGGACAGAACACCAACATGAGCCAGAAGGGAGGGAGGAGGAGAATTTCAAGGAGCGAGAAGGGAAAGGCAGTCTAATTGGGATAACAAGACTGCAGCTGGGGAGATTTGATTTGCAGCTGTCACTTTGCCTCTGTATCCCTTCCGTATCAATTAATCATATTTGCTGCCTGCGCCAAGCTCTGGGGTTTGATAACAGCTAACGAGAACCTCCATTTTATTTTGCTATTTATTCTCTCTCTATCTATCACACATATCACAATGAGTGCATGGTCTGCCCCCTCCTCATTTTGTCCCCACTACAACGCCATGAGGCTGAGAGAAAGCAGCAGGCACAAGGTCACTCAGTGAGTTTCGTGACCAAGCCAGGATTCGAACCCTGCTCTCTCACATCTCAGTCTGACACTCTAACCTCTACACCATACCGTCTCTCTTTCCACTCCAGCCTCTAGAGAAGAGGTGGCAAACGCTGCTCCTATGAGGGCTTGCAGGGAGAAGAGAGATGAGCCCTGCAGGATCAGGCCAATCTAGCCCAGCATCCTGTTCTCACAGTGGCCAACCTGGTGCCTATGGGGAACCTGTAGGTGCAGTAAAATTAGCAGAGCCTCAGAACCATTAGGCGGATTGACTGGTTTCCTTGGGCACATCGTCCAAGGTAGATCTGTACTCACTGCTGGGGATATTCTGGAACCTATTGAAGATGAAAGCACTAATGAATCCCTGCATACCCTCCTACATTTCTCTGATGGAAATAGGGACGTCCCATTCCATAATGATAATTGTACTATTTATACCCCACACATCTTACTGGGTTGCCCCAGCCACTCTGGGCAGCTTCCAACATACCGTATTTTTCGCTCTATAAGATGCACCAGACCACAAGACGCACCTAGTTTTTGGAGGAGGAAAACAAGAAGAAGAAAAAAATCTGAATCTCAGAAGCCAGAACAGCAAGAGGGATCGCTGCGCAGTGAAAGCAGCAATCCCTCTTGCTGTTCTGGCTTCTGGGATAGCTGCGCAGCCTGCATTCGCTCCATAAGACGCACACACATTTCCCCTTACTTTTTAGGAGGGAAAAAGTGAGTCTTATAGAGCAAAAAATACGGTATATGAAAACATAAACATAAACTTCCCTATACAGTACAGGATTCAGACAGTTCGGGAGTGGGATAACTCTAAACCCTCCAACGTTTTCCCAATGAAAACAGGGCTATCCTAAGGAAAAGTGGGACATTCTGGGATCAAATCAGAAACCGGGATGGCTTCTCCTAAATCAGGGATGTCCCTGGAAAATAGGGATATTTGGAGGGTCTGCTCCGGCGCAATGGCTACCTGGGACCAGGGTTTCCAAATTAAAAAGTTAAAATGAAATAAGAGCAGCAGAGATCAGATGAAATGGGTTCACAGCTCCATGTTACAGTTGATGAGCTAGCTAACTGTCCTTCCTCCCCTTGCAATGGTGGCAGACCTTACCCCACGGTTGTGAAATCCTCTCCCATACCTCTTTACCAAGAGACATATAGGGCAGCCGGTCTAAGCTCGAGGGCCCAGAGCAGAGGGGGTTAACCGCGTCGAGCTGATAAAGAGGCACATCTCGGGCAAAGGCTGCTGGGGGAAGAGGCCCCATCTGGCTCCCTGCCTGATTTATGGGATCGTTTGGGGCATTATGGGCCTCCGAGGGATTCGGAATGGCTGCACGGCGAAAGGGCCAGTTTGTTTCCAGTTTGGCTAATGGGCTCCTGCTGTCGCTGTGCCTGCACATGGCTGAGCAGGGCCATTTGTCCAGGGCACTGACATTCATGCCCCGGCTGGCTCGCCTTGCAAGAGCCACACGACGAAAGCGGGAGACACTGTTTTGCTCTGCCCAGTGCATTTAAAAAATGCTGGCGGGGTGTGTGTGTGTTTGCAGCCAGGTGTTAGGAAGTGCAATCATGTGGCCGTATTTGGGAAGCTCAAAATGCAATGTATCTACTAACCTATCTACCTATTTTATTTCTCTGTCTCTCTCTATCTATAATCTCTCTCTCTTTTGTTCATGCCTCTTTGGAGGAGGATGCATGGTGGTTTGAGGACTGCAACTGTTCCTGATTGCCATGACCGTTCTGGTCCTGCTGCCCCCCCCCCCTTCAATGGCAAGAGGAGAGATGTGGTTGAAACGTGATACTTGGAATGTACTTGCATTCGGCTCGCAGCCAATACCATCTGTGCTGTAGAGCACAGAGGAGAGGACCGGGTGGGTTTTGCAAGGCCCCAGAGACAGTAGCGAGGGACTGGGCAAAGCGCAGTTATGCACTTTGCTTAAAAACCTCCAAGGAAGGAAGGTCAAAACCCTGAAGCTTGCCAGAACACCAAAGAGACACTTGGGCTTCACGATGCCCGGGAGGATGCTCAAGAGCGATCGTGCCAACCACCCATTTCATCTTTGCCATTCCATAACGAGACCAGGGCTTGGACTGGTTCGTCAGCATAAAGGTAAAGGTAAAGGTACCCCTGCCCGTACGGGCCAGTCTTGACAGACTCTAGGGTTGTGCGCCCATCTCACTCAAAGAGGCCGAGGGCCAGCGCTGTCCGAAGACACTTCCGGGTCACGTGGCCAGCGTGACAAGCTGCATCTGGCGAGCCAGAGCCGCACACGGAAACGCCGTTTACCTTCCCGCCAGTAAGCGGTCCCTATTTATCTACTTGCACCTGAGGGTGCTTTCGAACTGCTAGGTTGGCAGGCGCTGGGACCGAACAACGGGAGCGCACCCCGCTGCGGGGATTCGAACCGCCGACCTCTTGATCGGCAAGCCCTAGGCGCTTAGGCTTTAACCCACAGCGCCACCCGCGTCCCTATTCGTCAGCATACCCTACTGGAAAATCCCCTCAAAGCATCCAGGTCCACACCTGGTTCCATCAGTCTCCAAATGGGCCCAACCATCCTTACAGAGGGGGAACTGCTGATACTAGCCCAAACTCTACAGGCCACAACAAAGGAGTGCATTGAACACACCCCTCCCCAATCTTTGGTCTATCCCTCATATCACTTGGGGTAAAGATGTCATCAGGGCTATGCCCAATGTGTTTGGCCATCGACCATTTGAGACGGCCCCCACGACACGGAACGGCAGCATTCCACACTGCAACATTTTGTTGCCGGACCCACTTGTATCGGTCAGGATCTCAAGGGTGGCCCATTCTGAAGGCTGTTTTGAGTCAAGTCGCCAACCTGCAAACATTCTGTATTGGTTCTTTGTATGGGGAAGGAAACACTTGGCTGTGCAAGCCTTGCCCAGGACATTTGGGAAGAAAATATTTGGCTGTCACATACACATGTGCGCACACTTGGCTCGACCTCATCAACACTATTGAGAATAATGTGTGTGAAACATTCAGAACCCTCGCAATGCACTGTATTGTTGTTTTCTGTCAGGAATATAGCGAAGAGGTTTGTTAATATAAAAAATAAAAATAGATCATGAACTCCATTCACAAGACCACTTGACCTGGATTAGGGCCAAAGCACAATCCAGCCAACACCTTGAGTGTGTGGACAGAGCTGTCCTGATTCAGCGCATGCCTTGCTGGTCTTGCGCTTGCCTCAGGGCACACCAACCTGCTAACCTCTGCCCAAATAGGCCTGATGCAGAGACCAACCTCAAAGGGCTGTTGTGCGTGAGAAAAAGGGCTGCTCCTCCTGTGCTCCGATAAGGGGCGACCAGAGGTGTCCTTGAATATGTCCCAATCAAAATGCGATGGATTGGTTGGCTCGGTTGGTATGGCAGCGCAGACAGACATAGACGGTTTTATCTGCGGGTGGAGAGCAGAGGCCAGGCGAGGGAGCGATTAAAGAAACCTTTCAAAATGGAAGCGGGGAAATCACAGTTCACCCCATGCCAGGGTGACGTGCGTGAGGGAGGTGTCCTTCTTCCCAGCCCTCTTTGAATGTGCCAGCCTTGCCTGGGCCAGCCAAGTGTGAGCGATGCCGACGGACAGCTTAATGAAGGCAGCGGCGCTTTCTGGGAGGTGGTTCTGTTTACTGCCAACACGGAAAAGCCTGTAATTAGGAAGCAGGAGTGAGGAACGAACAGAGGCCCGTGACCCTGTGGCAGTGGCTTCCAAGGAGCGAGGGGAGAGAGAGAGAGAGACAGGGATGCAGCGCTAGAGAGCAGCTCTGCTACTCTCACAAGGCCCACCTCACATTCCCCGGCTGAGACACGGCCGCTTCCCACCTATTGCACAGAGCTCTTCAGGGGTGCCGCAAACCATCAGCCTGAAGTAGAGTCATGGAGGGGACCATGAAGGTCATCTCAACAAGCCTATTGCTCAATGTGGGGTCAGCAGGGCAGGATGCAGCTGTGCTTCAGCAGCAGAGCACCCGTCCTGGGTGCAGAAGGTTGCAGATTCATTCCCAAGTGGCATCTCCGGGTAAAATACCCTCCAACGTTTCTCTGATGAAAATAGGGGTGTCCTCTTCAATAATAATAATAATAATAATAATAATAATAATAATAATAATACTTTTACCATTTCATTCTCTCATATATATAAAGGTAAAGGGACCCCTGACCATTGGGTCCAGTTGTGACCGACTCTGGGGTTGCAGCACTCATCTCGCTTTATTGGCCAAGGGAGCCAGTGTACAGCTTCCAGGTCATGTAGCCAGCATGACTAAGTCGCTTCTGGCGAACCAGAGCAGTGCATGGAAACACCATTTACCTTCCCGCCGGAGCGGTACCTATTTATCTACTTGTACTTTGACGTGCTTTCGAACTGCTAGGTTGGCAGGAGCAGGGACCGAGCAACGGGAGCTCACCCCGTCACGGGGATTCGAATCGCTGACCTTCTGATCGGCAAGTCCTAGGCTCTATGGTTTAACCCACAGCACCACCCACATCCATATATATATATATATATATATATGCTTTCGTAGATTTTCACGGGTACAGGAATGCAGGTTTTGGTGTCCTCGGGTGTCTTCCCGTGTAAAAGTTGGGGTGTCTAGGCGACGTTTCGACGAGGTCTCACTCGTCATCTTCAGGCTGGTGCTTTCGGCTTCTTGTTACATCTGTAATTTATCTGTAATTTATTTTGTGGCACAGGCCACAAAACCACAGCTCGCCCCTATACACGAAGCCAAGCCAGAGCACAACCAAGTGCAGTACAGCCATCTTCTCAGAAAAACTCTTCACAAAGTTCAAGAGTTCAAGACACGAAGGCTTTAGCAACTAATCCACACCTAATGACCCACCTAAGTGGGATTCAGGAAATCACTCAAGAAATCACTCAAGATATCCCTCAAGTAATTAAGGAACAAAAGAAGAAAAGGCACACTAGCCTGGGAACCTCCTCTCTGCCCAGAACATTGGAGGCTATACACCACACCTCCTCAACAGTATTTATAGGAACTCAAACACTGAGATCCTGCTCTGTTCCAGTAACAAGAAGCCGAAAGCACCAGCCTGAAGATGACGAGTGAGACCTCGTCGAAACGTCGCCTAGACACCCCAACTTTTACACGGGAAGACACCCGAGGACACCAAAACCTGCATATATATATATATATATATATATATATTCTTTTTTTTCTTTTTAGAATACTCATTTAAACAACCTTAAAATATCAGTGACTTCCCTTCTTCCCTTTCCATGGTTCATTTTGCATATCCCTGCGTATTTTACATAAACTAAACCATTCCAGATTCCATTATTGCATCCATCAAAACTTATTTACACTGTTGAATTTATCTTAATGCTGCCAACGTTTTCAAGTGTACACAGTCCCCCCCCCCCCATATATTCAATAAACGTTATCCAATCTTCTCTAAATGTATGCTCTTCTTGTTCTCATTCTATATGTTCTACCTCACCCACCTGACTGGGTTGCCCCGGCCACTCTGGGTGGATTCCAACATATATAAAAACATAATTTTAAAAAAGGATTCAACGTTTTAAAACTTCCCAATACAGGGCTGCCTTCAGGTGACTCAAGAGGTCAGATAACTCCATACCCTCCAGCATTTCTCTGATGAAAATAGGGATGTCCTCTGTCCTCTGTCCACTGACCAGAGCTGAGCTCATCACGCAGGGATATATACTGTAACCAACAGGGTGAGCCATTCCTGAGAGAGAAACCCAAACCGTTTAGTCATTCCTTTGGGTTTGCATTATTGTGGATTATTGTGGCAATTAGCTGGGCAGCTCAAACCAAGGTGTGGAGGTTTGATGCTGTCAGGCCCATAAAACTGAGCTACGGTGCCTCTGTGGGTGCAGCTGGGCTCCAGCTGAAGGACTGATGGTTTTTTTGGGAATGAGGCTCCTTTGGTCTCTGAACACCCCCATTGAAAACACTCTCAGGGCTGCTTGTCCCAAGCATTTCCTTGCTCTGGCTTGGTCGTGGTGAAAAATACGCCCAGGCGCTACAGAAACTCGCCAGAAGCCTTTGGAGAAGGAGATGAGTGTTTGCTGTTTGATAGCCATCGTCTGCGCTGGAGGCAAAGCGACTCAATCCCTTCCAGGGTCTGCCAGTGTGTCACAGGAAAACAAGAACACTTCTTTCACATTATCTGGGCTCCCAATACTGGGAATTTTCATACGGAAGTGGTCTAAGGATTTACTCAGGTGGCCACCTGGCCAGATCAGCGTTTCATCCTCCAGGAGTCTGGCTGGTTGCCAAAGGAAGAGAATGTAAAGCCAGGAGAATGTAAAGCCAGAATGTAAAGTTCAGTGTTTTCATTGTTGTTTTTCTTCTTCTTCTTTTTAAAAAAATATGTTTTATTAAACATTTTCTTGTGTAACAAAAGCACATACAGCGTCTCTGCTTTCAGCCCATCAGATGTCAAGGAAACAAACAACTATGTGACTTTTAGAAGACGTCTGAAGGCAACCATGTTTAAGGAAGTTTTTAATGTTTGAAGCTTTATTGCGTTTTTAATATTCTGTTGGGGGCTGCCCAGAGTGGCTGGGGAAACCCGGCCAGATGGGTGGGGTATAAATAAATTATTATTATTATTATTATTATTATTATTAGTGAGACACTAATGGCATGGCCAGCGTGAGGTAGAAGAAAATACAGCATCTTTCCGAAGAAGAGCACTCTGCCCATGGTCAAAGGATTGGCGTGCTTTAATTGTTATTTTTAAAGCTGCTGCTGTCTCAAAAGGGAAAAACATTCTGTACATGGTCATGAGTACTTTGCCATTAAAGGTAAAGGTAAAGGGACCCCTGACCATTAGGTCCAGTTGTGACCGATTCTGGGGTTGCGGCGCTCATCTCGCTTTATTGGCCGAGGGAGCCGGCGTACAGCTTCCAAGGTCATGTGGCCAGCATGACTAAGCTGCTTCTGGCGAACCAGAGCGGCGCACGGAAATGCCGTTTACCTTCCCACCGGAGTGGTACCTATTTATCTACTTGCACTTTGACGTGCTTTCGAACTGCTAGGTTGGCAGGAGCAGGGACCGAGCAACGGGAGCTCACCCCGTCGTGGGGATTCAAACCGCCAACCTTCTGATCGGCAAGTCCTAGGCTCTGTGGTTTAACCCACAGTGCCAGGGAAAGGGGTCACCTTGATGTGCACAACCTCGGTGTGTGACCTTTTGAAAACGATGGCAACTGTAGGGACCGGCGGGGAGAGACTTTGTATATCGGTGCAAAACAACATCAGCAAGCTAGAAGGAAATGGTAATACATTTAAATTAAAGCTTCCAAATTAAATAACTATAGGGCCAGAATTGGTTTAATTGGTAGCTTTATCAACAGAAGGTGTAATTGATTAATTGGTGAGGACTCATCTTTAATCAGGGAAAGCAAATTTTAATCAGTGAGGCCGAGATGGAAATTAAAGGTATGCTTGTTTGTTTTTTCAGGCAATTTTTGCTCTGGCACATACTTGGATAGGGAATGGAAAATAAAATATTAAAGAGGTGTTTTGCTTCCCAGTAATGTATGGTAGCTTTCGTGTGTAAGATACCAATGTTTTATTTATTCATTTATTTTGTTTAAATCATCTTTTTTTAATCCCACTCTTTAGTTAAGAAGGGGGGGGGGGGAAGGCTGCTAGTGCAGCTTAGAAAGATCAGTAATGAGATCATATCTACCCTCTAGCTTACACTCTAAAAGACACCACACAAAAGGAAAAGGAATTGGAAGGGAGAAGAAAAGAAGCAAACGCAGACACTAATCCTTAGCTACAACATCTTTCGATTAGCTATCTGAAAAGGAAACCAGAAAGAATTCTTGTAATGTGAATCCATTGGTTTAGAGCAGGAGAAAACAAGCTTGTTCCCTCTTCCATGTGACAGCCCTTGAGATATTTGAAGATTGCTCTCATTTCTCCTCTCAGTCCCCTCTTTTCAAGGCTAAACATATCCAGCTCCTTCAAGGGCTCCTCATAAGGCTTGGTTTCCAAACCCTTGATCATCTTGGTCGCTCTCCTCTGCACACCTTCCAGCTTGCCAACATCCTTCTTAAATTGCGGTGCCCAGAATTGGACACTATTCCAGGTGTGGTCTGATCGAGGCAGAATAGAGTGGTACCATGACTTCCCTTGACATGGACACTAGATTTCTGTTGATGCAGCCTAAACAGAAAAGTAGGAGGGACGCGGGTGGCACTGTGGGTTAAACCACAGAGCCTAGGGCTTGCCAATCAGAAGGTTGACAGTTCGAATCCCCGCGACGGGGTGAGCTCCCATTGCTCGGTCCCTGCTCCTGCCAACCTAGCAGTTCAAAAGCACATCAAAGTGCAAGTAGATAAATAAGTAGGAAGGTAAATGGCATTTCCGTGCGCTGCTCTGGTTCGCCAGAAGCGGCTCAGTCATGCTGGCCACATGACCCGGAAGCTGTACGCTGGCTCCCTCAGCCAATAAAGCGAGATGAGCACCGCAACCCCAGAGTTGGTCATGACTGGACCTAATGGTCAGGGGTCCCCTTATCTTTAAACAGAACAGTATAAACTCTGTGTGGTTTACTGTATGGTTGTGTGAATATGCTATTCATTACCTGGGGGGGGCATTGGCAATATCAGGGCTGGCCCACCCATAAGGCAAGGTGAGACGACCACCTCAGGCGGCACAATCTACAGGGGCAGCAGATTTTTATTCCCCTTGTTTCTGATGTAGATCTTCACTTGCTCCTTCTTCCCTGGCAAGGAGGGAAGGAGCCGTACATAAATCCTAATAGAAGAATTATTAGGGAAAACATTTTAATTTTCTGAGCCCATTTCTAATTACCCCCCCCCCCCCGTAGATATGATGGACTCTACCCCCCAAAAGATAGTTTTCACTAGCTATGTGCAAAGTCCACTTGGGAAAAATTCCACCAGTCGTGCTTGAACTCTTTTGGTTCCCTATAAATTCCTCAGATTGTTTGGCTAAGGAATCCCTAAATGCCATGAATTTGTCTAATCCTCTTTCAAAGGTTGGTGTTCATTCCTGCCTCCTGTGGCAAGGAGTTCCGTAGTTTAACTACATTATCATGTGAAGCAGGGATTTCTTTTATCTGTCCCGAATTGTCCAGCGCTCAGCTCTTATGGATGACCATGAGTTCTAGGGCTAGGAAAGAAGAAGAAAAACTCTCCTCTATCTTTTCTTTCCCTGCTCCTGCTGCTGTTGGAGGGAGTAGCTTTCAGTGGGAACTGCTGAGCCCAAAGGGTTGCTGTCTCCCTGTTAAAAAACCCCCAAAGTACAGCAGCTGAAATGAAAGGAACGGCACTTTGTGGTAAATAAAACATCAGAGAGAGAGAGTCCCTTTTGTGGAAGTTTGTGCTGCAGCGAAGAGATACAGATCGAAGATATATCAGCTCGGAATACAAAAAAGGTGGGTTTTCAGGGCCTGGGGGCAAAAGTGGATGTTAGGTTGGCAGATGCATAAGCCCAACACTGAGTTGGCCATCATGGTGTGCAATGATTGAGTCTAGGAAGCTGCCTTATTCTGAACCAGACCACCAGGTTCATCTAACTCAGCATGGCTGACTCTGACTGGCAGCTCCCCAGGCAAGGTATGTTCCTAGTCCAACCTGGAGATGTTGCCAACTACTGAACCTGAGACTATCTCCATGCAAAGGAGAAAATGTACCACTGAGTGACATGGGGCTTTCTGGAAACCTAATGGGGAAACTAGTTCTATTGCAGTGTTAAAGCTGTGAACCCTTCCATCCTATACTTAGGTTGTGTATCTGGGTTGGCATCCCCTTTGGGGGTGAAGTCAAACTCTTGGAAGGTTGTGGTGCCTGCTGTGTCCGTAGAGACCGATACAGGAGAGACATGTTTCGTTGCAGCTGGGGCAGATGAAGGCGTCCGGTTGTGCTGCTGCAGATGCACCATGGCATTCCTTCTCTGGGCTTCTCCCAGAGGTCATTCCTCCTCTGGTGTCAAAGAGCGAGCTGGCAGTAAATCACACCTTCCCAAGTTGGAGTTAACTCTTTATGAGCAAGAACACAATCTGCACAGGCTTGGCTGAGCATCAGTCCTAATGAGCACAGCAGTTCATTCCCAGAAGGTCTTCGCCCCACGAATCAGGTGCTGAGACTGAAAGCCCCTGCCTCAGCCACTTAAGTCCCCTCCTCTCCAGGGATTTTACCAAGCAAGCAGGGACTGTGCCTGCATGCAACCTGCTGCTGTTCCACCCTTTTCATGCCTCTTCTGGTTCTGGGAGTTACAGGGCGAGGGGAGCTTGTCACAGCAGGAGGGGGAGACCCCGTGCCTCTTCCTAAGCAGGACCTATCTCTGCCCCTTGGCCTCCCTCATTCCCCTCTCCTGCTTCAGCTTCTTCCTCTGAGTCTGCACTTCTCTCTGCCACTGACTCTCCCAGCTCACTAATCCCTGTCACCTCTTCATCTTCCGACACCTCCTCTTCCCAGGTGGAATCTACACACATGTAAAAACCATTCTGAAAATGCCTTTTTTTTAAAAAAAAAAAGCATATTTAAAAATATAGTGGAACCTCGGTTGTCGAACGTAATCCATTCTGGAAGACCATTCGACTTCCGAAATGTTTGACAACCAAGGCTCAAAGGGCTGTTGGCAAATTGAACTGAAGAAATTGAGAAACACGCCATGGAAGCTGTTCAACTTCTGAGGCGCGTTCGAAAATGGAAGCAATTACTTCCAGGTTTTCAGAGTTCGGGTTCTGAAACATTTGGGTTCCGAGACGCTCGAAAACTGAGGTTCCACTGCACATTGAATTTTCCATAAGGCTCACCATCGCCATCTAGTGTCACATTATCTTTTCTTCTTCAGCGATCACTTGTAGTCGAGTAAGATTGTCTTCCATAAACATGGTTTTAACAATGAGTCCATAAGTGACTGCGGAGGCCAATTCTGGATCCACACGTCCTTCCACAGTGGGGACATTGGTTTCTGGGCAGGAGTCGATCACGGTGAGGGTTTGCCAAGCGTACCTTCCTCTTAATATGTTTCTCCCTTGCGTCCTGAGTTCGAGTGTCTTCAAAGCCCATTACACCTTTGATAAAGGCTGTTTTCTAATTGGAGCGCTCGCAGGCCAGTGTTTCCCAATTGTTGGTGTTTATACAACATTTTTTTAGATTTGCCTTGAGAGCATCTTTAAACCTCTTTTGTTGACCACCAGCATTATGCTTTCCATTTTTAAGTTTGGAATAGAGCAGTTGCTTTGGAAGACGATAATCAGGCATCCGCACTACATGACCAGTCCAACAAAGTTGATGTTGAAGAATCATTGCTTCAACACTCGTGATCTTTGCTTCTTTCAGTACACTGGCATCAGTTCGCCTGTCTTCCCAAGTGATGTGTAAATTTTTCCAGAGACACCGTTGATGGAATCTTTCCAGGAGTTGGAGATGGCATTTATAAGTGGTCCATGTTTCCCAAGCATACAGTAAGGTTGGCAGTAGAATAGCTTTGTAAACAAGCATTTTGCTTTCCCTGCGAATGTCATGGTCCTCAAACACTCTGCACTTCAATCGGGAGAAAGCTGCACTCGCAGAGCTCAGGCGAAGCTGGATTTATATTGCACTTAAAACACACTTGAAACATTTTCTTTGCAGCTGTATAGCTGAATCCCCAGTCTTCTCCCTATTCTTGCTCTGACTACTCATTGTCGTCCCACCACGAGTTCCCTGGCTCTGAGTCTTCTTCCCTTGGGGGTTCCCCAGTTGGTTATTCACACCATTCCTCTGCTTCAAACCAGTCCATGACATCTGGTCATTGCTACGGATGCAAGACCCAACTGCCTTTGTTAATAAAACCAGGTATCCTAAAGCCGCGCATACACTTTCATTTGATGGAAGCCAAACATTGGGTAAGCACAGTCCCACCCCCTCGAATCTCTCGCTGCTCAGAGAGTAGGGTGCACACAAACAAATTACAAGCAATAGTAGTTCCTGGGGAACTGGGGCATTGTGCACTGAGCAAAGATGGAGGAGGGAGGCTTTGTGACTTTTTGGAGGGGGAAAGACTGGTAGCAAAGGGGAAAGGGACATGGTGGGGCCCACTCACTGCAACAAGGCACCTGGTCTGAAGCATCTGCTGCAAACACATGTGTCTTATTATTATTTTTTAATGTCAAATTGACATCCCTTCCCAATCTCTTCTAATGTCTCTTGGGTATTCACCGGAGTCTTGCCAGCATGGAGTCAGGTTTGCAACAAAGCAGTCTTTTCTCTGGGGAATCAGACCATAACATACGTCCCAATCTTTGTCCCAGACAAACTGGACACAGGAAGTCTTTGGGTGGTGGTGGGGTCTGCACTGCTGACACATCCCAGGATGGTAAAAAAAAAGAGGTCTGTGCCTTGCCAGATATTTCTCATTTTTCTCATTTTTCTCCCTCCCTCCTGCCCCCTCCCCTTGGCAGAGGCAGCAGAGGAAATCAGTGGGATATAAAGATCCAGCTGCCTGTAATGTTAGACCAAGGCTGTAAAATGGAAATTGAACAGGGGACTCCCCCCCTACAGAGCGATTCCTCTTGAGCAAAATGGGGGGGGGGGAGGATTGGCTATGGCTGTCCAATCAGCAGCAGCTGGCTGAGTCACATGCTTCTGGTTTTATTTCATTTCAAGCCTCCCTTTATTGATCCATTCAGGGAAAGTATTCCTGCTTGTTTCTACTGAGCCGGTAGTTTTGCATGCATCGTAAAAATAAAATAAAAGCCAGCTCTCTGTGCTTCCAGCATGGGGGGGGGGCCTCCCTGTTCTCTACAGGTCACATACATGGTGTGTCTTTCTTGTCGATCCCTTCCCCTGGCAGAAAATCGGTTTTGTAATTATTTCATAGAATCATAGAATTTTAGGGTACCCTAAAGGTCATCTAGTCCAACCCACTGAAACACAAGAATCAAAGCTAAAGAAGCCCTGACAAGACGGTCATGCAAATTCTGCCAGAAAAGTGTCCAGTGAAGCAGGGTCCACTATATTCTGAGATGGTCCATTTGACTATCAAACAGCTCTTACCACCAGAAAGTTCTTCCTGAGGTTAAATCAGAATCACATTACTTGTCATGTGATTCCATTGGTTCGGGTCCTACTCTCTGGAGAAGCAGAAAACAAGCTTGCTCCATCCATATAACACCGGTCCTAAAGGATCTTCACTGACTCCCAGAAGATTTCGGAGCACAATTCAAAGTGTTGGTGCTGACCTTTAAAGCCCTAAACAGCCTCAACCTTGTATACCTGAAGGAGCATCTCCAACTCCATTGTTCAACCTGGACACTGAGATCCAGCTCTAAGAGTCTTCTGACGGTTGCCTCATTGTGAGAAGTGAGGTTACAAGGGGCAAGGGGCCTTCTTGGTAGTGGCATCCACCCTGTGGAACACCCTCCCATCAAATGTCAAAGAGATAAAGAACTATACAACTTTTAGAAGATATCTGACGGCAGCCCTGTTTTGGGAAGTTTTTAATGTTTGATGTTTTATTACGTTTTTATATATGTTAGAAGCTGCCCAGAATGGCGGAGTATAAATATTTTTTTAAAAAATAGTATTAGTATTAGGTAAAAAGTTAAAGGACCCCTGGACGGTTGAGTCCAGTCAAAGGTGACTGTGGGGTGCAGCGCTCATCTCACTTTCAGGCCAAGGGAGCCAGCATTTGTCCACAGACAGCTTTCCAGGTCATGTGGACAGCATGACTAAACCGCTTCTGGAGCAACAGAGCACCGTAATAGAAGCCAGAGCACATGAAAACACTGTTTACCTTCCCACCACAGCAGTACCTATTTATCTACTTGCACTGGTGTGCTTTCGAACTGCTAGGTTGACAGAAGCTGGGACAGAGCAGCGGGAGCTCATCCCATCACGTGGATTCGAACCACCTACCTTCTGTTTGGCAAGCCCAAGAGGCTCAGAGGTTTGGAACACAGCGCCACCTGCATGCCCCTTATTATCCTTATGATAGCCTTTCAGATATTTGAATACGGCTATCATATTACCTCTCAACTCCTCATGGCTAAATATGCCCAAGTCCCTCAACCATTCTTCATAAGGCCTCTCCAACCTCAGTTGCCCAAGATGAGTGGTAAGGGAGGGGCAATAGGGAGCCTGGAGTGTGCCCTGCCAGTCCATTAACACAGCACTGACCTCTCTGACATCTTGCCCCTCCCTCCTACTTGATGCAGCATCAAATAAGCCCAGCTGCCCCTCCCATGGTCCACAGCTGGATGCAACAGGGATGTGAGGGATGGGTTGAAACCAGGGCCTAAGAGATGCTCACCATTTTCAGCATCCTCTGAGTCCTGATGCCCATCAGGCCCTTTTCAGTCTTGAGGAAGGATGTGCACTGTCTCCTTCCTTGGGGTGGGCAATGTTGGGCAGAAAGCCCAGGGAGAGAGAGAGAAAGGAGGAGGAGGAGGGGAGTGGCAGAGTGCCAGGGGTGAAGAGAAGTCCATGTCAAACATTGTGCCATTTGTACAGTCCCAGCTGGTGAGGAGCAGCTCCGGCAGCTACTAAGCAGATGGCCGGCTAATTCATGATAGGATTACGGGGGCCTTTGGAAGTCATCAACCAGCCAGGGAGCTTTTGTCCCGTACCAGCTGGGCAGTTGTCTGTACTGGCATGGCCGGGGCGTTGGGATTTACGGGGTGGGCAGATGGTGCCAGCCCACCAGGGGCACCACAAGAAGAAGGAAATGTTTTGGAAAGAGGATGACGGCAAAAGGATAGATTTGCTGTGCCTTCCAGCATCCCCAACCATCCTCAATGGGATTAAGAGGATGGTTGGGGATACTGAAAGGCACAGCAAATCTACACACATCTCAGGGTGGGCAAGAAATGCAGTTCGATCCAAATCTTAATGTGAGCCTACCTAAAGTCATCGATCCCAAAGCAAGATTTCTCTGAATTCAGCAATGCCGTTCTCCAGGTTGGGGTAGGTGGGTGTGCAAAAATACCTATATCTGGGGGAAGTGTGCAGACAAAGCTACATGCTCCTGAAAACAACGTGCAAAACAATGCATATGCTAATGAAAATTGCATGCAAAAGCCTTTGTAAATTGGGAGAAACACGCACAGAAATTTTCACAAGGACCAATCCAGAACTGAGGTTAAGAAAAATGAGGAACAGACTCTGCAGCCTTACATTGCAACCCTAAGCATTTTTACTCAAAACTAAGTCCTACTGAGTTCAATAGGATTTACTCTCTGGTATCTTCCTGATCATTCTCATGGTTTAGTCTTATTAGTATTATTTCGCAACTTTTTCCCTGACAGCAACTCAAAGCAGCTAAATTATTATTTATTTCCATTTACAGCGGTACCTTGGGTTACATACGCTTCAGGTTACATACGCTTTAGGTTACAGACTCCGCTAACCCAGAAATAGTGCCTTGGGTTAAGAACTTTGCTTCAGGATGAGAACAGAAATCGTGCTCTGGCGGCGCAGCGGCAACAGGAAGCCCCATTAGCTAAAGTGGTGCTTCAGGTTAAGAACAGTTTCAGGTTAAGAATGGACCTCCTGAACGAATTAAGTTCTTAACCCGAGGTACCACTGTATCTGTAGGAGGTGTTCTGCATGATCCCTTCCCTCACACGTTCCTTCTTTACAACAATCCTGCAAGGTTGGTTAGGCTGAGAGGTTGCAACTGGCCAAGATGTAGATGTGAATATGATGTCTATGTGTTCGGCAATATCAAATGTGGGAGAAGCTTCCTGAGGTAGAACAGGATGCCCCCTGTTTTTATCTGAGAAATATTGGAGGGTATGGTTTTTCTGTCAAGATCAAGACATGTGGTCTGGAGGCCGAGAAGCAGGAATGGGCCATGCTAAAAAGGTAAAGGTAAAGGTAAAGGTACCCCTGCCCGTACGGGCCAGTCTTGACAGACTCTAGGGTTGTGCGCCCATCTCACTCAAGAGGCCGGGGGCCAGCACTGTCCGAAGACACTTCCGGGTCACGTGGCCAGCGTGACGAAGCTGCTCTGGTGAGCCAGAGCCACACACGGAAACGCCGTTTACCTTCCCGCTAGTAAGCGGTCCCTATTTATCTACTTGCACCCGAGAGTGCTTTCGAACTGCTAGGTTGGCAGGCGCTGGGACCGAACAATGGGAGAGCACCCCGCCGCGGGGATTCGAACCGCCGACCTTTCGATCGGCAAGCCCTAGGCGCTGAGGCTTTTACCCACAGCGCCACCCGCGTCCCTAGAGCAGCCCAAACTAAGGAGTCGGCCATAGCCAACAGCTCTATAGGAATATGTAGAACCCTACACCAGTAGGGTCACCTCCTCTCCACTGACTTCATAGCTGCAGTACCATCCTTGGGCATCTGAAGTGATGCTGCTGCAGCACAGCGGAGAATAGGTCTTCACCTCACTCCTCCGGAGAGCTGCCATGTTAGCATAACAGGTTGGGCACTTGGGTAGTTGTTCCCAGTTAAAGACTCCAGCAAACTTTTTCAGCAGGGGGCTGGTCTACTGTCCCTCAGACCTTGTGGGGGGCTATATTTTTGGGGGGTGAATGAACAAATTCCTATGCCCCACAAATAACCCAGAGATGCGTTTTAAATAAAAGGGCACATTCTACTAATGTAAAAACATGCTGATTCCCGGACTGTCTGCAGGCCGGATTTAGAGGGTGATTAGGCCGGATCCGGCCCCCGGGCCTTAGTTTGCCTACCCATGCTGCAGGGCATCATTCAGGGAAGTTTGTTTGTCCACAACAGGGAGGGGAGAGAGATTTGATTTTGTGCAAATGTTAATGAGAAACTGCCTAATAGCTGCACTTTTTGAACCAGCGTGAGGACCAAAACACAATTACCCTTTGAAATTTGTGCTTCTCTGAATGTTGAGAAAGTATGCATACAAAGGCATAAGTAACATGCAAAATGTGTGATATTAGGGGAAATGGCTTGCAAGAAATGTGTGTGTTAGACAATACTGCATACAAAACTGTGATTATCAGGAAGAAATAGAATTGAAATGCTGGCCAGGAGGTTAAAAAAGAAAGAAAGAAATTCACGAATCGCTGCAGAAATGTGAAGAATGGAATTTAAGACTGAAGGAAGGAGAAACGGGAAGAAACCAAAATTGGCAGATTCATAGAATCATAGAATTCGAGACCCTGAGGATCAACTAGACCAACCCCTTGCAATGCAGGAATATGCAGCTGTCCCATACGGGGATCGAACCCGCAACCTTTGCATTTTCAGCACCATGCGCTGATCCCTAAGTCCTTACTGGTCGTCTTCTTCAGGACTGCCTGAAATGCTTCTGAGGAATAAAATTTGAAAAAAAACACTATGCCATAGGAAGATAAGAAGAGGCTGCTGGATCCGGCCAGTGGCCCATCTAGTCCGGGATCCTGTTCTCACAGTGGCCAGACAGAAGCTTGTGGAAAACCAGTGAGCAGGATCTGAGCAGAACAGCGCATCTCCCCTCCTGTGGTTTCCAGAGGCAGCTGCAGAGCCACCATGACTAGTAGCCACCAATGGCCTTCTCCACCATGAATCTGTCTACTCTTCTTTTAAAGGAGTTGCCACTGTGGTCCTCTGCCCAGTGCTGTTGGACTACAACTTCCATCCTCCTTGACCATTGGCTCTTCTGGCTGTGGGTGATGGGAACTGGAATCCTACAGCATCTGCAGAGTATCACATTGGCTACTACCCCATTTGTGACGCAGTGTGGATTCCGCGCAAAAGGAAGCCCGTGGTTCGGCTGGGCTTCCTCGACCCCCGAATTCCTCTCTGGCTCATAGCTGCTGTCACAGGGGCCAAAACCCCAAACTTTAAATCTCTAAGCCTACATTTAACACACACAAAAGACAATCAAAACAAAGGTTGGACAGGGACCGTGGTGTCTTAAGTGGCAAGTTTGCACTTCGGCATGTTCAAATGTTGACTGTCCTCAAATCCAGCTCTGCCCCCTAGATGGCCCTTGGGGTCGCCAGGATCCTGGCTGTGGGGATGTGGCCCAGACATCCTTTTGCCAGCAATCTCTGGAATGCCAGTAAAAAATTGAGAATGTTGAGAGGGTGAGGAGAGGGACTTTGCTGCCGCCCCAGCCTGTTGATCTTAGATAAAGCTGTTTATTTCCTCACTGAGAGTGTAGCCAGTATAAATGTGGGTTTATCCAGTGGGGTGGTGGCCACTGTTGCATGCTGACTGCTTCTAGGAGCCCCAGGTGAGAGTTGAATGCAGGGTGGGAACCAAAGGTGGACAACGTACCCCAGAAGGAGCACAACACGTCCCCCACCAGAGGTACTACCCCTCCCCTAGCACTCCATTACCTGGGCCTAACAACAGGGCAGTTGTTGTTTTGGGAATTAAATGAGCAGCAATGGCCTTTGATGGCTGGTGGCTACTAGATACCTGACCAACCCAGCCTGCTTGGGCAAGGACTGGAGAACAAGCTGGACTGCAGCCCACCTGGGGGAGGAAAAAAATGCCTGGCGGTTTTGCTCACTGCCTGGGCAACTGCAAGCCGCCAGGCTAAGGTTGTGTGCCTGCCCTTTGTGCTGGGAAACTCTTGCCCCTTCCCTGCCCAGCAATGCCCGGGCGCCTGCCTGCAAACTGCTTCCTGCTAGCTAGCTAGGATGAGGCATATATTTTACAGTTAATTTTCCCCACATTGCCTGGGGCAAGTCCCTATGCCCTACAAAGGGAGAAGGAGTCTCCTGCCTCAGCGTTGGACTATGGATCCCTTGTTTGGAGCCTATAAAATGAGCATATCTGTTTGGAGGGCACAATAACAGTGGCATTCCAGAGGGCCTGCGTCGCTCTCGAATCAAGCTCCCTTGCCCTCCCGCCCGTTTCTCCCAGCCGCTGCCAGGCCTCCGTCTTGTCCCCAAGACAGGCCTTTGGCAGCTGTGTGTCTCCCTGCCGTGGCTCCGGGGTCATTCCCTGGTCACCGCTCAGGTTTGCCTTTTGCCGTCATCCTAGACAAATGAAAGCCTCTTTCAGAACAGGCTGATGCTCCAGTCCAGGATTGGGGGGTGGTGAGGGCTTTGTGGAATGGGCAAGACTCCAGCTCCTGTGAGGGGGGAGAAAGAGAGAGAGAGAGAGAACGCACACAGTCCTCACCTGAGTTGAAAAGGGCCGCCTTGAGAGATCTGTGGGGCTATTGTCTAACTCCTGGACAGCCCGGCGGGCAAGGAGCCAGCTCCTCTGCAGAGAGATTCCAGAGCTGTCAGCAGAGATGAGATGGGCATCGAGGTTGGCGTCTTTGTTAGGGCAAAATGAGAGGGGGAGAACGCAAGGCTGCCCGGGCCTGATCCTGCACTCAACCCACCCAGTGGAACACGGCTGAGAAGCAGCTCGGGGGCACTTGGCGTTGAGGGAAATTTGTCCTTCTTGGGTGAAGAATCCCCAGGAAAAATAACCTCTCAAAGGACCTGCTGATGGCATTTTACCATTGTACTGTTGAGAGTATATTAATTTATGGTGTCTGTGTGTGGTGTGGGAGCTGCACGGTCAGGGAAAAAACAATGCTGTCCAGGGTTGTAAAGACTGCGGAGAGAATAATTGGGTGCACTCTTCCCACCTTGGATCAAATCTATGCTTCCAGGTGCCATAAGAAAGCTGCAGAGATAGTGCAGGATAGTGCGCACCCCGGAAATGATCTCTTTCAGCTTCTGAAGGTACAGGGTTATAAAGACTAGGACTAGCCGCCTGAGAAACAGTTTCTATCCAAATGCGATTTTGGTTTTAAACGCAGTGTAAGGTTGTCTCTGTGGGAGTATATTGTATTTAATTATGGGGTATCAGAGTTTTTAGGGGGTTAACCAGTCTGGGATAGCAGGCTTGTTGGTTTTTGAATGTCTGATGTAGATTTTTTCAATTTCGTTGTTCTGTATGGGACAATGACAATAAAGATTATCGTATTATCATATCGTATCGTATCAAAGGGCATCTCTAGCCCTCGCAGCACTGTCTTTTCTCATTTTAAGAGGTTGCTAGGAACCTGCTTTATACCAAGTTAGACCAATACCTAGTTCAGTATTTTTACACAGACTATCAGTAGCTCGACAGGAGTTTTCCCCCGGACGTTGCAGGAGAGAGTGTGGAGAGGCCTCCATCCAACGTGCCTGACCTGTTTGCTTCCCCTGCACCTTCAATCTCCCCCCTCAAAACTCCTATTCATGAAGCTGTTATCTGAGCATGCCCAGTAGCTGTCTCAGAAGTACACACCTCAGGCCAGCTGTCAGGCAGGTGTGGCTTATGCTTTCAAATGAGGCGGGAGCTGCTTTGAGGGATCACACATCAAACAGCAGGGCAGCTATGGCCACTTAGGGTCTGCTTCCTTAGGTGCAGACATGGCTTGATATAGCATTTCAAGTTTGGTTATCCTTACAACAGCAATGTATAGTAGGGCAGCGTTGTTATAGTTCCCAGTGGACAGGTACTGGGGTGAGGGAGAGAGAAGTATATCTAAGCCCGTCCAATGAGTTTGTGGCTGGAATGAGAGGCAAACTGAAGCCACCTCGACACACACAACCTCTCTCCCATGCCAGCTTAACAACACAAGAAAGAGCCTGCTGGATGAGGCCCATCTAGTCCAGCATCCTGTTTTCACAGTGGCCAACCAGATGCCTATGGGAAACCTGTAAGCAGGATTGGAGCGCAAGAGCAACTCTCCCCTCCTGTGGCTTCTAGCAACTGGTCTTCAGAACCATCATGGCTTCTGGCTGTAGAATCAGAAAAGAACCATCATGGCTGGATGTCAGGGGACTGCCATCAAAAGGGGGGGGGGGCACAAGAATACAGGGAGCCTCCAACGTTGCTCAGAAGCAGCTCTTCGTCAGGCTGTGGAGAGAGCTACAACTCCAGTGAAGCAGAGGGGTGAGGTGAGGGAAAGGCTCACAGATGCTACTGTGATCCCAAGCCCTGCTTAGCCAGGCTGGTCAGGAAACAGACATGCCGCTTCCGTCGCCCAGTTTGCACAGAGGGATGAAATGGAAGGAGGGGAGGCGGAGATTTGGGGTGTCTAAGTTCTTACGTTGGGGGATGTCAGGGAACTGCCATTGGAGCGGGAGGCGGAGAGGAGGCTCCAGGACAATGGTGGAGAGGGTCCAAGTAGGAGGAGGGGCAGCCCATCCGCTGGGGAAGGAAATCAGTGTAACACCAGTGGAGAAGGGGGGGAGATGGAGGAATCGGAGAGGTGGCTCCAGGACTCTTCGCAGGAGACCAGCGGAGAGGGCACGAGTACTCCGTTGCCCACAGCCACCTTGCGCAGAAAACTTCCGCGCAGGCAAAGGGGGAGGAGACTGGGCGTCAAACAGCTTCTATGCTGGAAGAGGTTTAAGAAACGCCCACTGACGGATTCTGCCAGCGACTGAGGCAGCCATGGAACTTGAGGCTGTCCAGACAGAAAGGGTTCAACCAGGCAACCTAGCCAGGAGTAATGGCAACTTACGCACAAGCAACCCCTAGAACCATTACAGGGGAGAAACCAGAAGGGGCCACTCCCGGAATCTGCAAGTGACTGAGACAGACATGAACTTTGGGTTTCTGCACTGTACATAGTTTGCACTAAATAAAACTGGTAAAAGACAGGTCGGAGTCCTGGCTGTTTACTCGCGAGCAACCACCTGCAAACCTGAAACTAGTAGCCATCAGTAGACCTCTCCTTCATGAATTTGTCCCATCCTCATTGGTTTTCATGTAGGGGGTATTCAGTAATTCATCAAAGTCATTCCTGATTCCTGGATTTGGGGGCTTTCAGGAATGGTGCCCCTCTACCCGTATAGTCCCTTTAATCTGGAAGAGATCAGAATGTACAACCTGCGAATTTTATGGAACCTCATCCAGTCTCCATGGAAATTCTGAAACAAAATGGCAGTGGTCACAACTCCTGGACAATGGGCCCTCTGTTGGTCCTTGGGGAGGGGCTGTTGCCCAATGCCTAACCTTACCACCTTTTGGATCTGCCTCTGATCCAAAGTATTATGCAGCCACTCTGCTGCGATAGACACAGATCTTATTGCAGCAGCAGTAGCAGCGGTCAAACTCCAGGAGTTGCGGAAGGCTAGACCCCCAACATCCTGCCGGATACAATTTTGAAACACCGAGGGGGGAAATGCGCACAGCCAGTGCCGAGCGGGGAAAATGAGCAAACCGCAGACGATGACAGCTCTATAATATCACCATTGGAGCCTTGTAAAAACTCCAGTCTCTCTGCACAGTCATGGTTGTGGCAGAGGGTGGTCACCTCCAAGACTCTGCTTTTGGCTGAGTATGCAGAACAGAGTGAAAAATAGGGGAGGTTCAAGGGCTAAAGGAAAGCAGCCAACATCATCGGCCAAGAGACCCAACAGAACTGAGCAGGAACATAAGGGCATAAGGAAAGACTGTTGGATCAGGCCAATGGCCCACCTAGTCCAGCATACTGCTCTCACAGTAGCCAGCCACATGCCGGTGGGGAACCCGCAAGCCCAAGAGAACTCTCTCCTTCTGTGGTTTCCAGGATAGGTATCCCTTTCCCTCTTTTCATGGGAACTTTTTTTTGTTGAGGATAGGGTGAGAGGCAATAGATTAACATCAGAGGAAGGTGCATTAAATGTTAGAGTCCCACAACATCTGGACTATGCTCTACTTGGAGTCCAACAAGATCTGGAGACCCAAAGGTTCCCCTATCCCTGGATTAGAGAGTCTATGGGTGCAGTGACATAGCGTGGGTTGCCAGTGCCTGGAGCCATGCAGAGGGTGTGTGTGAGGAAGGGAAATGGGTGGAGTATGCATGCATATTCAACTGCCTAATGATGTCTGCATCACCCAGGAGATCACAACTGCAGAGATAAGAAAAGAAGAGTCGCTCTGTTGTCTGGAGAGATCACTTCCTGGTTCGTATGGAAAAGCTGTTTTTAACAGAGCCCAGCAACGGAAGCATGCAGCTGTATTGTGGCAGCACCAGGTGTTGAAATTTTGCACCCCTGACAATTCTGTGCCTGCAGGAACTGCCCCGTACCCCTCTATGCTACACCACTGTATGGATTGCAACCTTGGCTCATAGAAGACTTCATCTGTGGGTGGAGCCAACGTTGCTGTTCCTCCAGCCCTTAGTCAGTCCAAGCAAACCCTTATATGCTTTGGCAATGCTATGGCAGGACCCAAAAATGTCGGACACAACATTTGGCTTCTCTTCTTCCACTGTCATTCAGGCTATAAACTCTCAGCAGTGGCCTTCTGCATTCTGTAAACTCAAGCAGGCATCCTCTACACAAAAGAATAAGTGTTCACCAATTCAAGATCAGAAAGCAGCCTTAAGAAACCAGTAAGGATTCATTTCAGCCTACTGTGTTGCCCATCTTCAGAATGATATCCTGGAAAGAAGCAACTTGAAAAGGAAACTCCAGTGTGAATCTGCTGAATCGCAACTCATAAAAAAAATATAATAATAATTCTATTCTATTCATTGAGGTCCGAACCGAGACAATGGTTTCTCTGTCTCATTGCAGGCATTTATTGACTCAGCAATGTCATTTCTGTTATCACCAATCCACTGCTGTGAAAGGTCATTTTTGCATGTGTTTAAGTTCTAATTTGATTGTTAAAGACTGTGCTTTTTGACTATTGTGCCCTTTAACTTCCCCTTTACACACACACACACAGAGAGAGAGAGAGAGAGAGAGAGTGAGAGAGAGGTGACAACTAAACATCACACTCTATGCATCTGATGGTGCATCACAAAAGATTATCCCATTATGAAATCTATTTGAATCTCAGGTGCCAAGAAGACTCTGTTTTTTCAGTTCAAAATGTGGTCCCTGGTCAGTTGCCTGCCAGGGGATTGCATAAAATGAGAGGTCTTCCTCTGCCAGCTGGGAGATCTATTATTAGAGCAGTGGTAGCTAATAGAGGGGACGCGGGTGGCACTGTGGGTTAAACCACAGAGCCTAGGACTTGCTGATCAGAAGATCGGCGGTTCGAATCCCCGCAACGAGGTGAGCTCCCGTTGCTCGGTCCCTGCTCCTGCCAACCTAGCAGTTCGAAAAAACGTCAAAGTGCAAGTAGATAAATAGGTACCGCTCCGGGGGGAAGGTAAACGGCGTTTCTGTGTGCTGCTCTGGTTCGCCAGAAGCAGCTTAGTCCTGCTGGCCACATGACCTGGAAGCTGTACGCCGGCTCCCTCGGCCAATAAAGCGAGATGAGCGCCGCAACCCCCGAGTCGTACGCGATTGGACCTAATGGTCAGGGGTACCTTTACCTTTACTAGCTAATAGAGTGTCCTCCAGAAACTGCTGAACTCCAGCTCCCCTCAGCCCCAGCCAGCATGGCCAATGGTCAGAGCTGATGGGATTTGTGGGCCAATATTTGGAGGGTACCGCATTGGCTATTCATACATCAATAAGATTTAAAATTCTGCCACATCCTTGAAAGCTGTTGCCAATCAGAATAGGCAACCCTGAGCAAAACAGACCGATGATCTGACTCAAGACAAGGCAGGCCCCTATTCCAGACTTGCACTGTACAATTTTTCCTAGTCTATTCGTTTTTCGTACACATTGCTTGGCCGCACAACTGAATTTCAATAATCAGAGAAGTGCTAATTTCAAAGATGTTCCCGTTCCCGTGTTGTTTCAGAAAACAGCAAATGAGGCAGGTTCCCCTTTAAAAGTGAACCGGAACAAATTTCTCCCTCCCTCATCCCTACTTGGGGACCAGCTCTGTAGAATTCAGCAATTCTTATTTCTGAGTAGACATCCATAGAATCCCACCCTTAGGGCTTACCTGCAAGAGGCACCCATCATTCCTAGTGCAATACTGCCACCTTCCGGAGATCCAGTATGAATTACAAGACCCACATGCAGTATCTTTGGAGAGTGATGCTCATGGGTTTTCATGCATGTTTCAGGTTTTAATCACAAGCTTTGAAGAGTACTGTGCATTTGTGGGGAGGGGAGGCTTTATTCATCCATTCAGCAAAGCAGCGGGGGGGGGGGGGGGCGTGTCATCTCCAGAGTCTGATTAATCCAGGAGCTTTAAAATGTTATAATTCCTCTCTCTGGGTAGCGAAACTGTTATGGATAGGGAATCATGAGGGAATATGCAAACTCAGTGGGATATGGGGCGAAGTATTTCTCCTAGGAACACATACCATTCCCATCACAGCTGTTTTCACAAATGTTATTAGACTTTAGTTAATTAGATTAATAGAGAGTGAGAAAAAAATTATGAATGAATAGAGGGAAATGCTACGGTTGCTGTAATTTTAGTCAGCACATTAATCAACTAGAGTTTTGGTTTACTCATTGAATGGAGCCCATTTTAATTAGTGGGGCTGAGCTTTTAGGGCACATTCATATGTTTCTGAAGCAATCTCAGTTTGAAAGTTTTAAAACAGTGATTCCCAAACAATTCCGGGGCCACTGCTTGGCCTATCGCTCAACATCCCAAAACCCAAAGTGCTGCACCAACAAGCACAAAACAACCCCTCTGCAGCACCACAAATCCAAATCAATGGTGTAATGTTGGAAAATGTTGATCACTTCTCCTACCTGGGCAGTTATCTTTCCACAAGGGCCAACATTGATGCCGAAATCCAGCATCGCCTGAGCTCTGCAAGTGCAGCTTTCACCCGATTGAAGCGCAGAGTGTTTGAGGACCGGGACATTTGCAAGGAAACCAAAATGCCTGTTTACAAACCTATTGTACTACCAACCTTACTGTATGCTTGTGAAACATGGATCACTTATAAACACCATCTCCAACTGCTGGAAAGATTCCATCAACGGTGTCTCTGAAAAATTTTACACATCACTTGGGAAGACAGGCAAACTAATTTCTGTACTGAAAGAAGCAAAGATCATGAGTGTTGAAGCAATGATTCTTCAACATCAACTTCGTTGAACTGGTCATGTTGTGCAGATGCCTGATTATCGTCTTCCAAAGCAACTGCTCTATTCCAAACTTAAAAATGGAAAGCGTAATGTTGGTGGTCAACAAAAGAGGTTTAAAGACTCTATCAAGGCAAATCTAAAGAAATGTAGTATAAACACTGACAGCAGGGAAACACTGGCTTGTGAATGCTGCAATTGGAGAACAGCCTTTACCAAAGGTGTCATGGGCTTTGAAGACACTCGAACTCAGGACGAAAGGGAGAAACATACTAAGAGGAAGGCATGCTTGGCAAATCCACACCGTGATCAGCTCCCACCCGGAAACCAATGTCCCCACTGTGGAAGGACGTGTGGATCCAGAACTGGCTTCCGCATTCACTTACAGACTCACTGTTAAAACTGTGTTTATGGAAGACAATCTTGCTCGGCTACGAGTGGTTGCCAAAGAAGAAGAAAAAGAAATAGCATTATTCAGAATACCAGTTTGCATGGCCCACTATGGAATATTATAACACAATAAAATTCAATATAGTAGCAGACAATTGCACATTTATGCAAAATCGAATTAAAACCATTTAGTTTAATCGAGTCGACAAAATGGATGAACTTGATACAGGGATACCAGCTTTTCAACCTGCGATAGTCATTCACATCTTCAGTGCACCCCACTGCAACCCACATGACTCTTAGCAAAAAAGAAAAGCCCACAGGTAATCCCAACTCCCCATGGGGTGGTATTGGCCTTTTTGAGATCCACTGCTTTAAAATAACAGAGTGGAAAAGAAACTCTTAAAATCAGCTCACAGGTTTTTTAGTTATTTATTCCTCAAAATCTTTCTGCCACTTGATTATAGAAAAGCCTGTAAAGAGTTATTTTTTTAAAAAAATATATGAAATAATCACTAAAGAGAAGTCTAAAGTGACTTAACATTTTAAAATAATTCACCAGTAAAAGATATTCAAATACATCAGCATCTGGGCAGCCCTTGCGTACTTCCTTAGCGGACCCCCTACCATCACCCTTCGCAATTTTGAGCATGATTTTTCATAGAATTGTAGAGTTGGAAGGGACACTGAGGGTCATCTAGTCCAACCCCTGCAATGCAGGAATCTCAGCTAAAGCGTCCATGCCAGATGGCCATCCAAACACTGCTTAAAAACCTCCAAGGAAGGAGAGTCCACCACTTCCCGAGGGAGACCGTTTCACTGTCAAGCAGCTCTTACTGCCAGAAAGTTCTTCCTAATGTTTAGTCAGAATCTCCTTTCCGTTAACTTGAATCCATTGGTCCAGGTTCCAGCCTCCAAAATAGGAGAAAACAAGCTTGCTCCATCCTTCACCTGACAGTTCTTTAGCTATTTGAAAACGGCTATCCTATCTCCTCTGGTTTCTAATCAGCAGAGAGACCTGGAAGGGCTGTAGCTCAGGGGCTGTACACCTGCCTTGCATGCAGAAGGTCCCAGGTTCAAAACGTGGCATCTCCAAATAGGGCCGGGAGAGGACCCAGTCTGACATTGTGACAGCCCCTGCACATCAATGCCAGCAATATTGACCTAGATTGTTGAATAGTGGGTAGACATGGCGGACGACACAGCGATTTCTCCAAAGCAGCTCTTTATTTTGTAAGCTGGAACAGAACTGAACAGCAAACAGCTCAGCCGGCCTGCTTTTATAGGAGCCGGCTGTCAACATTGTAGCAACAACAACCCAGGGTTTCCCGCCTAAAATAACTGACGTGGACCTGAGTGAAAACTATCTACAGTATCCCCCTGCTGGCCCAGGGTGAGAACTTCAGTACATAACATAGATGCACAATCGGAATTGGGACTTCTAAAGTCAACGGTTTCTGTATAGAAAGCATGGTGAGAAGGAAGGGCTGGTCCACCATAAACCAGAGCTCAGGTGCTCAAGTGTATAAAGGATCCTTTGCCAACCTCATGCATTCAAAATGTTTTGGACTACAATACCTATCAGCCCCAGAGGATGAGATGGTTGGATAGTGTTCTCGAAGCTACCAGCATGAGTTTGACCAAACTGCGAGAGGCTGTGGAAGACAGGAGTGCCTGGCATGCTCTGGTCCATGGGGCCACGACTAAAGGACTAAACAACAACAAACCTCTCAGCCCCAGCCAGAACAGCTGTCGGGAGGACATGAGATTGGCTGTGTCTGCTTCATAGTACCTTGGTTCTCAAACTTAATCCGTTCCGGAAGCCCATTTCAAAGCCAAAGCGTTCAAAGGTGCACTTTCCCATAGAAAGTAATGCAAAACGAATTAATCCGTTCCAGACTTTTACAAACAACCCCTAAAACAGCAATTTTACTATCTAATGAGACCATTGATCCATAAAATGAAAGCAATATCAATGTACTGTACTATAAAATAAAGAAGACAGTATTGTAGATGATAAATATCTTTTTTTCTTACCTGCACTGATGATAGTCATTGTTTGGATGGGATGCTTTTGTCCATTTCCGCAGTCACACAATCAATCAATCAATCAATCAATAGCTGAACTGGGTTCCACACAGTCACAAAAACAAATTAACCATAAAAGCCTCAGAAACAAAAATGCAAAATAAATAGCAAAAACAAAGGCGCCAAACTCAATCTGTTCCATAAATCCGTTTGACTTCTGAAATGTTTGAAAACCAAGGTGCAGCTTCTGATTGGGGCAGGCGGAAACAATAGCCAACAGCCTATTGTTCGGCTTCTGAAAAACGTTCAAAAACCAGAATGCTTACCTCCAGGTTTTTGGCGTTTGGGAACCAAGGTGCCACTCTAGAGAGATTTCATGCCAAGGGTGAAAAGAGTCCATTTGTGGATGAGTTGCAAGGGCTACTCACCCAGGCAGCTAAATGAAACTTCCATATACAGAGACAGTATACCTCCAAGTACCAAAGGTTAGGAAAAGGCTGGCACTTTTATGCCTTGCTACTCTAGTGAGTGCTCAGAGGAATCGGGCTGGCCAGGGGTGCAAATGACTCTTGCTTTTGCTCTTCTTACATTGTCCCCATAGCTATGCAATACAGATTTGGCGAGTCCTTCAAAAATGGTTTCTAGAGCCAAACAGGGATCAATGAGTTCATATTGGATGGTAAGGTAAAGGTAAAGGTACCCCTGCCCATACGGGCCAGTCTTGACAGACTCTAGGGTTGTGCGCCCATCTCACTCAAAGAGGCCAGGGGCCAGCGCTGTCCAAAGACACTTCCGGGTCACGTGGCCAGCGTGACATCGCTGCTCTGGCAAGCCAGAACCGCACACGGAAACGCCGTTTACCTTCCCGCTAGTAAGCGGTCCCTATTTATCTACTTGCACCCAGGGGTGCTTTCAAACTGCTAGGTTGGCAGGCGCTGGGACCGAACAGCGGGAGCGCACCCCGCCGCGGGGATTCGAACCGCCGACCTTTCGATCAGCAAGCCCTAGGCACTGAGGCTTTAACCCACAGCGCCACCCGCGTCCCGATGGATGGTAATTTTGCTTATTTCCTGAAAAACATTTATTCAGAATGGGCTACCCTTGCTGGAAGAAGACCACGTATTTTCCCTGCGGCCTCCTCAGTAATTTGGAGAAGGTGGATTATTTATCCTGCTAAAAAGTTGTGGGCTTAGGTGCCAAAGAGAAATTATTTTTAATGAATTTCCCCTGTCTTTTACTGGAACAGGTTTAAAAGGCTACTTCGTTCCATGCCCTTCTCTATCTGTCTCAAGATTTCTATTTGCAGATCATGTTCCCATATTCTTTTTCAACGCTACCTGTGTCCCAGAGGTTTTATCTATAATTATTTCATAGATGTCCGAGAGATAACCTTTGCTGTTAGTGCCTGTTTTGACTATAAAGTTCTCAAACATTTTGAGAGGTCAGTTCAGTTGTTTCCACATTTTGGGGGTTCCTGGACCACTTGAAAACATAGCTATCAACTTTTCCCTTTTCTTGCGAGGAATCCTATTCAGAATAAGGGAATTTCCCTTTTAAAAAGGGAAAAGTTGACAGCTATGCTTGAAAATTGCTGAAGGTCTTGGTCAGAGATTTTTCTGCTTGTAGTAGTGTGTTGTGCTAGATGCTGTATGGTTTTAAATTGCAATTTTATTACTTCATTTATTTCCATAGAATTCAAAGTGGAACACAATAAAGTAAGGTATGCGAAATAAAATAAAAATAAAAATGCAATGAAACGCAGCATTCCTTGAAACTGGAACTGTTATAAAATGCCAGCCAACACCATCTCCACAACTGACACTCTTCCGATTATTTACAGAGGATAATGCCATTGTGTATAGCAAGGAATTAGTTGGACATTTTCTCGTTGTAGCACAATTCAGAACTGCAAAATTTCAGAGGGCCTCGGGCAGGGCCTAATCTAGACTATTGGAATGAGAAGGTATAGGGGACATTGTGTTGCTTGAAAAACTGACGTTCAGGTTGAGAGTTCTTAGAGGCCAAAGTAAAAGAAGATAAATTAATTTTGATATGGTATGATTTTGTGACATACATGGATGGTCTCCATCTCTAGCCTTTAAATGGAATTGGATTATTTTGGTTTTGGAACTGTTCACACCTCCTTTATAGCGTTCCTCATTTTGTTACCCTTCTATCCTGAGATGGAAAAATGGGAAAGTTTAAAAAAACACACGCTTCAGATGGTCACCTGATATTCTCACCTGAGTAGATCCCTTATTTATTATGAGCCTGTGCAGAAAGTTAATGCAAATTTTATCTGTTGTAACTAGATTTTCTATTCCTTTTGAAAAACTTTATACTAAAATGTTTCATATTTTCCCATATTTTAAAAATCAATTGTTGTTTTCAAAGAAATATGGTTGATGGTGGGCGGGATGTGTCCGTTGTGGTGGGACTGAGGAAGCAATTTTTTACTCCAATTTTCCCTGACAGTTAAAATATTTTTTAATAAGAGATTGTCAATAGTTCCTTCCTTCCTTTCTTTTTTTGGCTAAGTGTAATATAGGAAGCTTGTGACCAGAATTGCTAACCATATTTTATTTTCATCACCTTGCAAAACTAGATTAGATACTGCGTGGTAATAACGTTGGGTAATTTTGTTTGCCTAAACTACCCTTTCGAGTCTCTAAATAAAACATTTTCGTATTGCCATGGTCTTTTTCATTTTTTCAAATTTTATGTTGAGTTTACCACATTTCTTTTTTCCTTTTTCTTTTTTAAAACTCATCATGAAAAAGTTTCAGTGCTTTAGAGCACATTGCTTCTAACAGACACAGTTTTGTATACAATTTCCCCTAATACATGTGTTTGCATATTATTTTCACTTGCATATGCAATTTTATGCATATTTTGCCCCAATACATGCATTTTTGTAAAAACACATTTTGCTTGGGGAACAGCATGGCAAAATCGAGAAAAAGACTTGCAAAGATGACTGTGTCTCAGTTCGCTTAGTGTTCTGGAAAGTGTGGATTAGGTAGATTTGCAGTGAGATGTGAACAAAACTGAATTTCTCTGCTCTCCTTTGTTCTTGTGAATTTAGCGGCAGTCTAAGGACAGAACTGCACATCATAGGTGACCCATTGGCTGCTACGCCAAACAGCAGACCCTCAGTTCCTCCCTTAGCAGAACTGTTTGTTTTCACACAAAAAGCTGAAAAGAGGGGGAAGGAAGGAAAGAAGGAAGGAAGGAAGGAAGGAAGGAAGGAAGGAAGGTTTCTATTTGCCCTGTTCTTCCTGAGAGTTTTTTCTCTTGTTCCTATACTTTCCCTGGGAAAACCCGTTGTTTACCTCTGAATCAGAACAAACGTCAATCGAGTTTTTTGCAGATTCAGCGGAGAACAGAGGGAAAGCGGCTAGGCAAATTGAGAACCTCTCTGACTTGAGCCTAGAAAGCACAGAACAAATGAAAGGAAACCGAAGACAAATGGAAGTGTGGATAAACCCTAAATCTGGATTAAATGGGCGAGAAAATATAGGATGGCATTTGGACGAGGATGGTGTCGTACAGAAAGTGCAAAAATATTGAAAGAATGAAAATGCGCTTCATCACCCTAATATTTGAAACATGTTTGTGTGTGTGTGTAACTTCATTGGACTGGTCATGTTGTGAGGATCGTCTTCCAAAGCAGCTACTCTATTCTGAACTTAAAAATGGAAAGCGTTAAGCTGGTGGTCAACAAAAGAGGTTTAAAGACTCTCTCAAGGCAATTTTTTTTAAAAAAAGAAATGTAGTGTAAACACCAACAATTGGGAAACACTTGCCTGCCAGCGCTCCTATTGGAGAACAGCCTTTACTAAAGGTGTTGTGGGCTTTGAAGACACTCGAACTCAGGATGCAAGGGAGAAATGTGTTAGGAGGAAGGCACACTTAGCAAATCCACACTGTGATCAGCTCCTGCCTGAAAACCAAGGTCCCCACTGTGGAAGGATGTGTGGATCCACAATTGGCCTCCACAATTGGCCTTCCATAAAACCGTGTTTATGGAAGACAATCTTACTCAGCTACGAGTGATCGCCAAAGAATGAATACACACACACACACACACACACACATGTTTAGGGGTACTCTCATTTTCCTACTCATATTGAAATACTGCCCCTCAATTTGTTTCAAAATGGGAGGTTTTCAAAGAATATTTGAAAAATAAATATAGTAGTTTAAATTCTGTTGCAGCATTCGAGGAACTTCAGTAATAGTTGCAAGGTAGAGAAAAGAAATTAGATATATTAAGAAAAAGTTTAATTATGATAAAAGTGTGTGTTAGCAATAAGTAATATGAAATCGAAATATGGAATAGACGGGAGGTTGGGTCTTTAGTGTTAAGACCAATAGATGTTTTATTGTTTTTTTAAAGAAAATTATGTGTTTATGGTTATTCCTGTGTGTAATTTGGTATTTGTGTTTTTTCTTTTTTCTTGCTGTATCAATAAAAATAAAAATACTGCCCCTCAATGAGGCCCAACTTAGATTCACAAAATGTTTAGGGGTATGCGTACTCCTGCGTACCCCCAGAAAAAAGCACTGTATATATCATAGGAAAACACAATTGTAGAGTTGGAAGGGACTACAAGGGCAAGACAGGAATCTTTTGCCCAACGTGGGGCTTGAACCCCCTGACCCTGTGATCAAGAGTCTCACGCGCCACCAACTGAGATGTGTGTATGGGAGAGAGAGAGCATGTATAACTCCATCCTATTCTTGTGACTTTAGACCAGAACTCAAGGCAGCTCACGCAAATCAAAACAAGACAGACGAAATAGAAAAAGCTCAAAACGTATAAAATATAATCATTTAAAAAATAATTAAACTGTAATAGAATTAACTCTATATTTGAAAAAAACAGCAACCAAGGCTATTAAACCTCAGATAATAAAAACATTACTGTCAACTGTATACCGGTAGTTCTAGTATTTTTAATTTTAATTGCTGCAATCAAAAAAACCCTGCTGTGTAGAAGCAGCGACGGTTAATTTGGTTAGATCGTGCAAAAATATTTCAGGTTGCAGCAAGGCATGCCGGGAGGAAGCAAAACGCCCAGCCCCTTTGGAAACAGAAAGAGTGGAAATCTATAAGCCATGAACGTTGTGTCGATATTCCAACGTTAGCCCCCATATGGAAAGTTAAAGTGAAACATTCATTATTCGTTTCTAAACCCATTATTTGTATTATGGCTGCTTGATCTGTCAGGGACAAATTGAGGGTCTTACTCTGTTCCGAGATCTCCCTGTTGGCCTCCTTGGTTTATAATGAGCACATTTCACTTATTGGAAATGTCTCCGAAATGGCTATGTGGTATATATTTAAAGGATGCAGAGCACAGAGGCCGTCGCTTCTCACAGGAAGAGGTGGCTGAGAAATTAGGCCGTGTTTCTTCGAAATACTTGTGGTGTCTACAATTGGAGAGTTTTGTATTGCACAGAGAGAGGTACAATGACTCTGCAACACCGTCCAGTTAAGTCCTTGCTTTCTAAGAAAGACAGGCTAAAGGGATTATTGTCTCAGCTTCAGGATTTGTTGTTGTCATTGAAAATAGATGAGGGTGACGGTTTCAAGACCAGGTGGGAGACAAGGCCCCCACGTTCTGAACCAATAATGGGAGCAAGGTGGAAATATACAGAATGCAAGCCCACATGTGTCTACTCAGGAGTAAGTTGCACTTAGCTCATTTAGTTACTTTTATAATTGCAGCATAACGGGCCAGCCCCTTCCTTTTGTATAGCTATAAATGTAAACTGCTGTAACTGGTATACCAAGGAAATCTGACTGCATAATATCCCATAAAGAATAATTTCTTGTGAGAATCAGACAAGCCCGGTTTTTTTATTTGTTTGTTTTATTATTTGTTTAATATTTACATATTAATAATATACATATTAATAATATAAGAAACCTTTATTGTCACTACAGCACCTGTGTGCAGTGAAATGAAACATAATTTTAATACTTATAAATGATTTTTGAAGGCTTGCTAAAACACAGGACTCCTCCGGGCAAGCTATTTATTCAGCACTCATCTTGATTTGCTTGCATTGCTCTTGCCTAGTGGTTAGACTAAATCCGATAATTATTGAGCATGACTTCTCATTTGTTTACAGGGTAAGTTACATGACAATGAGCACGGATCGTGATTAGCTTACAGGGTGTTTCCGTGACTTCCCGTCCATCATTCATTCATCCCACATTTCATACCCTCCAACATTTCTCCGATGAAAATAGGGACGTCCCATTTCATAACGATAATTTTAATATTTATACCCCACACATCTTACTGGGTTGCCCAGCCACTCTGGGCAGCTTCCAACATATATGGAAAACATATTAAAACATTCAGCTTCCCTATACAGGATTGCCTTCAGATGGCTTGGTGGGGGGGGGGGAGGGGATAACTCTAAATCCTCCAACATTTTTCCAATGAAATAGGGATATCCTGAGGAAAAGCAGGACATTCTGGGATTAAATCAGAAACCAGGATGGCTTCTCCTAAATAAGGGGTGTCCCTGGAAAATGGGGACACTTGGAGGGTCTAACATTTTTGTCAATGCCTTTCCCTCTTGCTTTCCGAACTGCAAAAAGTGTGTGAGGGCTTTTTAAAAAAAAATTAAAAAAGGTTTTTTTAAAAAATAAAAAAGCTCAGTATAGGCTAGGGCAACCTTTGACCCTCCAGATGTTTGCTGAACTACAACTCCCATCAGGCCCAGTGGCCAAGGATGATGGGAGCTGTAGTTCAGCAACATCTGGAGGGCCAAAGGTTCCTTATGCACACCCCTGCTCTAGGACAACAGAGCCCATTAATCCACTTTTAACCGTGCAAACCTAAAGTTCTGATAAGAGGTGCGGGTGGTGCTGTGGTCTAAACCACAGAGCCTAGGGCTCAGAAGGTCAGCGGTTCGAATCCCTGCGACGGGCTGAGCTCCCGTTGTTCGGTCCCTGCTCCTGCCCACCTAGCGGTTCAAAAGCACGTCAAAGTGCAAGTAGAAAAATAGGTACCACTCTGGTGGGAAGGTAAACGGCGTTTCTGTGCACTGCTCTGTTTCGCCAGAAGCGGCTTAGTCATGCTGGCCACATGACCTGGAAGCTGTCTGCGGACAAACGCTGGCTCCCTTGGCCTACAGAGCGAGATGAGCGCCGCAACCCAGAGTCATCGATGACTGGACCTAACAGTCAGGGGTACCTTTACCTTTAAAGTTCTGTTGTACACTTGAACAACAGACAGCCTGGAGGCAGATATTAATTGTGTAAAATAAAATTGTTCCCCATAAATAATTCACACACACAAAAAATCTATTCATGCATGCCACAAAGAAATTTGGGCACATTGCCCAGTATGTTTGGACAAGATGAGCTAGGAGGAGAATTCCCTCTGTGGGTCATTCACGCAATGGGGAACGAAGAGTCACTGATGATGTCAGCGTGGCATAGTGGTTAGAGTGTCGGACTAGGACCTGGGAGAGACCAGGGTTCAAATTCGTACCCAGCAATGAAGCCAACTGGGTGACCTTGGGCCGATCGCTGCCTCTCAGCCTAATGTGAGGATTAAATGGGATTACAACTTTGTGTGCCATTTTGAGCTCCCTGGAGAAAAAGATGCGCTATAAATGCAATAAAGAAACAAATAATAAAAATGACTTACAGGTTCAGATCCTGGTATGGCTCCTAGAACTTTAAGAGTTGCTGAGAAGAGGCATCTTCCACCAACTGCAGCAAAGTAAGACAGGCCTATTGGCTGCACATGATGAATTCTTCCCCAAATCATTGCAATTTGCAGCATGGCGAGGCCTCCTCATTTACTTCGGAGTAAGTTCAATTTGGATGGAACTTGAGAGAAAGGAAAGACCTGTGATCCTAGCCAGAAGGCTTGCAGCCCAGGCTAAAATCCCAGGAGAAGCCAACAGACATGTCAACGTTGTGTTGGGGGAGCAGGGCAGGGGGGAGGTTTGATGTGTTTACATGAAAACACGGCGAAAGGACACGGTCTGGTGCATGCCGCAAACAAGGCTTGCAAGCCCAGCGGTGTTTCCCCTGGTGCTATAATAACGCCTCTGTGAGCCTCTCCAAGCCCTGGAGCTGCGATTGAAAGGGAGGTGACGCGGGGGGGGAGGCAAAGTGGCTGCTTTCGGTGTGACCTCTTCCCTCCCTGCCCCCTCCCCGGAAGCAGGCAAGTTCTGAGCATTAAGGCCAGCTGCAAACTTCTTGCATCCACAAAGGAGAGAGAGAGATGGAGAGATGTTCAGGAATGTGAACTGAACGTGGCATGGCTTCTTTCCCTGGAGCAGGGGAGGAGAGACTATTTAAGGTCAAGGGCCACATTCTCTTCTGGGGAACTTTCTGAGAGCCACAGAGGGGCAGAGGCAGCAGTGGAAAGAGCAAGGAATACATCTTTAACCTGTGTCACAGACTAGCTGGACACAGAGGAGTAGTGGGAGACACCAGATGGGGAACCCCCAAAGGATGATGGCTCAGAGATGGGGATTGGTGGTGGGACAACAATGAGTGGTCAGAGGGAGAAGACTGGGGGGAGTGTCCCTGGCAACAGGGTTTAGGGAGCAGGGGGAGTCCGTGGCAGAGACAGAGTCCAGACAGAGGCAGAAGCTGAAGCAGGAGAGTAGAATGAGGGAGGCCAAGTGGCAGAGGTGAGGCAGGCTGGTGAAGAAGCCTGGGGGTCTCCCCCCTGGTCTCCCAGAACTAGAAGAGGTATGAAGAGGGCAGAGCAGAGACAGGTGCACTGGCGAGTCTCAGATTTCTTGGGACGGACTCAGGGGAAAAGAAGACATAGGCACCTGAAATGCAGCAGCTGAATTTCCCCATCCCTGCCCTCTGGATTTTTGTTTCCCAGCCTCTCTTTGCACCTTATGACATTTTGTTCTCAATGACCTGGAGGTAGCTACAACAATGAGAACTGTGTGCAGGGGCACCATCTGGGGTGTGGGGCTGAGGGGCTGAGGGCCCCCCAAAAAAAATCCCAGGAGGAGGCCAGGCCCCCTCAAAATTCCTCGGTAATGTGTGCCACGCGACGTGGCGACGTCACACTCTGGGAGGTAGAACAAAGCCCCCATGGCTATTAGATACTGCTAGCTTTGTCCTCCATGAGCGTGGGGAGATGGGGGGAAGGACTGGCTCAGCGCCTACCCAGCTGCAGCCTGACCCACTCCTCTCCCAGCGACCCGGCTGAGGCGCGACCCCCTCTGCCTGGGAGGGGACATGGATGCTGATCAATTCAGACGGGCTTCTCCGAGCCATCAACAGAGTGGCAGCGGATCATTTTGGCGCAACACAGGGCCCCAGGCGGGTCATAACCTTCCAGTTCTTGCCAAGAAACAGATACTTTCAGGGTGAATAAATGGGCACAGAAAGGGCTGGGGTGAGGTGGAGTTGGAGGGAGGCACAGGCTGCTTATGTCCTGGCAGGGAAGCCAATTCGGTGAAGCTGCAACCTTGGACCCATAGGAGCCAACTCTTAGGGGCCGTGGGGACTACACTAAAATATTTTAGGGGGCTGAGCCCCCACGAAGTTGGTGGGCCTTCCCATTCAAATGGTGTGCATGCACTGCATCATGTGATTGATTATGCAGGGCTTACCTGGGCCCCCACAATATTTTATTGAAGTTTGGCACCTTTGGGTCTGCAGGTGGGAGCACCAACCATTTCCACCTTCCAGTCTGCCCCTGGAAGCAGCAGGTCCTGCCCCACACATAAGAGATGGGTTTAGGGCAGTGTGACTGGTTTCGCCACACTGGGTGCTGAACCTAGGGGGTGCTGCAGGACATCACAACTATGACCTAGAGAATTTTTTGTTGTTTAGTCGTGTCCGACTCTTTGTGACCCCATGGACCAGAGCATGCCAGGCACTCCTGTCTTCCACTGCCTCCCGCAGTTTGGTCAAACTCATGCTGGTAGCTTTGAGAACACTGTCCAACCATCTCGTCCCCTGTCGTCCCCTTCTCCTTGTGCCCTCCATCTTTCCCAACATCAGGGTCTTTTCTAGGGAGTCTTCTCGTGAGGTGGCCAAAGTCTTGGAGCCTCAGCTTCAGGATCTGTCCTTCCAGTGAGCACTCAGGGCTGATTTCCTTCAGAATGGATAGGTTTGATCTTCTTGCAGTCCATGGGACTCTCAAGAGTCTCCTCCAGCACCATAATTCAAAAGCGTCAATTCTTCGGCGATCAGCCTTCTTTATGGTCCAGCTCTCACTTCCATACATCACTACTGGGGAAAACATAGCTTTAAGTATACGGACCCTTGTTGGCAAGGTGATGTCTCTGCTTTTTAAGATGCTGTCTAGGTTTGTCATTGCTTTTATCCCAAGAATTTTAATTTTGTAACTGTTGTCACCATCTGCAGAATAGAGTACAACAAAAGGCAAGAAGGGGGGGGCACCCAATTTTGGCCTTGAATAGGGTGCCACTGAAATTTGAAAGACGAAAGTCTGCCTCAGCCATTCTTCCCTTCCTTCAGGGATGTCTCAAAGTCCCAACTGGGTTCAGTCCTGGCCTTCTTGTTGACTTTACAGCATTAGGGGGAAACCAGACCTCTGTGGAACCTTCTGCGTTTCAGGGGAAATTGAGTTGGGAAACTCTGCTGAAAACTTTAACCAGTTGTATGCAAGCAGCTGATGGTGTTGTAAAACTGTTGCTGACCTATATGGACATTCCGCCAGAGATTGCACGGCTTGACATGCCTCATTACAAATAAAATCCCTGCACTTAACAAAATTTGCACAGTAAAAAGAAGGCCAGAGAGGGCTTTTTTTCAGCTGGAACTCTCCAGAACTCAGTTCCATCACCCCTCAAGTGGGTGCCATTGCCACTCTAAGAGAAAGAGGGAGGTGTTCCTGGTGAGTTTTGGCACCTCTCTTTTTTTCTAGAAAAATAGCACTGAGGCTATGGCAGGGCTTTTTGGAGGTGGCTTCGCCATAACGAAGTGAATTGGGCCTCCGTTTGGCTTCCGGGCAAACTCCCCTGTCATACGGCAGTTCTACAGGAGTCTTTGTTCTTTGGGTTCATTTCCAGGGAGGCCCAAGAAGGTCCCTGCCTCACCACCACATTTGTCAACACTGTCCCCTCACATGGGGAAATGAAAAGCAAAAACCTAGTAGAATCAGTATAAGAAACCAACATTTTCTTCTCATATATGAAACCCTTATGTCTTTCTTCGTTTGCCTTGTGCTGTTCTTCCTCACTGCAGCCTCCCTTCTGCCACCCAAGCTCTGAGGTGTTTTGAAGCCTGTTCTCCCGGGAGCAAGTTTTGGACATGAAGATGGAGATTTGGCACCCTGCTGTGCTGAGCTATTGGCTTTGGGTTTTTTGAGATATTTATTGCTGGCAGTTTTAAAGAATCTTGAGATAGCCGTTGTTTATTTCTCAGGAACGCTTTGCAGTTTTTGCCAAATACAACTTTTCTGTCCGTTTGAAATTTTTGTTTTACTGCGTTGTAATGATCGGGCTTTTTTTGATTATGTAGCGGCAAGTAACATGGGCGAAGAATCCGCTGGTTACTGGTTCAAATAAGCATCACCTCTGCCAACACATGTGTTCAATCAGAAGAAGAAAAGAGAGAGAGCTTTTGCTTTTCGGCTTCGTTTTGCAAACTGTCACTCTTCCTAGGCTGCGAGCTGCAAAATTGGATCCAGCTACACTACAGAGTCGAGAGAGTGCTTCCACCTACCCTGAGGAACCTGGCCACTATTTTGCACCAACTATAGTTTGAGAGTCTACCCGAGAAATCAAAGTGAATGCAACTCCAGTCCAGCACAGGGCTGTAGCTCGGAAGTGGAGCATTTGTCCTGCAGGACCCAGATTCAATCCCTGGTATCTCCAAGAACGCCGGGAAAGGCAGTGGCGTAGCGTGGGTTGTCAGCACCCGGGGCAAGGCAAGTAATTTGCGCCCCCTAACCCGGGGCAAGGCAAGTAATTTGCGCCCCCCCACCCGCTGCACTGTCCCTCCCCCAGATAGTCCCTCGCTCTCTCTCCGCACCCACCACGCGCCTGGCACCCCCCCCCCTCCACAGTGGGCGGCGACCTGGCGGCTCGGATCAGATTCGCACAGCCAGCACTGCAGTGAGAGAGAGAGAGTGAGCCAGGTAGGGGCAGAGAACTGCGAGTGCGAGCGCGCCCCCCCCCCCAGATGTTGCGCCCAGTACGGCCGGCCCCCCTGCACCCCCCACACTACGCAACTGGGGAAAGGCCCCCAACTGAAACCCTGGAGAGGCGCTTCCATACCCTCCAAATGTCCTGATTTTCCGGAGGCAGTCCTGGAATTAAGAAAGGCATCCCGGCTTCTGATTGGATTCCAGAATTTCCCTAAATTATGGAAAGCAAACAAATTTACACGATTGATCTAATTTTGCATAATTTATACTGTGTGCTGTGCAAAGAGGTAGAAACTGTGCAGAGCACTAAAATCAACACATGTAAACACGCAGAGTCTGCTCAGGCAGCTCTCTGGCTTTCTGAGATCTTGGCACATTTCAAACCTCATCCTTTCCTGAGCATCCTCTTCCAACTCGTAATGTTGGTGCGTGTGAGGCTGATGCTGCCATGTGCATCCACTGTAACAAATTGCATTCTGGGAACTGTTCTCATCTGAGGGATGTTAAAGGCTATGTGCTTCTAGGCATGGTAGAATACACTAGGATGCAGTATAGGTTGAGAGTTGGACTCGATGACCCTTTGGGTCCCTTCCAATTGTATGATTCTATGCTTCTAGATCATGGGTCGGCAAACTAAGGTCTGTGGGTCAGATCAGGCCCAATTGCCTTCTGGAACCGGCCCGCAGAAGGTCCGGGAAGCGCCACGTGGATTGCCAGTGTATGTGTTCTTTCCCTCTCCCTCAAACGGTGGTGGTGGCGGTGCCTCCTCCCTCCCTCCTCCTGGCTTCTCCCCGCCCTGCCTAGAGAAGGAAGAGGGCTGGGCTTTGTTGGTGCCAGCAGCAGCGCTTGAACAGCCACCATTTTAAGCATGCTGTCTCCGGAGCCCTTTCGCGTGCCGCTCATCGTCCCCCCGCCGCCAGCCCCTTGTTAGGATATAGTTCCATCCCACCTTTAGAACAGATGTGTGGATTGTTGTATGTCACATGTCTGTTTACTTCCAGCACAGTCTGCTGGGAACTTCCGTTGTATATTGCTTTTGCCTATACTGCTGTTTTGCTTGGACACGAAGGGAAGCAGACATGTTTTTCCTTTGTTCCTGATGCTGAATAAATGCCTGTAAATATGCTTACATATGCCTCTGTCCGCCACTTCCATTGTGAAAAGTTATTCACTCTGCTGATTAGAGCGTGCTCAGTCTCTGAAGGCTTTGAGGCTCGAGTCGCTGATATATGCTGTTCCAAGAACCAGAGTTCACCTGGCTGCCAGCCGGTGGCTGGAGCCAGCTGGGGGCCTGCCAAATGCCCCTGTCTCCTCGGACGCATCCCAACACCCCTACCGCTTGCAAGACACAGGTAAGCAGCTACCAGGGCTTGTCCGGTGCTGTGAAGATGGGAGAAGAGAGTCTTGGGGGGGGGGGACAGCTTATAGTCTGCCCCCCCCCAAGGTCTGAGGGACAGTGCACCGGCACCCTGCTGAAAAAGTTTGCTGACCCCTGTTCTAGATGGACCACCATGGTCTTACTCAGCATAAGATCCTGTCCTATGCTCTGTCCGCACAGTGGCCAAACCAATGCGCATGGGAGCCGCACCAGTGGGGCATGAGCACGGTAGCCCATGACAGCACTTCGAAGAGTGGTGATGGCTGAACCACTGGCATTCACAGCTTCTCTTCCGACCTTGTCATGCGCAGGAGGGAGGTGGTTTGGGAGGTGGGGGTGGGAGGGATTGCTGGAAAGGATGATTTAAACGAACAGAGATGGAAATCTATGTCCAACCGGATTAAGCACAGGGGGAGTTTAAGCCAAGCCGACCCTCCCCTGCACTTGGCAAAGAAGCAGCCTGATGGTGACCTGGCCATGAACCCAAACCCCATTAGCTGCAAGGCCAGATTCCACCCACCCCCTTTCGCCACGAACGCAGGCTGTTTCCGTCCCATTGCGAGCCCCAGTCCCTACATCCGTATCACAAAGCTCTGTTTCTCTGTTGGGGGTGGGGAGGGTGTATTTCCATCATAGAAGCCTTCTCTCCAGCACCTACCACCCTCCCCCAAATCCCAAATAGAGAGCGCTTAGCTCTCCTAATTCGGTGAAGACACTTGGTGGGCAGGAAGGGGAAATTTGGGGCAGTAGAGGGTCTGCACTGTTGTCAGACACCCCCTACCCTTGCGGAGAGGGGTCAGGGTTCAGTTTGCCCCCCCCCCCAGCTCCCTCCAAACCCTAAACATACTGGCGGTGCATTCCTGCCATCGTCATATCGCCAGGAGTCAGCACCATTTCCCTTCTTCCTTCACATCCACACATTCACATGAAAATTTGAAGCATTTTCATATTACTTCAACAGCCATGGCTTCTCCTAAACCCATGGTTCCCAATGTGCCAATTTGATTTTTAAGGGGGGCAATTTGAGAATGAATTATTAACAGTGAATGGCCTCTTAGGCTTCCTCCATATGAATAGGAGTTCACTTTTTGAATGATGAGAATTATCTGTCATGGGGTGGGGTGGGCATCAGGATTTTAGAGATACTTAGGTGGGGCATCGCCAAAAAAAAAAAGGTTGGGAACCAGTGTCCTAAACCATCCTGGGAACTGTATCTTTGTTCAGGGGGCAGAGAGTTGTTAGGAAATCCTTGTTCCCCTCACAGAGCGGCAATTCCCAGTGCAGTTTAACAGTCCACCTCTATGGGAAGTGTCGCTCTGTGAGGAGAACCAAAGTCTCCTCACAACTCTAGCACCCTTAGCCAAACACTCTTTCCAGTATTCTTTGAGGGCAGCCATGGGCATTTAGAGCAGTGTGATACCAATTGAAATGCAGGGTCAGGATGTTTCCTAGAGTTTTCGCATAGACCTTTTGCCCTGGTAACCCCCCAGGCGCGTGGGGTGCCTCTTCCCATTGACTTCACTCCCCGCAAAACGTTTCTGTCAGAAATGGAGCCACGGTTAACATCTCCGGCATCCCTGGGGCGTTTGTAACAGGCGAGGAGGGCCGAAAAGATGTCACCGCAGAGAGGAGAGGAGCGACCGGGCTGAACTTGTGACCCCCTGTTTCTCGGGGGCCTGAGCAGATGCCAAGTGCTGTGCGTCCCCCCCCCCCATCATGCGCCATGGCACTGCCAGCAGGTTCCCATTAACCCGCTCTGTCAGCCCCCTTGCCTCCGCCTGCCTGCCCCGCGCCCACCCCCTGCCTGGCGGGGATTAGAGAACATTCCGGTTCACTTGCAGGCCACTGGGTGAGCCGCCTTGGCAATCCCCCCGCACACACGCCCCCCGCCAACCCACCCAGGGCAGCCAGGGTTATATTTAGCAAGTGTGCGAGTTGGATGCTGGGTCAAGGCCTATCTCTGTGGGAGACGCATGGAGAGAGGAGGTTCCGGACAGGAGGCTAAGAGGCCACTTGGTCGGGGTTTAACCTCCGACCCTCCTCTCCGCACATCTGGTGGGATCCTGGGTGCCTTTCTCAACAGACCAGTTCCCTGGCTCTTTTTCGAAGGAGAAGACATGAGAGGCAAGCTAGTTTCCCCCCAGTTCTGTGGAAAGCGAGATTCAGGGTACAAGAAGGTCTCTGCTGATGTTACAGAGACAGTGGCGTAGCGTAGGGGGTGCAGGGGTGCCGGCCGCACCGGGCGCAACATCTGGGGGGGGGCGCGCTCGCACTCACAGCTCTCTGCCCCCTGCTAAAATCCACGGGTTAGGGGGCGCAAATTACTTGCCTTGCCCCGGGTGCTGACAACCCACGCTACGCCACTGTACAGAGGCCTTCCTTTCTTGAAGGTTTTTTCTTTTCCTTTGCTCCCACTCAGGGCTCTGGATGCTCAAGGATTTTGCTCAGTCTACCTTTCAAGGCAAACTCACCTGATTCAGATTTCCAGAGCAAACAAAACAGATGGGAGCACAGTTAGCCCTTGGTTTTGGCTCATCTCTGAATTTTGCCATAAAGTTTTCTGCTTTAAAAAAAAAGTGTACAAAATGTGCATATGAATGCATCTGCTTGGGTTGCAATGCCTACCGAAATGTGCCTCCTAGGACAAAATGCATATAAAAGGGTTGTGCTGTTTTTCTAGAAAAAGAGGAACTCACCATGAACACCTCCCTTGTTCTCTTATAATGGCAATGGTGCCCAACTAAGAGGTGCCAAAACTGAGTTCTGGCTGAGAAAAAAGCCCTGTAAAAAAGGTATTTTATGAAGAAATGCATAAAAATATATTATTGTGTGGGAAATGTGTTCAAAGTTGTGAGTGTCCATGCTTCTATAAAAAAAAAAAAATTATAATCATTGTAGATAGATGCAAAAACAGAGCAGAATTATGAAGGACTATCTGTGAAATGACTATGGACAAGAAATCGATGGCTTGGTCCATCCCGACTAAAGGCTTGATGTGTCCTAACAGGGAAACGCTTTTATTCCTTCTCCCTAACATAACTGTTCTCACCGCAAATACCAGGATAAGAGGGTGTGTCTTCCAGCTAGACCTGGAGCTCAGTGGGAAATATCTCATGCTCACAACGACCTATGGGAAACCCACAAACTTTGAGGACAAGACCTATGGGAAGCGCACAAGCCGGACATGAGTGCAACAGTGTTCTCCCCACTTGTGATTCCTGCTTTTCATCCATGAATTTGTCTAATTCTCTTTTAAAGCTTTTCAAGTTGGAGGAAAATCTCTGCATCTTGTGGGAATGGATTGCATGGGTTTCAGTATACACTACATTGCCTAATATCGTTTAAATGCAGATACTCCACGGTTCAGTTCTTAGTGGTGCTTTTAAAGGATCACCACTGCCAGTCATAGTAGCCAGTGCTGCTGAGAATTCATCCATGATCCAACTCTATATGAAACCTCTTGATGAGTTCAGAACCTGCTTTCTCACTACGGAGATCAGTCACTTCTGTGTGTACATAATTTGTTTCTGGCAGGGAAAACGCAGCATCTCTCTTCATCTGGGAACAAGCTCCGAGAAGCCTGTTGGTAAATATTTAGGCTTGAGAATTCTGCAGGGAGGGTGATATCTGAGAGCTAAATTTGTATGGAATCTCAAGATGCTTTCTAAGGGAATGTCCTAAATTCTTCAGCGAGGTGTGGCAAATTCCAGAGCCTTTCAGCTTAATCAAATTGTCCTGGATCTTTTGTCTCTCTCTTTACCCTCCATTGCAAGCAGAGGGGGAGAGAGACCTCTACAGTTTGGAAAGATATACACCTTTTACATCTACATTTTGCTCAAGTTGTGTGAGAGAGTTTTAGGCTGCCTCCCTGTGGTCCCTGGGAGAGGATCATGGGGCCAAGGATGTTTCAGTTCTACTCTAAGTAGAGAGAGAGAGAGAGAGTGAGAGAGAGAGAGAGATCTGACCTTGGAGGGGAATATCAGATTTCATGCGGACTCTCCCAGGTGAAACAGAAATCATTGCAGGCCAACATTGATAGAGGTGAACGGGAGGTTGGCAGAGGCAAATCAGGGGAAGGGTTGAATCCAAAAGTTCAAAAATCTTCCCATTCCTTTGACGCATCCCTGAAACAGGAGGAAATATATACCAGCTGTGGACATATACAGTCGTACTTTGGTTCTTGAACAAAATCCGTTCTGGAAGTCCATTCAACATCCGAAAATGTTCAAAAACCAAGGCACAGCTTCCGATTGGCTGCAGAAGCTTCCTGCACTCAATCGGAAGTCGTGGAAGCCAAGTCAGATGCTTGGCTTCCAAAAAAAGTTCACAAACCAGAACACTTACTTTCGGGTTTGCGGAGTTCAGGAGCCAAAACGTTTGAGTCACAAGGCATTCGAGAACCAAGGGATGACTGTATACAACCTTCTCATTGGAAATAACAGAAAGGGAACTAATTAATTAGTTAATATATTTACATCCCACCTTTGCTCCAAAGAGCTCCAGGTGGCATCCGTGATTCTCCCCACTTCTCCATTTTATCCTCACGACAACCCTGTGAGGTAGGTTAGGCTGAGAGGCTCACAGTCACCAGGTGAGCTTCATAGCTGAGTGGGAATTTGACCTCTGGTCTCCCAAGACCTAGGTTTATACAGCCCACAATGGGAGGGTTCCTCTTTCCCTTTTCTCCTGCCTTCTCTCCTGCCACCAAACACCCAGCAGGGTTCTTGAATCAATGGTCTGTGTGTTTTGTGGTCTCCTTCCTCCTCTGCCCATTTTCAGATAAAGGGCAGTCACTTCTATTCCCATTTTACAGATTAGATGGAAACTGAGACTGAGAGTCCAAGGCCAAACAAAGGCAGGACTTGAACTTAACTCCCTGCAGTTTCTGGATGTATTTTAGAAGGGAAAGAGTTGGAAGAGAACAATTTCCAGAATGCAATTTGTTACGGTGGATGCACATGGCAGAATCAGCCTCACACGCACCAACATTACGAGTTGGAAGAGGATGCTCAGGAAAGGATGATGTTGTAAACGTAACCCTTATGGTTTGAAATGTGCCAAGATCTCAGAAAGCCAGAGAGGTACTTTGCGTGTTTACGTGTGTTGATTTTAGTGCTCTGCACAGCTTCTACCTCTTTGCACAGCAAACAGTATGAATTATGCAAAATTGGATCAATCATGTAAATTTGTTCACTTTCCATAATTTATGGAAGTCATAGCACTGAGTTACCTGGCATGTAATTTCAGGCTCCCCTCTTCCTCTGTGCAGCTATCAAAGGGATAGGAACCCTCTGCTTTCCTTGGCCCCCAAAGAACCACCATACTGTGAGAGGTCACCAGGTACAGAGAGCCCTACAAATTCCTCCCAGCTGAGCTCCATCAGAGAACAGGCCAAGGGCATTTTGCCCCATGAACTCTGGGCCAAGCTGGCCTTGGCTGCACCACTCCTGTGTTCAAATTTCAAAGACACCACGCCAACCTGAACCAGACCTGCACCAGGCGTATTGCATGAGGTTTGCGTAAAGAGCTTTCCATCCTCGAAGGGGAATGGGCAACTGGTTCAGAGCCACAGCCCAGACCCAAAGGAGCTGGAGGGATGCAGGGGAGATAACCCATGCACAGGGTGGAAGTTTTTGTGCAACACCCAGCCACTTTCACAGCCAGCACCAACCATTTGGGCTCGTGCTCAAATGAGAGCCACCCTGCTTCTGGGCCGAGCGTGTCTGCACTTGTATTTCCCACCTTGCCATTCTTCCTTTTATGCAGCCATAGGAAAGGAAATGCCCTCCTCTCTCCTTTGGGATGCTATTAGTGGTTTTCTGCTATGTTCTCATTTGTGGTGGCACAGAGCCCCCTGGTGGAACAGGCTTCCTCTTGACCTTCTCCTAAGACCATCTAGCCCAGCATCCTGTCCTCACACAGGCCAGCCGGAAAACTCTCCCCTCCTGTGCTTTTCAGCAACTGGTATTGCTGCCTCCAACCATGGAGGCAGAGAATTGCCATCAATTAACCCTCACCTCCAAGAACTTGCCCAGCCATCAAGGTTGTGCAACCCGTACAGCACACAGGCAACAATTATTCACACAATTAATATACTTGTTCAAAAAACAATTTTCCACCATTTATCAGATTTGAGAAGAAGAAGAAGAAGAGGAGGAGTTTGGATTTGATATCCCACTTTATCACTACCCGAAGGAGTCTCAAAGCAGGTAACATTCTCCTTTCCCTTCCTCCCCCACAACAAACACTCTGTGAGGTGAGTGGGGCTGAGAGACTTCAGAGAAGTGTGACTGGCCCAAGGTCACCCAGCAGCTGCATGTGGAGGAGCGGAGACGCGAACCCGGTTCCCCAGATTACGAGTCTACCGCTCTTAACCACTACACCACACTGGCTCACACTAGAATAAGACAACTACTTAGAAAGTAGCCATGAAAACTTATAAGCTATCCAAAATAAAGTGAATTTGCAGTGTCAGATTTTACTAAGTTCATCCAACTTCTTGACTCAATTTTTGTTTTTTCTTGTTTTTTAGGTAAGTTCAAGAAGAAGATAAGTAAGTTCAGTGATGTTCCCGGTAGCTGTGAAGGGCAGATGGAAAACAGGGTTCCAGTGTTCTATCCCTGTTTCACCCTGTTGTTGTTGTTTAGTCATTTAGTGGTGTCTGGCTCTTTGTGACCCCATGGACCAGAGCACACCAGGCTCTCCTGTCTTGCACTGCCTCCCGCAGTTTGGTCAGACTCATGCTGGTAGCTTCAAGAACACTGTCCAACCATCTCGTGCTCTGCTGTCCCCTTCTCCTTGTGCCCTCAATCTTTCCCAACATCTGGTCTTTTCCAGGGAGTCTTCTCTTCTCACGAGGTGGCCAAGTATTGGAGCCTCAGCTTCAGGATCTGTCCTTCCAGTGAGCACTCAGGGCTGATTTCCTTCAGAATGGATAGGTTTGATCTTCTTGCAGTCCATGGGACTCTCAAGAGTCTCCTCCAGCACCATAATTTAAAAGCATCAATTCTTCGGCGATCAGCCTTCTTTATGGTCCAGCTCTCACTTCCATACATCACTACTGGGAAAACCATAGCTTTAACTATACGGACCTTTGTTGGCAAGGTGATGTCTCTGTTTTCCGTTTCGCCCTAGCAGTCCATAAAGTTGAAGAGCTGCTATTTCGCCCCCGACAGGGCCAATTTATTGGGGTTGGCTGATAGCCCACTCCCTGAGCACAGTTTTCTGGGCTTCCTCAGTATATTAATATTAATTGTGTGAATAATTGTCGCCTATGTGCTGTAAGGGTTGCACAATCATTATTAGCAGCATATGTTGTATTTTTTCAGCAGCCATCAAGGTTGGCAAGCTATACTTCAGCTTCTTCCCTTTGTGGTAGTCCTGTGGTACCTCCCCTCTAGGGTTACCATGTGTCTTGCAAAGCCCCTACACCTTCGTTGGGTATATTGGAAATTTAAATGGTGCCTCTCAGCTATCTGAGTCCCCAGCAGCTACCCACAGGTGAAATTCAATAACAGCAACTAGTGAGCGGCCTTCAAGAGATGAGGCAGTTTCATACATTCAGCTAGCCTTTTATAGACGGTATTAAATTATCTCAGGCAGTTTCAGTAGGGTGTCAGTTTATTTTTGTTGTTCGTACAGAAATCCAAGAGAGAGAGACAAACGCAAGAAACTGAGACACATGGAAAGACTGTTGGGATGGAATCCTGTGTTGGCATCTTTAAAGGACTTATCTGGGCACAGAGGCTGCAGGGCGGTCGTCACTTGAACCCCAACCACAGGGAAGCATCGCCACGTCGGACTGCATGAACACTCTCGCTCTCCCTCTGCCACATGGTGCAAGCCATTTTTATTTGCACGGTGGGGAATTGTTATCGGAGAAGCCATTTCAAAAGCTCCCCAGACCCACCTCCATGTAGGGAAAACAGTGTTACACGACGAGCACTATCATGTTCATAGATACCACGTGGCACAGTGATATGGCATGGGACATCTCTCCTTCAGGGCCGCTGCTTCTCACACGGCTCACACTTGACAAACGTGATGATACGCTGGAAGGGAGCTTTGCATTTCGCAACTCACCTGGTTGCCATAATTGACTGGGGACTCCATGCAGGTGAGTGAATAGGCTGGTGGGGGATGGACAGATTGAACTACTCCTTCATTGACCTGCTTGATTTATGTGCTACCCAGAGGAGCTGCTGGCCAGCACAGAAATGAAGCAAATGATAGAGTGGCATCATCAGACCTTCACCCACCAGCCCACTTGGTAAAATACTTTTATTTAAAATGGCCTGATAGGCTCACAGCTTGCATTTTGATGCAGGCTATGGATAAGGCTTCCCCCTTCCAAGTCCAGCATGAAAATTCAGGCTACTCAGCAGGCAGTCAAATAATAACAACAATTGCAGGCTACCAACTGTATGTCCACGAGTTCAGGTGTTATGAGAGCAGAAAAACTTTCTCCATGCCACACATAACTTCATAAACCTCTACTATGTCGTCTCTTGTGGGTCTTTTCTCCAAACCAGAGGTTTTCCAGCTTTTTGAGTTCCCCTGACCAACTACATTCTTTCTGTGACACCCCTGGGGGGCTCAGGAGCCCAGTTATGTCACCCCTTGCCTGCAGAGCTGGGAGCCTCTCACCCTTTTCCGAACATCCTCCCTTGTGGAGTGTGCCCTCAGCCTCCTCTCCCCTCTCCTTGGGTGTCCTCTGGCAGCCCCCAGTCTCTGAGCTGGCCCACCCCCTGCCCCAAATAGAGGTGCCTCTTCACACTGCCCCACAGGGGCCTGAGGCTCGTCCGTCCATTCCCAACAGCAAAGGCTGGTGGACTGGCTGGCTAGGCTACATCACCCATTTGCTTGCTTATCCCAAGGCCGCGTCAGCTCCTGGCAACCAGCAGTCCCCGAGGCATCATTCACCTGCGGAGCTTGTAGCCAGGGCTGCTGCAACAAACAGTCTTTGAGAGGCAGAGATGCAAGTAGGCATCAGACGAGGGAGGGAATGAAAGAAGGACAGAGGCCAGTGTTGTCCACAGCACCCTGACCATCATCCAAGGCACCCCAGGGTGCCGCGGCCCACTGGTTGGAAACCACGGCTCTAAACTAAGAAGCTCCATCTGTTGTATCCTTTCCTCCTAGGGGAACTGCTATTCTCCTTAGTCATTTGGTTTTCCCTTTCCTGAGAAGTCAGCTCCATTCGATCTTCCCTCTCTCAACTGTCTCCTGGCAGCAGCTATCCCTGCACAGCAGGGGGTCAGACTGGATGACCCTCGGGGTTCCTTCCACCTCTACAATTCTACAATTCGATGATTGAGCTCATAGAAGCAGAAGGAAAAGAAGCAGTGTCACTCCACCAGCTCTGCCTCTCCTTGAGCCGCTTCCATTCCAGCAGGCCATTTTTAGAACTTTGTAAACTAAGCTGAGTTTGAGTCTTTCCTCCCACCCCTCCCCACACAAGAAAAAGAAATCGTTTTCCTTTGGTGTCATGTTTTTAAGATTGCAACCTTGAGAGCAGGGAAGGCTATTCTCCGTAACCCACTCCGGGTGACCTTTTTCATTCGAAGAGTGAACTAAAAATGCTTCAAACAAATTCAAGTCTGAGCGTGCAAATTTCCTAGTGACCATTTTCACTGGGATTAATTATTGCAGCAATGTGGTTGTGTGGCTAACCAAAGGTCATCACAAAAATAACAAGCAGGAAGGGAGGAGGAAGTGTAAGCGGTTGGTTGGTTTTCTAAAATATAAGGCATATATCAAGTGTCTAAATAAATAATGACTGAAGTACTAATGGATTAGTATTTATGCATTCTTACGGTCTGGATCCACTGCGGTAAGGGAAACAAGTCAGTGAAGTTGGAAGGGCGGCCCTGAATTTTGCCTCTAGCCATTGCTTTTCCCCTGTAGCCCCTCCCAGAAGACATTTCAAGGGCTCATTTCTAACTTTGGAGCTGGGGCGAGGGATATGTGGTTCTGAGTACCAGAGGTTGGAGAGACACGGGGTTCAGCACTCCCCCGACACCAAATCCTTATCCGATGGAAATGACAGCCACACCTGCTACTCTGGGCAGCTGCCCAGTGTTAATCCACCCTCCAAGACGCAGCTCAGCCCCTAAACGGCAGCACCGACAAATTAACTTGCAAGTCTGTGCTCGGGGTCGCTGTTTGAAGGCAGCCCAAGCCTCCAGGATGCAGAGTGATTCTCAATTATGCTCCGGTGCCTCTCGCCAAACAGGCCCAGGGTCACACCTTGCAAGCAGGGCAGCTGACCCCATTGCCCACTGCCTGCATGTGTGATATTGCAAGGAAACAATGCCAGGTGCCATTTGGTGGCAACAACTACAGGAAGGGGCAGGGAAGAAGGGAGGGTGAGGGCAGCGCCAAGAGATGCAGAGACTTCCAGCAGGGATGAGAAACCTGTGACCCCCTAGATATTGCCACGCTAGAACTCCCATCATCCATGACCACCCACTGGCCTCGCTGGCTGGGACTGATGGGCACTGGAGTCCAGCAATGGCTGCAGGGCAGCAGGTTCCCCATACCTGGAATGAAGCAAGCTTTGATATAGTGCCCACAGACCCCAGGTGAAGAAGAGGGCCCTTGAGAAACTGGAAGTGGCCACATACAGACAGCAGTCCAGATCCAAACACCAATCCGGTTCCATGGCTTGCCAGGCCCCGTTCAGGCTAGAAAAAGAGGAATGCCATGGAAGGAGATGGCACTCTTTGCTCTTGGGTGGCAACATGGAGCAGAGTCCTCAGCCAGGTGGTGGGTGATAGAGAGCTGGCCAGGAGGAGGAACGTGAAATAGCACAAGTTGGTGGCTGAGCTGCGACTTGCTCAATGGGTGGAGGCAAGTTCTTTCCCACTCCCCATCCCAGCAGGAGAGCAGCAACATGGAACCGGGATCCAGCCAGGGGTGCCCAGCACCAGTCAAAGAGTCATCTGCAGGAAAAGGACAGAAGCAGGAATGAGGCAGACCAGGCTCCTTGGGGGACACAAGTCTCTTCTTCCCATACTCCATATTAGAACATCTGGCGGTCAACATCTTCACTATGATCCCAATGTCCCACTGCTGGTCAGCCACTACCAGTTCCAACTTTATTAACACGTACATGTCATAAGGAATTTGTGCACCTCTTCACATGGAACTGCAGCTGTCATTCTGCTGCCCGTTCAGCCCAGTTTGGAGGAATCCTTCCTTTTAATGTTTCAACCACCCTGAACGAATGAAGCCTTCACCCTCATCCCCAACTGGAACAAGAACCTAAGCCCCTCGTTGCTGTTTGCTCATCTGCATCTTGTCTTGCTAACCTCAGCCTTCAGACTGTGGTTCCTTACTGTTAATGTGTTAGCACATATGGGGACATGATGTATTTTCGCACAGTGACGACCACCCAGGATGCTGCTGTTAGGCAGGTTCACATTAGAATGTGAACCAAGCTGAATTCCTCCCCTATCCCTGGCTCCTAGGAATTTAACAGTTGTTTAGGGGCAGAACTATAAGTGCTACCAAAAACAGAGCAGCTGTGCTTCCTCCCTCTCCTCTCTACCCCACTGGGATTATAGCAGGGACACGGGTGGTGCTGTGGTCTAAACCAATGAGCCTCTTGGGCTTGCCAATCGGAAGATCGGTGGTTCAAATCCGTGCGATGGGGTAAGCTCCCATTGCCCTGTCCCAGCTCCTGCCAACCTAGCAGTTTGAAAGCATACCAATGCAAATAGATAAATAGGTACCGCTGCGGAAGGAAGGCAAACAGCATTTCCATGTGCTCTGGCACTCATCACAGTGTCACATTGTGCCAGAAGCAGTTTAGTCATGCTGGCCACATGACCCAGAAAGCTGTCTGTGGACAAATGCCAGCTCCCTTGGACTGAAAAGTGAGATGAGTGCTGCACCCCATAGTTGCCTTTGACTGGACTTAACCATCCAGTGGTCTTTTACCTTTACCTTGGGATTATAGCAATGCAAATATTGTCACACTGCAAATTCCCCTAACATAGTCTAGCTCCACAGCATTAGGTGTCATTGGGAAAGGACTGTCTCATAAAGAAGAACATGCATGCAGAAGGTCTTCGGTTCAATCCCCAGCATATCCAGGTGGAGACGTCCGTGTGGAGAAATACTTATCTACATGGACCAATGGTCTGACTCTGAATAAGGCAGCTTGCTAAGTTCCACATCATCTATGTTTGGTCTCCTGATTTGTAACCAGTAGACACCTTCAGCAACTGAGCTTCAGATTCAGTAGCATTCCACAGGCAAAGTTTCATATGTGGACCAGACGCAGGGCAAAAACATTTTAATAAATAGAGCAAAATGTACGTACTGGTGCAACTTATATGCAAAACAATAAGAAAACATGGAATTGCAAGCACCAAAACAACCTCAATTATCACAATTAAGACTTATTGAGGGGGAAAGCCTCTTGCATTTATGAGTGATGATTTTAAGGGTGGGTTTTTTTCCGTATTAGCAAACGTGACCATTTGTTCCATATTGCAAAAAAAAAAGGGGGACCACAACCAAGTTATCTGTCTGGCCCAGCCAAAGGTGTACATGTTCTTCCTTGTCCTCCACAACAACAGGAAAATGATTTCAATCAAAATCCAGGTACGTGCCTGTGTGTGTGTGTGTGTGTGTGTGTGTACACTCAATAATACATTTTTTTTAACCACTATGCAGACATGCCTAGTAGAAAGAAGACCAGAGTAATCCCCACCACCGTTGCCTCACTCTACGTGGAGCTGCTCTTGAGACTGACCCAGAAACTCCAGCAGGTGCAGAACGCCGCGGAAAGACTCCTTACGGGGTCGTCGCTGTGGGATCACATTCACCCAGTGCTATACCAGCTGCACTGGTTCTCGGTGGAGTACAGGATCGGGTTTTAGGTGCTGGTTTTAACCTTTTAAAGCCCTATACAGCCTAGGACCCTCGTACCTACGGGACCGCCTCTCCTGGTATGTCCCACGGAGGACCTTACGGTCTTCAGACAAAAACATCTTGGCGGTCCCAGGCCACAGGGAAGTTAGGCTGGCTTCAACCAGAGCCAGGGCTTTTTCGGCTGTGGCCCCGATCTGGTGGAACGCTCTGTCACAAGAGACTAGGGCCCTGCGGGACTTGACATCTTCCCACAGAGCCTGCAAGACAGAGCTGTTCCACCAGGCCTTTGGTCAAGGCACAGTCTGACCTCCTCCTTCGGTAATCCTCACAGAACTCTAGCCGATATGGTTGCCATTGATTTGATTCTGAATTGATTTTAGAATGAATTGATTTTACTGTGTTACTTTTATTGTTGTTAGCTGCTCTGAGCCTGGCTTCGGCTGGGGAGGGCGGGATATAAGTAATTTTTTATTTTTATTATGATTCTTATTCTGCATCTCCTTGCAGGAAGACTCCATCGCCAGCTTCTCCAGGCCTCACTTGGCTACTGGAGTTTGAGAAGCCACACGCTCAACCATCAGACCAGGGTGATGGTGGAGGAGACATGTGCTCTCACCTGGGTGAGCAGGACCTTCTCTGTTCCTTCAGAAGCACCTCCATCTGACGGGGCTGTCATGAGCTGCATTCATCTTCAGATGTTTGCGATGACACGTACCTTCTGGGCGGCTCCACCAGGTATGCATATGAGAGCCCCACCATGATCTGCCAGAGAAGAGGAGTGGGTCAGCACAGTGGGGCTGGGGAGAGGGAGAGGAGGAAGGATGGAGGTCTCACTGTGACCCCAGAATGCAGTTCCACAGCCAGGCCACTGGGCACTCACCGTGAGGAGACTTAGCAGACCCATCATCACCCCCAGCATGATGTCCAAGTTGTTGGTCAAACCTCCAGCCCACAGAGGCCCAAGGATGGTGGCCACGCCCCCTACAGAGCGACGGAGACCCTGGCTGAACCCTGTGGAAGAAGAAGAAAGCATTTTAAAGAATATTTATCAGAAGGACACTGACAAACTGGAACGTGTCCAGAGGAGGGCAACCAAAATGGTCAAAGGCCTGGAAACGATGCCTTATGAGGAATGGCTAAGGGAGCTGGGCATGTTTAGCCTGGAGAAGAGGAGGTTAAGGGGTGATATGATAGCCATGTTCAAATATATAAAAGGATGTCACATAGAGGAGGGAGAAAGGTTGTTTTCTGCTGCTCCAGAGAAGCGGACACGGAGCAATGGATCCAAACTACAAGAAAGAAGATTCCACCTAAACATTAGGAAGAACTTCCTGACAGTAAGAGCTGTTTGACAGTGGAATTTGCTGCCAAGGAGTGTGGTGGAGTCTCCTTCTTTGGAGGTCTTTAAGCAGAGGCTTGACAACCATATGTCAGGAGTGCTCTGATGGTGTTTCCTGCTTGGCAGGGGGTTGGACTCGATGGCCCTTGTGGTCTCTTCCAACTCCATGATTCTATGATTCTGTGATTATCAGTGTCTTCAGCCCTGCCCCTAAAGGCTCCCATATCCATTTTTTTTAAGACCTTCAGCTTGTTTTGGGAGGTGGCTTCAATGCCCAGATCGGCCTTGTTTTCCCCCAAAATACAATATTATCTGGACTAAACTCGGAGGACGAACCTGAAATCTGTCAGAGGGCAGCAATGGACATCACCTCTAACCGCGCTGGGAGATATCTTTGTGAACTTATAATTAAGCATAACCTTTTGTTATGCGATGGGCACGGTCAAGGGGATCAAGAGGGTGATTTTACTTTTATCTCCCCCAGAGGATTTACTAGCACCATAGATTATATCCTAACATCCAATAATGTGCCAGTTAATAGAGATACCTTCAGGATAATTCCCAGAGCTGAAAGTGACCACTTTCCACTTGAGTTATCTCTGGCATCATTCGTTTCTCCTGCCTTTCCTAAATTATTGGATGAAATGGACTATCTGATACTTGGAAATAGAAGGTTAAAATGGAATGCTCAGGTCCAAGAAAAAATTATTCAGATCCTGGATTCCCATGAATTTGCTTTATTAAAGGGGGAAACGTTGATAGAAACAGAAAATTTTATGAGAACATAATCAACCGAATGCGCCCATGATGACCACAACTAGTGTGATAAAAAAAACCAAAAAGTTTAAAAGACAGATTTGGTTTGATAAGGAATTTTTTTTGAGCAAATCATTCCCTGTCATCAGGCTTTCAATAAAAGGACACGGCACGAAAGGAAAAGAGACAGGAAGAGGAGGAGGAAATGAGCTCGAGTGCCCGTTCTTCGTTACAAATTCCATTTGGGTTGTGTGTTTGCTTCATCTAAAGTCCTGGCTGCTCCTTCAGCCTGCTGTGCCTCAAACAACTCTCCGTGTCAACCAACCGCAAGCAGTGGCAAAGACAGAACTGCAATTTCACTTCCGTTACTTGACAAGCCAACAAGCGCGCAGAAAGAGCAAACCCAGGCAAGTCATTTTCCCAAGCCTGGAAGGATGTTGCAACAATGCTTTGCTGCTCTCAGGAGTGGGAGGTGTCGAGAGGCAGAACATTTTTCTTTTTAAAGAAAAAAGGGAAATCAGGCCACAGAGCAATCCAACACCAGCCAACAAACAAGCCTTGCAAACAAGTGCTGGAGAGGGCAAATGCCGCACACAGTAACTGGACCCAGGAAAGTGCAGCCTGATCAGGAAGCGAATACTAGCCTGGGAAACTGAAATCCTGGTAGAAATAGGACACTCTGCCCTCTGGTAGCCACGCCAGAGGGAGAGATGCTAGACCTTTTGAGATAGTTCACCTGGACCAATCTACCCCCGAGTTGGCTTTAAACACAATATGAAGCTTTCAGCGAGCAGGTGGTTGTGTTCCTGTATCGGCAGAGTTCTGCTTTGATGCCACCTGTCCAGACAGCTATCAGGAGAGTGACAAGGGTCATCTAACCCAAGCCCCCCACAATGCAGGAATCGTAATTCTGGTGCATAGCAGTTAAGGCACCTTGGATCAAGGGAGGAGCTCTAGCACCACTCTAGACCAAAGGATCCACCCATGACATAAAACAAGACTGAAACTCTTCAAGAAGGACACTGACAAACTGGAACGTGTCCAGAGGAGGGCAACCAAAATGGTCAAAGGCCTGGAAACGATGCCTTATGAGGAACGGCTAAGGGAGCTGGGCATGTTTAGCCTGGAGAAGAGGAGGTTAAGGGGTGATATGATAGCCATGTTCAAATATATAAAAGGATGTCACATAGAGGAGGGAGAAAGGTTGTTTTCTGCTGCTCCAGAGAAGCGGACATGGAGCAATGGATCCAAACTACAAGAAAGAAGATTCCACCTAAACATTAGGAAGAACTTCCTGACAGTAAGAGCTGTTCGCCAGTGGAATTTGCTGCCAAGGAGTGTGGTGGAGTCTCCTTCTTTGGAGGTCTTTAAGCAGAGGCTTGACAACCATATGTCAGGAGTGCTCTGATGGTGTTTCCTGCTTGGCAGGGGGTTGGACTCGATGGCCCTTGTGGTCTCTTCCAACTCTATGATTCTATGATTCTAACTATTTAGCCACTGAATGCTAGAATTTAAGGAAGAGTTCCTTTCTCCCCACCCCCAAGAAACCATGACTATCCTGTAACTATCCAGTGCTCTGAGCACTGAAAGATTCCTTCTCCGGCACAAAGAGTGTGTGGCTACCCTTGTAGGAAGGCGTGGAGAATCTTGCACAGATAAATCTTCTTTGAAAGTAGATGATGCAAGACTAGAAGTACACATCAATGTGTACACAGTTGTGCACGTGGCTCAATACAAACATGCAGCAGAACATGAGTAGAGCCTTGAGGTGTCAGCGTGGAACTGCATTACTTCAGGCTGAAGGAAGAGAATGCCAGTTCTGAACACTCCCTGCAAGCTATAAAATTAGATTAATAGGGTGAGATTCTATTCCCAGTTATCTTGGTCCATTATTGTTTCCTTCATGCAGTACAGTGGTGCCTCGCAAGATGAAAAGAATCCGTTCCGTGAGTCTCTTCGTCTAGCGGTTTTTCGTCTTGCAAAGCAAGCCCATTAGCGGATTAGCGCTATTAGCGGTTTAGCGGCTATTAGCGGCTATCAAAGGCTTAAGGGATTAGCGGATTAGCTGCTAAAAGGCTATTAGCAGTTTAGTGCCTTAGAAAAAGGGGGTGGGGAGCGGGGAAAAAAACCCCAGGAATCGCAAGACATTTTCGTCTTGCGAAGCAAGCCCATAGAGAAATTCGTCCTGTGAAGCACCTCCAAAACGGAAAACCCTTTCGTCTAGCGGGTTTTCCATCTTGCGAGGCATTCGTCTTGCGGGGCACCATTGTATTTGTTTTCTAACTACACACACATGAGCTTTAAAAACAGTGGCATCCCCACCTACAGCCTGAAGTGACACAGTTCTAACACACCTCGCTTGTTGGACTGGTCATGTTGGGCGGATGCCCGATTCTTGTCTTCCAAAGAAATTACAGTCATACCTCAGGTTACAGACGCTTCAGGTTGCGCGTTTTCGGGTTACGAACTCGCCGAAACCCAGAAGTACTAGAGCGGGTTACTTCTGGGTTTCAGTGCTCACGCATATGCAGAAACGCTAAATTGCACTTTGCGCATGCACAGAAGCGCCAAATCGCAACCTGCACGTGCGCTGTGCGTTGCGAATGTGCCTCCCACACGGATCACGTTCGCGACCCAAGCGTCCGCTGTACTCTATTCCGAACTTTAAAATTTGAGACACAGCCTTACCTTGCGTTCTCTCGGCCGTGACTTTAGAAAAGAGCGACACTTGGGAGACTGCAACAAAGGGAAGGCCCAGGACTTGCAGGAAAACGCCCACGACCAACTCTGTAAGGAGGATGGTAAAGGTACCTGGAAGCAAAGCACACAGTAAGGAGGAGGAGCGAGGTGATGGAGAGCAACAAGGGATGATCTGTATGTGCGACTGGACCACTGAGGGTGAAAGGCATTTCCTCCCATCGCCTCCAGTGGAAGGTTTTCGATGGAGCCCACTTAAACACAGAGAGGGGGCAGGGATCAGCTTGTGCACACATGACGCACTGGAGAAAACAAGGAGCTGTCTGACGCGATTGCCATAAGATCTGCAATTCACATATGCATGGCATCACCACTTTCATGCTGCAGCCATGCGCTGCACAGGGAAAGATGCTCGGGCTATGTCTGAACAGGCCTTGCACCAAAGCAACCCTGTGGCCTTTTGAATGGTGAGGTGTAACATCAGGCACAGCCGTTGCATTCCAAGCCGCATGGGCAAGAATTAAACCTATGGATTTTGCATCAGAGGATGCTCCTTCACCTCCCATTGTCAGGTGCATGAACCAAAGACCAAAGGCACACAGTTGGTGAACTGAAGGCTAAGGTGAGCTGTATTTTTACACCTCCAGGGAAGATGGAATTACATCTGCCTCTCTCACACAAGTCAAGGGGTTTTATGCCCTCCCCAAAGCCCACATTAAAGATCTGAGGCAGCCAAGTCGTGCATCCACAGCAGTGGCCAGAGGAGGAATGACAGCTGGGAGGAGGGCAGAGAGAAGAAATGCCATGGTCCATCTGCAGCAGCACAACCAGACCCCTCCCTCTGCCCCAGCTGCAACAAAACATGTCTCTCCCATATCAGTCTCTACAGCCACAGCGGGCGCTGTAAATCTCCAACAGTTTGACCTCACCCCCAAAGGCATACTTCTCCATAGTCTCCAGAGACAGATGGATGCCAGAAGAGGGTGGGGAGGCACAAAGAGATAAGAATTGGTTACCCAAACAAATAAACACATGTTTTACCATGTTGTGGTTGGCGGCCAATTGTTTAGATCCAGGATGGGGAACCCTTTTCACCCCAAGGGCCGCATTCCCTTTTGGGTAGGCTTCTGAGGGCCAGATAGTAGTGGTGGGCAGACCAGAGGCAAAAGTGGGAGGAGCAACTAAAGCAGATTTTACCATTGTACAATACAGTCGTACCTCCGCTTACGTATCCCTCTGGATTCGGAAACTTCGGGATGCGAATGTAGCAAACCCCGGAAGTATTTTTCCGGGTTTCGCCAAGCGCGCATATGCAGAAGCACTCTACGTGCCGCGCACATGCGCAGAAGCGCTAAACCATGCCGCGTGCATGCGCAGAGGCGGTCCTCCGGTTGCGAATTCCTTGGGAAGCAGCTGTACCTCCGGAACAGATCGGGTTTGCAACCAGAGGTAGCACTGTAATCTGGTTTCTAAACACACACATACACCTTCCATCAAAACATGCAGGAAGCATTTCAGCAGGGCCAGTGAGGGATGTCAGGTTTGGCCTAAGGAGAGTTTCAAGGTCGAGACAAAGATCTGGAGGGCAGCGCCAGGCTCCCAGGTCCACAGTCATAGTATTATAGCATTGTAGAGGTGGAAGGGACCCCGAGGGGCATCTAGTCCAACCCGCAGCAAAGCAGGAATCTCAACACTCTGAAACCACTTCTTATTGCTCTCCTGGTTCATTCCAGCTGCAGCATTTCTCAACTGCAGCATGGGAACTGGGAATTCTGCCAGAGCTGGCTTCCGCTTCGCATAGGCATGGGGCTGATCAAGGATACCAGCTTCAGCAAAGAGGATCAACAGGACCATGGGAGGACCTTGGTCGCATCTTGTCAGGAGCTCAGCAACGTTACCTTGGGGCCGTACCAGGAAGAACAGGCACCAAGCACAGGCTATGTTGCAGATGACCAGGCCAAGGACCAAGAGGATGCGGTCAGACAGGCGAGTGCTCAGGCAGCGCACCAGGAAGAAGCCAGCAATGACCTGAAGGCAGGGGGAGAGAAGACGGCCATTTTGAGCATCACAGACTTCTGACATGACTAGACATGAACGGTGCAATCCTATGCATTTCTACCAAGAAGGAGGCTGCGTACACCTTAAAGGCTTAACATATACTGCAGAACCGTCATTTTCAAGACAACCTTCATCCCCAGGCCTGGCAAATCAAGAACTATAGTTGATGATCTGATAGTCTTTACTTGGACTGCATTATTTTAACTCAGGTCCAGCAACTCCTATGGCATGTCTATGCTATAGGTTTTTTTATTTAAAAAAAATTAATTTTCCTTTGTTGCTGTAAGTGTTCTCTCTGTTTTATAAAGTGAAGTAATAACTAAAAAAATCATTTAATATAAAATAAATAAAGAACAGTACTTTTTTACCATGACATATTGCAACATTTCTTATTGAAAATCCTTACTCCATTGTATTAGGTCTAATGATTTGCTTGACATAATTCCAATTATTATTATCATTATTATCATTATTATGCCACTCATCTGACTGGGTTGCCCCAGCCACTCTGGAGGGCTCCCGACAAAAACAGAAAAAACACAATACAGCAACAAACACTCCTTATTCTTTCATTTATATATTTTTCTGCTACTCTTTCCACGTGATTTTTCCTTAGTTTGCACTTATCCTGGTTTTAAATTCTTGATAGCCTGTTGCTATATGCTTCATAATATTTTTCCCCATACTAAAAATTCCTGTAAAGATATGTTTTAAAAAGGAAACAGCCATGAGCATCTTGAATTTGGCTTGGAAACGGATTGTTGTCAACCAAAACCCAGCATTATATAACCCTGGATTCAAAGTCAAGCTGTCTTCAAGGGCAGACCCACGTACAGCAGTCAAGAGGTGCATACACCGCCCACAAAAATAGCTAAGCCTTAGTTATCAGTTTATCAGACACTTGGTGAAAATGAATCATGGCAGGGAGTGGGAGATCTATGAAAGTAGGGATGGAGAACTGGATCCGGCTGATGGACTGGATTCCCAATACCTTACTCCCGGTAGCCAACTTTGGCAATGTCGTAATGACGACAGGTGACCCAATTTTGCCAGGGGTTAAAGGAGGTTGCCATAACCAGCCTGTCAATCAGCAGTAACAGCACCTTCCTTTGAAGCTGCTCTTCCAGCACCTATTCGCCTTCAAAGGTATAAGCACCAGTCAGGACCGCAGTACCTCAAGGACCTCTCCCCACATGAACCATCCCAGACTCTGTACTCATCATCTGAGGCCCTTCTTCGTGTGCCTCCTCCACGAGAGGTCTGGAGGTCAGCAATACAAGAACGGGGCCTTTTCTGCAGTGGCTCCCCATTTGTGGAATGCTCTCCCCAGGGAGGTTCGCCTAGCGCCTTCATTACAGTCATACCTCCTGTTACATCCGCTTCATGTTACGTTCTTTCAGGTTACGTCCCACGGTGACCCAGAAGTACCAGAAAGGGTTACTTCTGGGTTTTGCCGCTTGCACATGCGCAGAAGCACAAAATGACGTCACGCGCATGCACATAAGTGGCAAATCGCAACCCGCGCATGCGTAGACGTGCCGCTGCAAGTTGCGCTCTTTTCATGTTGCAAATGGGCCTCCGGAACGGATCCCGTTCACAACCAGAGGTACCACTGTATACATTTTTAGGTGCCAGGTGAAAACATTCCTCTTCTACCAGGCCTTTGGTGGATTATTATCTTACAGCCTTTTAAACATATCTGTGGGAAGGGGTGGGAGCAATTATTTTTGTTGTTGTTTTGGTTTAATTGTTTGCTTGTGTTTTATCTTGGATTTTATTCTGTGACCTGCCCTGATATCTTCTGATGAGGGGTGGTATATGAATTTAATGAATGGATGAATAAATTCAGCTGTCACGGGGGGACCCCTTCAAAGTCCTTTTGGAGGAAGTGTCTTAAAGCAAAACAGCTTTCCCCAAACAGAGAAAACATGTCCTCTTTGCTACACTGAGTTTCCAATGATTAGGACACTAGATACTAGCTTCCCTCTCTAGTATCACTAACCAGATGAGTAACCAGGGCTAGATACCTCTTCCCTCGCCACCCCGAGACTGGAAAGGGTGGCTTGTGGTAAATAACCTTATCACATTTTCTCTCAAAGTTAACAGGTTGGGCGGTTTGCATAGAGTTTAAAAGCCTGCCCAACCTGTTTAACCAGCGGCAACAGTTGGAGAAATTGGGCAGGCATCACGCTTACACACAAATATACACATGACAGAAATTGACATCCCCCTCAAAAACAACTTCCAGTTCTGAAGAAGTCAGACAAAGTCACATTTTAAGGAGGGGGGAAGAAAGTACCTAGAGGGATACTCTCACCTTGGTCCCTCGTCTGAGGGCTCTTTGCCATAGGTCTTGGCACTCACCTCCACACCGCAGAGGAAATACATGATGCTGTTCTCCAGCTCCCCAAAATTCAAGAACTTCTGGGTGATTGGGGTCACCATCGTCTAGAGGAATAAAACATACGTGAGCATCCAGGAGCATAGGGGAAACCAATGGTCCCCTTTATGTTCCACCACCACACTAAACGGCCTCGGCCCAGTATACCTGAAGGAGCGTCTCCACCTCCATCATTCAGCCCGGACACTGAGGTCCAGCTTTGAGGGCCTTCTGGCGGTTCCCTCCCTGCGAGAAGTGAGGCTACAGGGAACCAGGCACAGGGCCTTATTGGTAGTGGTGCCCGCCCTGTAGAACACCCTCCCAGCAGATGTCAAGGAAATAAAGAACTATCTGACTTTTAGAAGACATCTGAAGGCAGCCCTGTTTAGGGAAGTTTTTAATGTTTGATTTTTTTTAATCATGTTTTTAATGTTCTGTTGGGAGCCACCCAGAGTGGCTGGGAAAACCAAGCCAGATGGTTGGGGTATAAATAATAAATTACTACTACTGCTACTACTACTACTACGAAAGAGACGTAGGAAATGGGGACCTGGGAGATGGCTTTTTCTGGGGCAGCTCCTAAGCTGTGGCGCCCCCTCCCCTTCTTTGGCAATCACTCGTAGCCGAGTAAGATTGTCTTCCATAAACACAGTTTTAACAATGCATCCGTGAGTGACTGTAGGTGTACCTAACATCTTCACTGTACAGCTTTCGTCATCTGCTGAAGATGCTCCTCTTCTCTCTGGCCTTTGACGCCCATAAATTAGGACCCACCCTATTCTTTTGACCTCATTGCTTGGCACCGATTTTAATATTGCGTTACAAACTGCTCCAAATGCAGCCGGGAGGACTTGAGGTGCAGGGCGGGAAACAAAACAAATACCAACAACAAAGACTTAATGAGAAATAATTGGCGCTTCCCAAAGGGATAAGTAGTGTGAGAACCAGCAGGAAGGGAGAGGGACAATCAATACAACGAGCATGGGATTTGCCTGAGCACGCAACCCATCAAAAATGTCACCTACCTCTAGGGCGGTTTGATTGAAGAGCGTAATGAACTGGGCGGTCAGCAGAACCACCACCTCTTCCCTCAGGTACTCTGCAATGACAAATCTCGTTGAGGCACAAAAGAGCCAAAACAACGCTGGATGGGACATTATTTCATTTCACTTTTAATCTGTATACCGCCTTTTTATATTATTATACCACAAGGTGGTTCACAAGCTGAAGAAACAACAAAGATTGCACACCTCACAACAATCTGATCCGACACAAAAAAAGGACACAATAAAAACTTAACTTTAAAATAATCAACTAATCAAATAAAACAATATTCAATCATCCATTAGAATATAATAAAGGTAAAGGTAAAGGTACCCCTGCCCATTCGGGCCAGTCTTGACAGACTCTAGGGTTGTGCGCCCATCTCACTCTAGAGGCTGGGAGCCAGCGCTGTCCGCAGACACTTCCGGGTCACGTGGCCAGCGTGACAAGCTGCATCTGGCGAGCCAGCGCAGCACATGGAACGCCGTTTACCTTCCCGCTGGTAAGCGGTCCCTATTTATCTACTTGCACCCAAGGGTGCTTTTGAACTGCTAGGTTGGCAGGCTTAGAATATAATAGTTAACAGTAAAGTTAAATATCAGCAAATAATAATTAAACAGTTTACACTTAACAATAAAGCATTGTTAAGCAGTAATCAATAAAAAATAATGGCAAGTCACAACACATAAAATACCATGAAACATACAAAGCCAGGGAAAAGGATCAAACTGAGAAACAAGGACCTGTAAAATTATTTTTTTAATAAACTTAACTTTAACCTTAACTTTGCCCCCGCCTGCCTCCCATTTTGTCCTTTCCTTGGAAGATGCTCTGTTATCAAGGCCCTCTTCTGCCATGAGAGCTACTATGTCCCCAGCAGAACATTTGGAAATTGGTTGGCTTGTTTTATGAGGTGGTGATGGGGGAAAAGTTGAGACAGCATCCTCCAACGTGCCAACTTTCTGAACTTGCAGACCAGAAAAGGGAGGCTCAGCTCTAGTCTTCTCCATGTGCCTTCTTGTAGGGCAAGCTTTGGATCAGAGATGGAGAACTTCGGGCCCAGGGATCAGATGTGGCCATAGACCTGGCCCCCAGGGTTCTCCCCCAAGCCGTGTGTCTTGCTTTTTAATCTTTAATGATTTATTATTATGCTTTCATATATGCTGGAACCTTGTCAACAAAGGTCCGTATAGTTAAAGCTATGGTTTTCTCAGTAGTGATGTATAGAAGTGAGAGCTGGACCATAAAGAAGGCTGATGGCCAAAGAATTGATGCTTTTGAATTATGGTGCTGGAGGAGACTCTTGAGAGTCCCATGGACTGCAAGAAGATCAAACCTATCCATTCTTCAGGAAATTAGCCCTGAGTGCTCACTAGAAGGACAGATCCTGAAGCTGAGGCTCCAAGACTTTGGCCACCTCATGAGAAGAGAAGACTCCCCGGAAAAGACGCTGATGTTGGGAAAGATGGAGGGCACAAGGGGATGACAGAGGGCAAGATGGTGGGACAGTGTTCTCGAAGAGACGAACATGAGTTTGACCAAGGTGCGGGAGGCAGTGCAAGACAGGAGTGCCTGGCGTGCTCTGGTCCATGGGGTCACGAAGAGTCGGACACGACTAAACAACTAAACAACAACAACAACAAATATGCTTGAAGCCACCCATAGTGGCTGGGAAAACCCAGTCAGATGAGTGAGGTACAAATACATTTTATTATGATTGTTACTACCTGCAGCGAGGGCAGAGAGAGGAGGACAGACGCTAGTCTACTGTAGAAAGGTAAAAGCCCCACCCACTGCTCCTCCCACTTTTGCCTCTGGCCCCGCCCACCACTGCCATGTGGCCCCAGCGAGTCTGCCTGGAAGGGAATGTGGTCCCCTGTCTTTGATGGCCCCATACCCACCACGGAAGAGCGCTCACCTGTCATGGAGCTGAAATTATAGGCGGGAGTCTTCTCCAAAGAGGCTTCTTCATCAGCCAAGTGCCCATTGGGCACATACCGAACCTCGTCACCCGAAACAGCTTCCCGACGCTCCGCAGAGGTGCTGCCGTAGCTACTGCTCTCCGCTGCCTCCTCGTGTTGCACAAGAGGCTTCTCCTCCTCCTCTTCCACAGCGTCCCGCTCAGCTGCCGCTGGGGCCTTTGAGGAGTGCCCCAACGGCGGCGGCGGCGGCAGGTCATGGTACAGCGTCGCAACAATGATCTGCAGAAGCAGCCACACCATGCACATGAAGATCTGAAGGAATGGAGGAAAGAAAAGCCTGAGCATGAATGCTTCACCCTGAACCGTCATTTATTTATTTGTTAAATTTATGTGCTACCCTTCATCGGAGGATCACAGGGTGGTTTGCTACAACAACAAGTCCCCCCCCCCTTTTTTTTTTGTAATGTACACAGTATCTTTTTTCTGTTTTGTTTTTTCTGCATGGGTACTATTTGTAATTCTGTACTTTCTATGGACTCAGCTACTTTAGTAAAAAAAACAGCGATTTGAATGTGCTATAAACATGCAACACCAGATGGCGCCAGAGAGCAAGAAATTTTAAAACACGATTTTCCATAGATTTTTTTTTCCTTTTGTTATAACAATCTAGTTCCTGACTTATTTATAGCACACACACACACCGTGTCTGGATCCACCCTTTTAAAATAAAGAATTTTTTTTTTAAAGGACACAGGGACTTACAGCCAGCCTGCTGGATCAGGCCAATGGCCCATCTAGTCCAGCATCCTGTTCTCACAGCGGCCAACCTGATGCTTGGGGGAAACCAGTGAGCAGGATTTGAGCAAAAGAACACTCTCCTCTCCTGAGGTTTCCAGCAACTGGGATACTTCAGAAGCATGGCTGCCCCCAGCTGTGGAAGCAGAGCAGAGCCATTGTGGCTAGGAGCCATCGATAGCCTTCTCCACCTCCATGAATTTCTCTAATCCTCTCTTAAAGCCATCAAAGTTGATGGTAATCGCTGCCTCCTGCAGGACCGAGTGCTATAGTTCCAGGAATGCGCTGCATGAAGAACAATTTCATTTATCTGCCCTGAAACTTCCCACATTCAGCTTCTTTGAATATCCCCCAGTTCTAGTAAAAATAAATAAATTAAAAATTGATTATAATTTTTTATTTTTATTATTTATTTTGACTGTGTCAGACCAACACGGCTACCCCAGTTCTAGTGTTAGGAGAGAGGAAGAAAAACATCTCAGTATCCTCTTTCTCTATGCTACATATAATTTTGCAAACTTCCAGCTAGAACAATATTAAGGAGAAAAGATACTGATAACTCGTTTGCTAACAGATCAAGACTAGAAGGACACTTCCACGAAGTCTATTACAAACTGGGGTTTTAAAAGCCTTATTTGTAGCCGCATCCAAATAAGTGCACTCACTAAGTCTGGATTCTCAGAGGGGAAGCGGATCTGTTGGGCCTTTGCAGCTGCCTGGCAATTATTTTTTCACCTTATTTAATGACACAGTCGGCACATTCCATCCAAATATGATTTCATCTAGTGCTGGTTTTGATTATATGAGTCTTTGATCCCCTGTTTCTGTCTTATGTTGGAATACTGCCACTTTGCCTCTTTTGTACAAGCTCTTTCTGATATATTTTCCCCTTTATCTTTCATCTCTTTACTTGACACGTGACGGGTCTCAAATGCTTTTCTTTTTCTCTTTTGTTGAATTCTCGCAATGCTCTGCCAGCCTTGTCACACACTGAATGAAATAATAATTAAAAAGTTGAATAGTTGGGGGCGGGTGGCTGATTCTTCCCCTCCAGCTCCCCCCACAAGGCATCAGAATGTAAGAATATAGGAAGAGTATGTTGGATCAGGCCAATGGCCCATCTCAGCCAGTATCCTCTCTCACAGTGGCCGGCCAGATGTCCATATGGAAAGTCTTCAGCCAAGACCCGAACACAGAATCAACTCTCCCCTCCTGTGGTTTCTAGCCACAGGGTCAGAGCAAAACCATTCTGACTTTCCTTCAGCCTCTAACAAAGACAAATAACTCCTCCCAAAGTTAGACTGGGTGTATTTGCACCAGAATTAGGCAGGAATAAAGTGTTAGAATTCCTGCTCCGTGATTGCAGTCATGGGATTTTTGACTTTCACATGACGGTGTATGTTTTGACTCCACAGAGTGGGAAGTGAGGGAGACTGGATGTTTGTGTTACTGTGCTCTGTGAAGTGGGGACTATTGTCCTTTGGTTTTTTCCCCCTTGCTGTCTGATGCTAGAGAGGGGGGGGGAGCTATGTTGCAGTGCTCCGTATGTGTTTATATGTAAATAAAGTAGATTAGCCAAAATGCTGAGTTGCTGAGGTCTGTCACGCGCATGATGCGGAAACTCTGCGGATCCCCAAGTGTCCCGATGTCCGTTGGCTGTGATGTTCGGGTGGAAAAAAGCTTATGAAGCTCCCGAACGAAATACCAGGAGGGAGAGAACATGCCAGTCGGGCGTGTGTCTCTGTCAGGGTCCTACTCGAGTGTAGGACGAGCTGCTGACATAAAGTGATAGGAACTGCACTACTCTGGGACTATTCTGATACAATTAAATGATCCCACACACAGGAGAACACCCTGCACATAGAAGTCTAGTGTGCCAGGGACAACGGTTCCAGCCCAGTCCTTTAGCTGATTCGCTTGGTTTTCCAGTCACAGGGACAGCTTCCTTTTCTACACTACCTGCAATCTGAAAAGGCCCATCCTGCCCAATCCACCAAGCAGCCATGTGCAGGGGCGGTGCATCCTGTTTTGTCGCTTGAGGAGAAATGTCCGTCCCCTCCCCCCACTGCTACCAGGGCGCCTCTCTTTACCAGCATTGCACAGCGGTTGCCCGCAAAGTGCTGGCAGCAGTGCCAACTTTCAGTGAGGTTTCCTTTGCAAGATCTCAGGCATTTCGTGAGATCCCACTGGAAGCCAGTGCTGCTGGAATGGGCAGGCAGCAAAGGAAGGGGGCCACCACCCCTCAGGCTCCTGCCGCTCAAGGCGGGAGCCTCATCCTGCCTCATCCATGGGTCAGGCCTTGCACCATTATGGAGAGGAGCTTGCCTCATCCATGGGATCAAATGCACCGGGCTGGGTTATACATAGTTGCTAACAAAGTGCTTCTACTCACCCCAGGCGATGTGAACTTGTCGACCACGAAGGGCCCCACCTGGAAGTTACAGAGCCGCAGGAACAGGTTACAAGCTGGCCCTGGGGGGCAAAAGTGGCAAGTCAGGTGCCTGAAAGCAGCATGGCAGCAACATACAAAAGCTTAGAATCTTAGAACTGTAGAGTTGGAAGGGACCCTGAGGATCATGCAAAACCCTGCAAGGCAGGAATATGCTGCTGTCTCATACAGGAATCGAACTTGCAATTTTGGCATTATCAGCACCACATGCTAACCAACTGAGCCACGCAGGCTGCAACCTCCATGTTCAGCTTGTTGCGGCATGACCTGCCCACGCACTCTGACATAATTCTCAGTAGCAGCAATCCTTTCAAGCAGAGGCGCAGGTTGCCGATGGACATTTGGCCGGCCACTGTGAGACCAGGTTGGTGGCTGGGATTGACCACTACAAAAAAGCCCAAATTGCACTGACCAAGCAGGGTCTTGTATGTTCTTTTACACTTCTGGCTGTGGAAGAGGGGCTCCTCCTCTCCTCTGAAGCTAGATCAGAAACACAACTACCTTTTAGAAGGTTGGAAACTTCTATCCGCTTATCTGCAAGGCTGAGGCACATACTGGGAGAAAGAGACTTTGTGCTAGCCACCAGACAATGGCTTTTCCCACCTGCTTTGCCCAACCCTCCAGCCCTAGCAGCCTTTCCCTGACCATGACTTAGGAACAGCAGAAGCGGCTGGGAAGAGCGGAAGAGAGTTCGGGGATTATTCTTATTTTTTAAAAAAATATTTTTATACATTGTGTGTCTTTGCTTTTAATTTTGTATTGTTATTTTCTGCACTGTTACTTTTATAGATTTAGAAATTATTGATTGTAATTGTTAAGAATGCATTTCTGTTTAGTTATTATTTGCTGATATTTAATTTTATTGTGTACTATTATATTCTAATGGATGGCTGAGTATTACTTCATTTGCTGTAACTTGTTTATTTTAATGTTACATTTTCACGATGACATTTCTGTACTGGATCACACTGCTATAAGGTGTGCAAACTTTATGGTTTCTTCGGCTTGTGAGCTGCCTTGTATACAGCAATATAGAAAGGCTGTATAAAAATTAAAAGTGAAATGAAATGAAAAGAAGCACTGCTTTTCCATGCAGAGGCACTTGCTACATCAGGATATCAAGGAACTGGGTCTACAAACAAGCCCAAATAGGCCTTCATTTGTACTGCACCTTTAAAAAAACCTACACCTTTCTTCTTCTCTGTGTGTGCATTTCAAACTGCAATTGCACTGCACCCAGTTTGTTCCTCTGAAAGCTTAATAATTCATAGAGTTGGAAGAGACCACAAGGGCCATCGAGTCCAACCCCCTGCCAAGCAGGAAACACCATCAGAGCACTCCTGACATATGGTTGTCAAGCCTCTGCTTAAAGACCTCCAAAGAAGGAGACTCCACCACACTCCTTGGCAGGAAATTCCACTGTCGAACAGCTCTTACTGTCAGGAAGTTCTTCCTCATGTTTAGGTGGAATCTTCTTTCTTGTAGTTTGGATCCATTGCTCCGTGTCCGCCTCTCTGGAGCAGCAGAAAACAACCTTTCTCCCTCCTCTATGTGACATCCTTTTATATATTTGAACATGGCTATCATATCACCCCTTAACCTCCTCTTCTCCAGGCTAAACATGCCCAGCTCCCTTAGCCGTTCCTCATAAGGCATTGTTTCCAGGCCTTTGAACATTAATAATAAATTGTTCCTGGTTAAGCAGGGAAGGGCTGAGGATTATGCCTCCCGCTTGCTCCATATGAAACAAAGCAAGCATGTTATGCCATACCAAGCAGTTAATCTGCATGTTCTTGTTCCTCAGAGCATCAGAAGAGACCTGCTGGGTGAGGTTAAATAATTATCTGTCCCAGCACCCTGCTCTCACCGTGGTCAGCCACATGCCGATGAGAAGTGCACAAACAGGACCTGAGAGCAGGAGAACTCTCCGCACATGTGAATTCCTGAAACTAGGATTCAGAGACATGCTGCCCTGACAGCAGAGGCAGAAATCCGCCACTGTAGACATTAACCCTTGATAGTCACATCCTCCACATGTTCCGTCTTCTCCGTGGCAATTGCAGACTAAACAAATGGTCTGGATTGGAAAATTGGTCCACAAATGGACTGATCTCTACATTTGCTTTCCACCTGTGTCTCCACAAACATCCAGGGAGGTATGGTAATAGCAGAAAGCCTCGAGGGGGAAAATGCATAGCCAGGGCAGGATGAAACCCTTTAGAGGACCTGAGCTCTTAAAAGGTTTTGGTACCCCTAAACATATCTAATTCAAAATGTTAATAATAAACCACAGAACAAAATTTGATTTGTCGAAATGAAACGAAACCCACAGCAAGATGGGAAATGATGTTTGACTTTCTTTTCTTCCACCTTATTTATATTTGGGGAAAAAATCTCCTCTAAGAACGAACTTTTTATCATATGTGGTGGGAATGTAAGAAAGTGAAAAGCTTCTGGGCATAGCTGTCAACTTTTCCCTTTTCCTGAGAGGAATCCTATTCAGAATAAGGGAATTTCCCTTTAAAAAAGGGAAACATTGACAGCTATGCTTCTGGGAAATTATATATAATGTGATGAAAAAGATGTTGAAATATACATTTATTTAAAAAAAACAGAAGCGTTTTTACTTGGCATTGTAGCTGAGGATATTAATAGACAAGATAATAAACTGTTCTTGTACGCAACAATGGCAGCAAGAGTATTATTGGCACAGAAATGGAAACAAGAAGAATTACTGACAAAAGAAGAATAGCAGATGAAATTAATGGACTATGCAGAATTGGATAAGATGACAGGAAGGATCCGAGACCGGCGGGACCAGAGGTTCTCCGAGGACTGGAGTAAATATGTGAACTATTTGAAAAGCAACTGTAATCAACAGATTACGCTAGTAGGACTGCAAGAAGTTTTGTAAGGAGGACTATATGAAATATTGCAGGGAAAAATTATGAATAGAATTATTACTTAAGGATTATTAAAAGTAATAGTGAAATTAGTGAAATGCAGATTAAGTGATAAAGACTGAAAAATCTTCAGATGTAGTTGAGGGAAGTCTAAAATATTGTATAGGATATGAACATATGTTATATGATTTATGGAAATTATATGTAAAATTGAATAAAAAAATATTTAAAAAGGGGGGGGGGAATTCTCCTCCTTTTTCTAATTGATCAGATCCTCAAAACTAATCTTACATAACACATCTGCTTCTATACTTAGTAGAGATAAGGCACCCAGCGTGCCTCGTTGCATATTTCTCCTGTTGGGATTTTTAATAGACTTCCACTGAGAAAATGAACACTCAGCTGAGCCATTTGCAGCCATCAATGTTAAAAACCCAGCAATGGAAAAATTTCTGTGGTGCCCCCCTCTTCCCTTGGTGCCCTAAGCATGTGCTTATTTTGCTTAATGGTTAACCCAGCCCTTTCCATAGCAGACAGGAATATACTGAAGGTTTTTAGAGGGGTGGGGCAGAGGAAATCAGCCTTACCGATGAGTAGCCCAACCTGTCTGCATGCCATGACAGCCGCAAACACCGTGGCGCGCTCCTGGGACGTGGTGGTTCTGGAGAGGTAGCCAAAGATGGATGCTCCTGCTCCTGTGCCCACACCTGCAGGGGAGGGCCAAGTACAAAGAGTCAGAGGGAGGAAGGGGGGACAGAGACCATCCTAGCTGTAAGTCCTGAAAGACCTGCTCCCTGCCTTGCAGAGCTTTTTCTACCAGGCTGGGGAAGGCATGCCCCGGACTGACTCCAACTACAAAAAAAACTAAGGCTGCTGAATAGACTCTTAGGCTGGGGTTTTGTTTGGGTGTGGGGGCCAGTTGTGGTTGTTAATTTTTGTATTGTTATTTTTAGATCTTATTCTGACTTGTGGGTAAATCGTTATCACATTGGTTGTGTACTTTTTGATGTGTTTCATTTACCGCTTTTGTTCTACAGTGGTACCTTGGTTGTCGAACTCAATCCGTTCCAGGAGTCTGTTTGACTCCTGAAATGGTTCGAAAACCAAGGCACAGCTTCTGATTGGCTGCAGGAGCTTCCTGCACTCAATCAGAAGTCGTGTCAGATGTTCGGCTTCCAAAAAATGTTCACAAACCGGAACACTCACTTCCGGGTTTGTGGCGTGCAGGAACTAAGCCGTTCGACAGCCAAGGTACCACTGTATTTGTAATTATGCAAATTTCTTCATGTTGTAAGATGCCCTGAGTATGGTTCTAAGTATGAAAAGGCAGCATACAGATAAAATGATCTGTGCATGTATGACAAAACCATCACTAAAGCGGGGGGGGGGGCTACTTTTGGCCTGCAGGCTGGGCTCAAGTGCAGGAAACCTTTGGGAGGGTGCATTCCAACAGTGGGCGGGGCTGGAGGTGGAAGTGGGCGGGGCAAAAAGCAAAGCAAAACAAGAATGCGAAATTCCCCTCCAGCGGTATCCATTTTAAATGGGGGGCGGGGGAGGAAATAAAAATAAAGGAATACTCTTTCCCTCCCCATTAGACAACAACAACAAAAATACATTCACACCCCAATTTATTTTTAGAAAAGAGGAAACACAGTGTTTTTCTCCAAGACCCACCACCCAAATGCAACTATTATTCAAAAAAAATCTCACACGCGCTAAAATAAATACACCCTCCACTCCATCACTTACCTGCCACCAGCCGACCACTCAGAAGCATCCATTTGGAGCCACCGACAAAGTACATGAAGTTCCCTGGAAGCGGAAGACACAGGAAAGACAAGCATGAGTTGCAGAGGAAACCAGGCTAAATGAAGTCAATTTGCTCTAGAGAAAGCAACTTTCTTCCCAATATAGCAATCGACTAGAAAGCAGGGCACAATTAGAGTCTAGACGCCATTTTTTCTGGGATCTCCCTCCTTTTGCAGGTGGGATTCAATCACATGCTGGTCGATTCAGCTTGCGTGGTTAGGGTGGACTTTGCGCTCTTGTGCAACAAACAAACTTCCCCCACTTTCCTTACTTTTTGCTGTAAGGAAAGTGGTGGGGAAAATGAGCTGGAAAGTGCAAGATGCAACCATCACTTGGCAAGTCGCCTTTATGTTAAATCCCTTAACATAAGACGAGCCTGCTGGATCAGGCCCATGGCCCATCCAGGATCCTGTTCTCACAGTGGCCAACCAGATGCCTATGGGAAACCCACAAGCAAGAACCAAGCACAAGAGCCCTCTCCTCTCCTGTGGTTTCCAGCCAAGTTTAGCTTCCACCTACCGTGGGGGAAAAGGGACGCGGGTGGCGCTGTGGGCTAAACCACAGAGCCTAGGACTTGCCGATCAGAAGGTCAGCGGTTCAAATCCCTGCGACGGGGTGTACTCCCGTTGCTTGGTCCCTGCTCCTGCCAACCTAGCAGTTCGAAAGCACATCAAAGTGCAAGTAGATAAATAGGTACCACTCCAGCGGGAAGGTAAACGGCATTTCCGTGCACTGCTCTGGTTGGCCAGAAGTGGTTTAGTCATGCTGGCCACATGATCCAGAAGCTGTACGCCGGCTCTCTCAGCCAATAAAGCGAGATGAGCGCCACAACCCCAGAGTCGGCCACAACTGGACCCAATGGTCAGGGGTCCCTTTACCTTTACCGTGGCGGACTGGAGTCTCATCTGCATGCTTTGACCCCAAACACAACCACTGCCCCTGCCGCCACCACTCTCAATGCAGCCCCCACTTACCTGCTATCTGAAACAAGTTGGCGAAGAGGATGATGGCCTTGGTTTTATGGGTACGGTCAGACCAATATCCAAACAGCGGGCCTGTGATCAGCCCGGCAAAGCTAAAGGCAGAGATGCCCAGGCCCAGGAAGTAGGGCTCAGCATTGAGAGTTTGCAGGTAAGCCCAGAGGGTGGGCAGGATCACAGCTGCGGAGAGGCGAAAAAATAAACTCCAGTAAATAGAAAGTATCAAAAAGAGCATCCATCACAAGTGGCTTCCAGAAAATATTATGATTAATATTATTGCTATTTAAATTTGTATACCCGCGGGTCTCAGGGCAGTTACAACATAAAAACACAAAATATATAATAAAAGTAAATACAAAAACAACCCAATCACCCCCAGCACATTTTAAGAGGACATTGGATGTCAGTCAGCCAAAGGCCTGGTTAAAGAGGAACCTTTTTGCTGGTAACCGAAAGGTGTATAATGAAGTCACCAGGCGAGTTGCCCTGGGGAGAGCATTCCACAAACTGGGACCCACTGCAGAGAAGGCCCTGTTCTCGTCTTGCCGCCCGCCCCCCCCCCCAGACCTCTTGTGGAGAAGGCACACAAAGAAGGGCCTCAGATGATGATCTCAAGGTCTGGGTAGGTTCATATGGAAAGAGGTAGACATTGGGGCATTGCAGTTCTGAGCCATTTAAGGCTTTATAAGGTTTAATGCTTTATAGTTATGAGAGAAGGGGTGCCAACTTGAATAAAATATTGGGAAAGGGACAAGCCCCATCCCACACAATCGATCACATGACACGCTACATGCACATCATTTGTTTGGCAATGCCCATCTGTTTTGGGGGGGAAGCCCCCTCAAATATTTTATTGGGTGGGCCAAAGACCCCTCAGTCCCTAGGAGTTGCCATGAGAGTTGTCCCGTGGTCTCTGCATTTCCCCCATGCTTTCTGAAACTCTTGTCTAGTGTGATCTCAAATTGCCTCTGTTAATCTAGCCAGTTCAATATACTCTTAGCAGTTTATCTTGCCATTCCTTTTTTGTTGGCACAGTTTCTTTTTCCAGTTCACAAAACACTTCACAAAGGTGTGCCCTAAAATACATACCTGGACTTGATTCAATTAATGTCTGCAGGAGACTTTGTGGACATTTAAGTTATACAGTGGTACCCCGCAAGACGAATGCCTCGGAAGATGAAAAACTCGCAAGACGAAAGGGTTTTTCGTTTTCTGAGGTGCTTCGCAAGACAGATTTTCCTAAGGGCTTGCTTCGCTAGATGAAACGGCCCTGCCTCTCGTGTCATGGCGATGGTCACTGCACGCACGTACGCTCGCTTCCCCGCTCCTCCGGCTCCCTCCCACCTTCCGGCTGACGGTTAGTGCCTCGCGCCGCTGCCCGCTCCCCTCAGAGAGCTGTTGCCGCCAGCGCCTCTCTCTCCCTCTCTCCCTCAGGTGAAGAGGATGGTGGCGGTTCCGCCGAGTCGCGCTCCTGACCCCCGCCGCCCTCCAGCAGCCGCGTCGCACGGTGGCCACAACACGCGGGTGAGTCTGAGGTACCGGCTGCGGCAGCTGCCCTGCTTCTCCCCGCCCCTCCCTGCCGTTGTCAGTGTTTAAATGCAGTGGTGCTTAACAAGACAAAAAAACTTGTACAACGAAAAAACTCACGGAACGAATTAATTTCGTCTTGCGAGGCACATCTGTAATTAGAAAAATCTTAATAATTATTCATAAAGGAAACAGTTTATAAGAAGTAAATAAGGAGGTCAGATACAGGATAAAGGAAGTCTTTTATTTGGTTGTTTGTACTGTTGTGTGTTATGTTATGCTCACTGTTACAACACGTGCTTCTCTCTCTTTTTTAACTCTCAAAGCCCTGTGAAGCAACCTATTGGTTGTATTGTTACATCTGCATCCCACACTTAATCAAAGAACACGCAAGCATCATTTGCTGCAAGGAGAACACAAGGCAGGTTGCGGGTTCAATCCCTACTGGCATTTCCAATAATAATAATAATAATAATAATTTATTATTTGTACCCCGCCCATCTGGCTGGGTTTCCCCAGCCACTCTGGGCAGCTTCCAACAAAGATTAAAAATACATTAAAATGTCACACATTAAAAACTTCCCTGAACAGGGCTGCCTGTACGGTTGGGAAAGATTCAATTCCTGGAACCCTGGAGTTTCACTGCCAGCCAGTGCAGACAAGATGGAACTAGATTGGCCAACAGTCTGACATCATACAAGGCGGCTTCCCGTATTCTTATGCAGAACCAAAGCTCTGCTAGATCAGGCTACAGGTCCAACTGGTTCACCCATCCTGCTGCCCAGAGTGGCAAGCAAAGCTTGAAGGCAACAGTCCTCTGCTATTATTGCTCCCCAACCAACACCTTTCCACGTGGCCGGCTGCCTCTGCTCCTGAATACATCATGGTGACTAGGAGTCATTAATATCAGGAGTGACACCGTGAAAGCTGGAGTTATTTATTAGCAAGAAACTGATCTGCACAGACTGGGCGGAGTGTCCGGCCTCACGAGCACAGCAGCTCCTCCCTTGCTTGCCATACGTCAGGAAAATTCCTGCTGTGCTGGTTTTTGGGTGGCGTCGAGGGGAGGTTTTGCCAAACTGGCAAAAAGTCAAGGAAAACCTGGATGTACGGCAACGTGATGGGAAAAGCAGCTCAAAAAGCTTAAAATCACTACTTTGCGGTTAGGTTTCCCCCAAAAAAGCTCAACAATTTTGGGGTCTTCCTATAAAAAAGCTTAAGCTTAGTTGCTGAGACTGAAAGTCCCCACCTGCCCTCCCCTCCAGGGCTTCTCCCAAGCAATAGGAGACTGTGCCTGTGTGAAGCTAACTTCCCAGCCCTTTTCATGACTCTTCTGGTTCTGGGAGACCAGGTGGGAGGAGAGCATGTCGCAGCGGGGGGGGGGGGGGCTCTTCACCAGCCGGGCCTATCTCTGCCTCTTGGCCTCCCTCCTCAAGCTTGTGCCTCTGATTGTGGACTTCTCTGTCACAGACTCTCCCAGCTCATTAAGTCTTTGACTGGATGTTCATGAGTTCAAGTCTTATGGGTAGGGCTGTTATTGTTTGGTTGGTTGGCTGGTGTTGCGGTGTTTTATTAAGTGTTTTCTGTTTTATCTTGTATTTTTATGTTGCAAACTGCCCTGAAATCTACATATGAAGGGCGGTATACATTTTTAATAATGAAGAACATGTTTATCTCCACTTTCTCCAGGCATAATTTTGTACAACTCACAGTCATGTCTTGTCTCACCTTTTCTCTAAATGAAACATCCACCTATTCTCTAAATTTTAAATCCTCCAAGATTGCAACTTTTCCTCACAGGGAAATTGTTGCATCCCCTTGATCATTTTGGGTTCCCTTTTCTTAACACTAAGATCAAGTATTAGAAGAAAAACCTCCCCTCTGTCCACTTTATCCACACTGTGCCTAATTTTAGGGATCTTTATCACATCCTCCGTTAGTCACATTTTTCTAAGCTTTATCCCTCCAATTGTCCTACAACTATTATTGATTTTGTACATTTGTCTCTTGGCTTTCTTCCGTGAGGGCTTTCAGAATTTCTTCTATCCTGGCACTGACAAAAACCCAGGCCTGTTCAGTTTCTGCAAGGCTGCTGCTTCCGGCACCTTGAGAATAGTGGGAGGAATCTCACATTCAAGGGTGAGCCAATGTGAGGACTAGGGGCTGTAGTCCAACAACACTGGCCTCACCCCTGACCTTGGCAATGCTGTCTGAGGCTGATGGCACCTGTGGTCCCTATTGCCTACCCCCTCTGACTCCAATCCTGCTTACTCCCGCATCTTACCCCAAAAACATTTCCATATTGCAGCCCAAGCCTATTATGTCCTTACTCTGGAGTATGGCCTGCTAACCTCTTCTCATTCTCACAGGGCAGAGGAACAGCAACCCAAACAGCCAACCTATCCAAGGACAATTGGCAAGCTTCTAGAAGTCAAAGGTTAGGTTGCAGACACTAGTTTCCTGGGTTAAACCATTTGCAACTGGAAAAGAAATTCACAAGGCACAGCATTCTGGACTCCACTGGAGCAAACCAACTGCACAGGTTGAAAGTGGTGAGAAGTGAGAGTTGGGTATGTTCAGCTTGGAAAAGAGGAGACCGAGAAGAAATGCAATAGCCATCTTCAAATATCTGGAGGGCTCGCACATGGAAGAGGGGGCAAGCTTGCTTTCTGCTGTTCTAGAGCGCAAGACTGGATCCAATGGATTCAAGTTACAAAAAAGATTATTCTGACTAAACACCAGGAAGAACTTTCTGACAATAAGAGCTGTTGGATAGTGGAACAGTATCCCCCAGGAGGCTGTGGAATCTCCTTCCTTGGAGGTTTTTAAGCAGAGGTTGGATGGCCATCTGTCATGGATGCTTAAGTTGAGATCCCTGCATTGCAGGGGGTTGGACTAGATGACCCTCGGGTCTCTTCCAACTCTAAGATTCTAAGTGATGGGCACGGCAAAATACTTCTTACAGTCACCTCCTCCCACCTATCTGGGAATGGCAGAAGCAGGAAGCAAAGCAGGTGTGTCTGGAAAGTTCATGGCTAAAGAACTGCACCTTCTCAAACTTAACCACGCAATTCATTTGATTATCTACAGGCCAGGATCTTGTCAAGGCAGGCATGCTGAACAACTGGCAGAGGCACAAAAAAACCTCAAAACACTCAATGTGCACTTCTGGAACATGCAATAAAGATGAGAATCTCTCTACGAAATCTGCATTAGATCAGAGCATGGGGAGGCAACCTAAAGCCCGGGGGCTGGATCCGGCCCCATTGCCTTCTAAATCCGACCCGCAGAGGTTCCAGGAATCAGCGTGTTTTGACATGAGTAGAATGTGTCCTTTTATTTAAAATGCATCTCTGGGTTATTTGTGGGGCATAGGAATGTGTTCTTCCACCCCCCCCCAAAAAAAAAATATAGTCCGGCCCCCACAAGGTCTGAGGCACAGTGGACCGGCCCCCTGCTGAAAAAGTTTGCTGACCCCTGAATCAGAGGATCAAGCCAGGGAGGCTCCAAGCAAACTGGACTTCCTCCATCACCAAGCTCCTCCCCTCCCCTTAAAACCTGAGCTTCCTAGGGGCAGAGTGTGCTACTGTTTTGTTTTGCTCGAATGCAAGTCACTCCCCTGGAGCCTTTTTTGACTGGAGACCTGGGTACCAGAGCGGTACCCACCCAGGTATGTGTGTGTGTGTTATAGGAACCAACTCATAAGAGCCGAGGTCCCTTTGACCCCTCCCAGTAAAATATTTGAGGGGGGCTCCCCCATGTTGATGGGATGGGCATTGCCATTCAAATGGTTTGTGTGTGTGCGTGTGTGTGTGTGTGCCGCATCCTGGGACAGATTACATGGGGCAGGGCTTACCTGCCCCCCCCCCATATTTTATTCAAGTTGGCACAACTGGCGTGTGTAGATATGTGCATGCGTGTGTGAGAGGGGGGGACAGAGGGATCAAGCTACATATAAAATTGTGGGGTATCAAATCTAATAATAAACACAAAAACACCAGCATGTTGAGACGAGCCTCAGCAAAAACCGCGTATACAGTGGTACCTCTGGTTAAGAACTTAATTCGCTCCGGAGGTCCGTTCTTAACCTGAAACTGTTCTTAACCTGAGGTACCACTTTAGCTGCCGCCGCACCCCCAGTGTGCAATTTCTGTTCTCATCCTTTAGCAAAGTTCTTAACCCGAGGTACTGTTCCTGGGTTAGCGGAGTCTGTAACCTGAAGCATCTGTAACCTGAAGCGTCTGTAACCCGAGGTACCACTGTATATGTACGTGTGTAGGGGCGTGTGTGTGATGAAGTATATAAAATTGTCAAGTCTGTATCCAGGGTCTAAACACTCCCCCCTCCCCCCCCCATCCCATGTCCAGGGAATCTCACCGTACTCAATCCCTCCCGACAGGAAAAGGAGGCCAATGGTGAGGTTGGTCCATTTCTTCTTCCGCTGCACATCCATAGACACCTGGCTTTGGGTTCTCCCCGTCGACAGAGGCGGCCCGTCGAAGGAGCGTGGGGCCGAGGTCTCCTTACTGCCTCCGGATAGCTCAAAGGGCAGCTGGAGGCGGCGGCAGCGGTGCCATCTTCCTCCTCCTAACCTTCACCATTCTCCCTGCCTCAGCAGCAGTAGCAGCAGCAGCGTTCCTCTCCAGCCCTTTTTACGCACACGCCCATCCAGCGCTCCTTTGGCGCTCTCCCTCTCGCAGCCCGCAACCTGCGCGTCGCTGCAGCTGTTTTGCCCGACCAAGGCAGCTGCCGCCGGGAGAAAGTTTATTGAATGGTCGGCGAGCGGGCGGGACGAGCGCGCTCAGCAGCCAATGGAGAGCGCATCCTCGTCCCCCAGCCTACCCGGCTTCCTCGCCCTCCTGCTGCTAACCTGGCATCGGGAAGGAAAGGGGCCGGGCGGCCAAAGGGAGCACGCCTCCTCATAGACACATGCAAAGCATCCCTAAGTCACCTGGCCGAGAGCTCTCTCCATTCGCGCAGGAGGCAGGTTGGGCGCCTCGCTGTATATTTCCTTAGCCTCGTCCGCCAGATTTTACGCACACGCGTTGGAACGTAGTCTTACACTGAGTGGCGCGTCTGGCACAGGGTTGTCTTCTTTTGTTTTCTTTTTTATGTTTTAAATATATATATTTAAGATGTGAATTGCAATGGGTATATGTGTGTTGTCATACAGAACACAATAATATTTTGTTGCAGGTCCTTCCCATCTAGAGACTGTAAACTAACATCACAATCTTATGCATGCCTACTCAGAAGAAGTAAGCCTCATCAAATTCAGTGGGGCTTACTGCCAGGTAAGTGGATAAAGGATTGTAACCTAAGTAAATGTGGCTGAAATAATTGCTTATTCTTCCTTTGTTCATTCCCCAACTTCAAATCCTTCCCCTTGCTTGGTTGTGTCTGTCTAGATTCTAAGCCCGCTGAGGGTAGAGTCCTCTAATTCCTTATAAAGCTCTGCAGTGCTATATTGTCCTTATTACAATTAATAGAATATCTGATATCTCAATAAAGAGTGTGGTGCACATTATGAAGCAAGCACTTAAATGAATGCAGATCATGGAAGCCCTGCTCTTAATGAATAATAATAATAATAATTTTATTATATAGGCTCTGCAGGATTGCAAGGCAGGGAGCGAGTCCCATCCTTGCCTTTAGATGCTGCTGTCGGTATTGGAACCTGGTGCCTGCACTCTGCCGCTCAGCTACGACCCTTCCAAAGTGGTATTTTGCTTCCAAGCAAGGAGTAAAAAGCAGGGCTGTCAATGGATGCGGAAGCCGAACAGGCTTGCTTTTTTCTGCAGGGCATGCAATGCCAGGAAGGGCTTCACCGCCTGAATTTCTGCATTTTGCTGCAGCTCTAAAACGCACAGGAAACCCACCCAGAACAGCAGTCTGGTAGCTCCTCTGATCAGAACATAGAATCATAGAGTTGTTAGGGACACCCAGAGTCATCTAGTCCAACCCCCTGCAATGCAGAAATCTCAGCTAAAGCACCATGACAGATGGCCATCCATGACGTGAAGGAGTACAAGGTTGTACTTGGCAGTTGTTTTTCTTCCCCTTGTGAATACCATAGTTTAGAGGTCCCCAGCCCTGAGGAAGTCAGACTATCCTCCACCAGGACCAGAGCCTTTTCAGTGATGGCTCCGACCTGGTGGAATGCTCTGTCCCAGGAGAGTAGGGCCCTTCAGGATTTAACCTCCTTCTGCAGGGCCTGTAAGACAGAGCTATTCCGCCTGGCCTTTAATTTGAATTCAGCCTGATCTTTTATTTCCCTTCTCTTCCTTCCCTCTCCCCTTTTATGAAGATCACCCGCTCTGAGACCCCACAGCTAATTCTCCCCTGGCCTCCTCAGTGGCCCAAGTAGGACCAATTCAGCCAGCTAGCCCTGGGGAATTATCTAATTGATTTTTTATTTTTGAATTTTATTGTTGTTCATGTTTTTATACTGTATTTTATGCTGCTTTTATAATGGTTTTAAAATGTTTTACATTTGTTGTTAGCCGCCCTGAGCCCGGTTTTTGAACCGGGAAGGGCGGGGTGGGGTATAAATAAAAAAATTATTATTATTTATTATTGTGACATTTAAGCTGCAGCATCGAGGTGGAAGAAATTCAACAGGTGATGCTTCTGCCTGCATGCAGATTCAGTGATGGGTAAAACTTCACCAGCAGTCCTACCTGAAATAATTCAGCAGCTTTATTTACTAGCTTGGCTGTGCAAATATACAAGCGATACTTGAATCCATTCAGAAGAAAAGGTCTCCCCAGAGGTGTTCCTCTGATGAAGAAAGACCAAGGCCAGCTCAATAACTTTTGCTGTCTGAGGCATGATGGCACCCTCCACCAAGGTGCATACAGAAACCAACTGGACTGGCAGCTGAATCATACTCTAGTTCTGGTGAAAGGACAATTTCTTGTACTGCACTTGAGGGCAGCAGGTTGGCACAGCGGGTGCAAAGCAGGCCACGTGGCTCTCACTGCTCTGTTCCCTCCCCACCCCTCAGCATCTGCCACCTGAGGCAGCTGCCTCACTTGCCTCATCATAGTGCCAGCCCTGAGAAAGATTACCAGCCACACATTGCAGCTTGCTAAGGGCAATTGCTGCCTGGAAGCAGGACCAGAAAGCTCATCAAGTCCCCTGGTGAGCTACTATAGATTTGTAAATTTCTGTGGGAGCCTTCCTCCCCAAAGTGTGGGGTACATATTATTATTATTATTATTACTCTTAATTGTAAAAAGGACATAATATATGGTCAGTCGGCTGCATTCAGCATGGCACTGGATCACAAGTGGTGCAAATAATCCATCGGGGCCTTAAGTGCTATGTTAAATTGACCAACTACAAAGAAGTTGCCACTCTGAGTAGTGGCATTTCTGTCTGTTATGATGCGAATAAAATAGGTGGTGGTTTTAGAGGCAGGATAAAATCTTGGACGCCAGAACTGGTCCAATCCTGTGCAGATGGAATGGGAAAAATTGCAGCAACACAAGAGAGGAAGAAACAGCTGAATCCCACAATACCATTGGCTCGATAACTGAAATTATTTAAAAGAGCAGCTGCCAATTTACTACTGATCCAGGCAATGTAAAGGAAATACTTTAATTAATATGCCGTTAATAATTCTCAAACACTCGTATGCATCGTTGAATATTCAATGGCAGCATTTAAAACACTTTTAAAATATGTATATATATCGTAAACCGCCCTGTGATCCTCAGACGAAGGGCGGTGTGGAAATTTAAGGAAAAAAATAAAATAACCACAAGGTGCACCATAATACTTAAATTTATGTAAATTAAAGGGTTTTTTTTAAAAAAAAGTAAACGCAGAATGAAAAATAAAATATATAAATGAGATAAAATGCATTTAAAACAGGGTGATATACATACACGGATAAATATATGTATATTCAACACACACAAACATATATTTATCCCTTCTGTCCCGCCCCCTCCCTTTATTGCAGGTTTAAAGGTCGGGATCTTTTTTGCCCTCTTTCGGGCTTCAAAGCAGACTTGTGCGCGTGCGCAGCAGAAGGACGCCCCCTCCCCTCCCCGCCATTCTCGCTCTCTTCCTCCTTCCAGTCGCTGCCGCCCTTTCCCAGCCGCCCCTCTGCCCTGTTCCAGCATGTCCGCCTGAGCCTCAGGCTGCTGACGTCATCGCCAGGCGCCCGCGCCGGAAGCGGAGAGCGGCGATCCATGCACACCGCGAGCGCGCGCGTGGCTATAGCAGATCGGGAGCCCCCAGCTGCTCCGGCTGCTCCTCCCGCGTTGCCATGGCCGGCATCCTCTTCGAGGATATCTTCGACGTGAAGGACATCGACCCCGAGGGCAAGAAGTTCGACAGGGGTGAGAGGCAGGCGCTCGTTTTCCAACCTCGGGGGCCACAGTGGTCCTTTTCCTGCGGGGGGTGGGATGGATGACCTTTCGAGATCCCCCCTTTCTTTCTTTCCGTGGTCCTATCCTTCCCCGTTTCTGCCTGCCCACCCTGCTCCTGGACACGGAACCTCATCCTTGCTTCCCTGCCCGCCTGCATGTAGGCTGGTCGATTTATACTGTGTTAGTTTTATGATGTTAGCCTCCCTGAGCCCGGGGAGGGCGGGGTACAAATAAATTTATTATTATTATCTACAGTAAGCCCACAGCTTAAGCAATGTGTGTGTGATGGATCGCACCCAAAGCCAAAGGCATTTATAGTCGAAACCCAATGGGTTCAATGGCGGGTAGGATTGCTCCCCCTTTAAAAAAAAATTTTGCCTTGGGCACAGCTGAACACACACAAGTTAAATGTACCTAAGTTGCAGGCTTCCTGCATTTACATGTGCAGTGTGCCCTTTCTTTTTCTCCTCCAAGGCTCTTGAGGTGGAGTGTTCTTGGTTTCTTTCTCTCCCTTCCCCTCACCCCCCAGTTCCCCCCTCCCATTTTACCCTTGCAAACTACCCTGTGAGGCGAGTTTGGTGGGTTGTGATAGCGGCTCTGAGCTTTATGGTTGACGGGGAATTCAAATCTGAATCTTTCCACACACACACACACACACACAGAGAGAGAGAGAGAGAGAGAGAGAGAGAGAGAGAGACCACCCAGCATCCTATTTATTTATTTCTATTGAATGGAGAAGTCCCTTTCCGCCTTAGGGTCAAACTTCTTTTCAGGCGTTTTTGGAATCAGTTTTAAAAACTGTTTTAACTGTTTGCAAATCTCCCTGAGACACATAGAAATGGTGCTTTGTAGATACGTCATATATTGAATACAATCTCAAAGCAGTTTGGAAATAAAAACCATTTCCTATGTGTATATAAACAGTTTAAAATCCAGTGCAGCTACATACTAGTCCAACACTCTTTAACAGTTAGAGGCGAGTCACTAATTTTATCTCTACCTTAATTAAATAAACAAAGGCTTCCAGTGTGCTGTAGTGCAAGGGTACATCTATAGCTGTGATGATTGCTGCTATTAGTAGTAATAGTGCTATTTCTACTATTACTACTACAATGCCTAAGTTTACTAAGTCTACAGGTGCAGTAGGGCTTGAATTTACGAAGCAAGAGTGATGGGGAAGGATCTCCTAACAGTTCAGATGCTAATAACCATGGCAACAACCCTGGTGTTGTGGTGAGAGCTTCTGATTACAAACCCAGGTTCAAATCACCGCTTGTCTCACTTTGGTGACCCTTCATTTCAAAATCCCTTCAGATCTTGGCTTAAAAACCTTACAGCTTTAGGTCCCTTTCTCTTTGATCTGTGAGCCAGGGTTTCAACAGATATTCTGTATTTAAGTGTGCAACTCTTCATCCTTCTCTCTGGCTCTACAAAACTGAGACTGGAGTGACTTGGCATTCCAGCAGAAGTGGAGGTGGGCTATGCCTTCTATGCCTCTCTATCCCCTAATTATTTGACACCCAGATTTGTCTCCCTCCAGTCTCCCGACTGCATTGTGAGAGCGAGTCTTTCAAGATGGATTTGATCCTGGATGTGAACATACAGATCTACCCTGTTGATCTTGGTAAGTGAGTGCAGTCAGGGGGCTTGCCTGGCAGTGTTTCTCTGACCCAGAGCTAGTTAAAACTTTTTTAGCACATGGGTCGTTTTCCCTGCACACCCACCCATCCCAACATTACATGCCAGCAGTGGATGTGTCCATAGCAAAAGCAGGCATGACCATCCCGTAATCACAAACACTCATCACACTTACACATTCCCATTGCACACTTGACACACGCAGAGATTTCCCCCTCGCCCATTGTTTGAATGCACACATATCTCTTGAAACACATGACATTTTCCCCCTGGAAATACAGCTGTCAAATCCGTGATGTATGAACCTAGACCAGGCATGTCCAAAGTCCGTTTTGGGGGCCTAATCCGGCCCGCTGGTTGGTTTAATCCGGCCCCTGTGGCAGTTTATTTCCTGGGGTAAAATCCTAAAAAAAACAACAACTCAACAACAACAATCCTGAAAGAAAGCTCAACAACTTTGGGGTAAAATCATAAAAAAGCTCAACAACTTCAATCCTAAAAAAAAGGCCAGCAATTTTGGTCGGCCATCACGGCCCTTGACTTCATCAAATCTGGCCCTCTTTGAAAAAAGTTTAGACACCACTGAGCTAGACAAATGCATTGCGATATTAATCTCACAAACATTAGCTGTAGTGAAAAGACTCCTCGCTGTCTTATTTTTGTTTTCCCCTTCATTTCAGGTGACAAATTCCGCCTTGTGATCGCCAGCACCTTGTATGAAGACGGGACCTTGGATGATGGAGAATATAACCCAACTGATGACAGGCCATCCAGGTAATGGGGGTCCAGAGGATGGCAAACAGAGAACTAGCCAAGGAGAGGGCTTCACAAATCAGTCCTGTGGTTGTGTGCCCTTCCTTTCAGCCTTCTGTAAGGTCGAAAACTAGCTTCTTTTTGTAGTTCCTCCAAAACCTACACTAGATGGTATCTGTCTTTCTCGAGAGACAATGAAGTGTGCCTCCCAGGGTGAAGTCAAACTGCTGTGTTAGCAGCACAAAAGTGTCTTCTCCAGGGCAAAAGCATGGGCAGTGTAGAGACCCAAAGTGTGTCCTTACTTGAAGTGTAAACACAATGGTTCTACTGCCTAATCCCTGGGTTGGGGAGCTGAAGCCCAGGGGCTAAATGTGGCCAGCCAGGTCTCTCTGTCTGATTCTTGGAGCTCTCTCCTGGCTGTACCCCTCTCTGGCTCTGCTTTGCACCACAGGTATTTCTGCCTCTGTGGAATGTCTCTTTGAACTCTAATGATGCCCTTTGCCAGTCTGGATGGAGGATTGAGAGACAGAGAAAAAGATTTGCATGCCTTGCTCCACCCACTTCTTCCTCTGGCCCCTCATAGGTTGCACAGGATGAAGTGCAAGCCCTTGAGCTGAATTAGGTTCCCCACCCCTATTTTCATCCTCTGCAGTTTGCTCCTCATGCACAGGGCGTCTGTCTGTCTGCTTGGCACTCCCTAAGCCACTCCTCTCATGAGCTCCCTCTTCAGTTCTTCCTGCTCCTCTTAAGTCCTCCTGGGCTGGGCCAGAGAGGAAAGAGCTATAAAAGGGGTGCTGTTTGCTGCAGACGTGCTGCACAATATTTTGTTTGCCTTTGTTACCCTGTATGTATTTTACATTTATTTCCTGCCTTTCCTCCAAGGAATTCAAAGGGGGGGTTGTGGCTCTCTGTTCTCTGCACACTCTGATCCTCACAACAACCCTGTGAGGTGGGCGGGGCAGAGAAGGAGAGATTCTGCCAAGGGCACCTATGTTGGAAGGCAGATTTGAAACCAGGTTTCCTTAGATTTAGTCCAGCACTCTAGCCGCTATACCGTACAGCCCAAGGATGGGACACCTGTGGTCTCGCACTTGTGTTTGGCCTACAATGCCTACCATCCCTGGCCATTGACTATTCTGGCTGAGGCTGATGGGAGTTGGAGTCCAACAAAACTTGGGAGGGTCGGAGTTTGCCCATCTCTGATATGACATGCAGGACATCTGGTGAAGGCATCTGAACTTATTCTTCCCCAGGCTGCAAGTGGATTTAGAAAGAGGAAATCCGCAGGCTCTGTGATCTGTACTGTTTAAAACTTGTGATGCAGCTGAAACAGATACGCAGATCTTTATTAGCACGTTGGTACAACTTGAAGTGATGCGATGGCCACAAAACCACACATGTTCTCTCCTTCTCTTCCACTGTTCCTTTTGGCTCCAGGGCAGACCAGTTTGAGTATGTGATGTATGGGAAGGTGTACAGGATCGAGGGAGACGAGACGTCCACAGAGGCCGCCACACGCCTGTAAGTGTTCCCCCTCTTATTTGCAGAAAGGGCTGGTTGGAAATGAATAGGTACATAATAACCTTCTCACAAGCTCTCTGAGTATAGCTCTTTGAGATGCTCTATGGAAGGAGTTAAGCGACTGGATTGGGGGCAGTGGGGAGTGAATAGGAACACTAGGAAGTCTTTCCCAGGTTGTTGGACACCTGTCCTATAGAGCCAATGGAGCACCGCCCCACCAGTAATATGCCCTCTGCCAGCCCCACCTTCCTGGCATCTAACTTACAGCCAGGCAGGCAGTGGTGTGTCCTGTCATTGCCTCTGGCGCCACCTGCTGTTGAGCTCCCTGCCTTCCACCCTACCGGACCCACTGAGCACCAGCCGTGGAAAGTGAGGGCCAAGAAGGACGTCCCGCAGAACTGGGGGCAGGATGGGGACACAGACATGCAGCCTCTTGTGGGAGTGAGGTCCATAGTTTAAGTGTTGCATGATTCCGCTGGGGTTGTTTTAAGCCCCTGTGGCTGCCGTGGTCTCCCTTCCTGCGTCTCACCTTTCTCTGGCCCACCCTTCCTCCTCTAGCTCTGCCTACGTGTCCTACGGTGGGCTGCTGATGAGACTCCAGGGAGATGCCAACAACCTGCATGGCTTTGAAGTAGACTCCAGGGTTTATCTCCTGATGAAGAAACTGGCCTTCTAACCGCCTTGGGAGTTGTCGTGGCAGCAGCTTGGACTCAGTGTGGGCATTTGCTGCCTCCCAAGTATACGGAGGGAATATTGCTGGCATGGGGTGTGTGTGTTAAAAGAAGCATCTCTCTCCAGCTCCTCTCCTCCTCCTCCTCCTCCTCACATCCCCCCAGCCAAGCCTCAAGGAAGATCATCTTTCTTCGGATTCTGCCAGGACTGCAGTGTGAAAATGTATCCCAAATGTCCCCTTGGTTGCAGCAGGCAGAGTGCCAGGCCAACTGAGAACATCCCCTACAACTCAGATGTTGAAAGGGCTACGGATTTTCTCTGTGCCTATGATAAACTCATTTTTATTACACAGGTGATTGTGGTAAGGACACAGTTCTGTGAGAACCAGCATTGCCATCATAAGCTGGGTTGGGAACGGCCGTCTTCGCTGGGGGCCTGGAGAAGAGGAGGTAGCCTCTGTTTGACCTCAGTTTCTTACCTTAATTAAATGTAGCTTTGATATAAATATATATATTTGGCTGTTGTCTATATGCTAGAAAGTTCACTGCCCAAGCATTGAGGATAACAAGCTTGCAAGACTGCAGTCAGAAATCCATATTCTGCAGGTTGAATTCACTTATCTGTTTGCTTTTGGAGACCTTTTGATTCGTCATATATATTCCTAATGTTCAGGATCTGGATTCTTCCTCACCCCCCCCCCCCCACTCCAAATACTGCAATCCTGGCCAAGTTTCATCTCAAATAGCAAAGGAGACATGGCCTTCCTGGGCAGAAGGACAGAGAGCGAGACAGATGAAGAGAAAGCTGGCCTGATAATGTCAGAAAGGAAAAGGGGGAATGACAAGATTCTGGGCTACGACCAGGATTCTGGCTTTTGTGGTGTAACAGGAGATTCCCTTGTGGGTTCGAGTACACCAAATTCATACTTTATTCAGCAATGCACTACCAGACAGAGTTCAAAGAGTGCATGAAAGCTTTCCATTAGGACGCTCTATGTAGGCAAATAATATGTCATACTGGCTGTTTCACCCTCCAGCCAACCAGCCTCTGTTAACCGATCGCTCCAGTATCTCTCGTTCAGCCATAGTCCTTGGAAACACTGACTCAACCCTATTTTTTACTGTACGTGCAGAGCCCTCCTTGCACTTTACCTGGAGTTGCTTTTCACTTCAAGGGGATCCTTACGGCTGTATTTTTCAGTGGTTCTTAACTAGTTTTGTGCCCAGGCCATATGCTTGCACACATGACGCTGCCCTCCCTGATAATGAGCCTAACAAAAGCATTCATTCAAAGAAACCTCACTTTGGAAGAGGCCTTGGGTAAGCTTTTTGCAGCCTTGTGGCTCTCTGGCTGCTTTGGGCTACTGTTCCCATCGGACAGGAGTTGTAGTCCAAAACATCTGAGGAAGCCCGGCCTACTGTGCCAAAACAAGCGAACCATGGGCTCCGAGTGGCAGCGTGGTGTAGTGGTTAAGAGCAGTGGACTCGTAATCTGGTGAACCGGGTTCGTGTCCCCGCTCCTCCACATGCAGCTGCTGGGTGACCTTGGGCCAGTCACACTTCTCTGAAGTCTCTCAGTCCCACTCACCTCACAGAGTGCTTGTTGTGGGGGAGGAAGGGAAAGGAGATTGTTAGCCGCTTTGAGACTCCTTCGGGTAGTGATATAGCGGGATATCAAATCCCAACTCCTCCTCCTCATTCAAGCAACGTGTGTTTTGTAGCGCTCTGGGATTTTCCCACGATGCACCCACTGCGTGCAAGGAACAGTCACCTCTTCGTACCCTGTATTTTGCTCACCTATCCCGATGTGGCTGGTAAGATACAACGGAACACATTCTGGGGTGTTTTGGTTTTTTTCTTTAAAAAAAGCATAAGTCTTTATTCTAAGGTTTTGTGTAGAAAGCCTTTGTGATCTTCCAGCACAGAGCCTCAGGAAGGGCTGGTTCTGGTCCAGTCTCAGAAGGCACCACACCCTGCCTCCCTCTGGGTAGGAGCATCAGTCTCCTGCTGCCACTTGTGGGTGGGTGGGTGGGAGGATGTCACATGGCCATAGGCAGGTGCAAAAGATGTTCCCCTTTTGCTCTGGTGTCTCCTGCTGACCAAAGCCAGCCATTCTTGTTCCACAGCTGCCCACACCATGTCCTCTGGCTATTGGCATCAGAAGGAGAACAGAAGTTGTGTGACAGCTTTTCAATGTGCCAGAGGCTGCCCCTACTGTAACCAACTACTCTGGTTGTATTCAGGTGTTACTCCAAACTGGGGCTGGCCCTACCGTTGGGCAGAGTGAGGTCACTGGAAGCAACAGCAGGGACATGTTATCAGGGGCTCGCAGCTGGCCTCGCATCCATTAAACTAGGCCGTTAACCAGGACAGGGCAGGACAGGATCCCATCTCCAGGATCAAAGCAAGAGACCTGTGTCAGCTTCTGTGTGTGGAATTGCAGGAGGTGGGGGCAACCATTGTGGTGCAATTTCTCTGGTGGGCCCTGTTCAAAGCCATGTGGGAATAATGTGGAGGCTTGGGGCCAGACTTGCCTCCAATGTCCCTGGCACACTCCATCCCAGATGGGGGAAGGCCTGGAGAGGGATTCTAAGTGTTTTCGGTTCAGTGTGCCCCCTGCAGCTGGAAGCCCTGATACTGAGGAAGAGTCCAAGCATCCATCATGGTCTCTAAGAGAGGAAAGAGCTCCTATCCTTTCTCTCAAGATGCTGAGCAATGCCCATTTGCCCCACTGGCTTGCCACAGAGTACATGGCAGGGAGAGTTCCTAAAATCTCAGCCCCTTTCCCAAGCAAGGCAATGAATGGCTCCAAGAGTATAAGATCATGTGAGGAGCTTGGCTGCTGCCTGAGACTGTAGGTCCAGTATCCATTCATTACAGCACATCCTCCCGACGTTTCTCCAATGAAAAAAAGGAGTGTCCTCCTCCAGCATTTTCCAGGTAAAAATAGGGAATCCTGTTCTATCTCCTCCACCGTTTCTCTGATGAAAATAGGGGTGTCCAAAGGGAAAGTGGGACATTCCGGGATCAAATCAGAAACCGGGACAGCTTCTGTCTTTTCAGGACTTTTCCCTGGAAAATCAGGACACTTCCCAGTCCGGTGCCTCTGGGAAGCTTGCAAGCAGGACCTGAGTGCAGCCACACTCTCTCCCCCTGGTGATGCCCTGCAGCTGAAAGGTGTGCTGCCTCTGACAATAGGATGCAGCCATCGTGGCTGGCAGCCAGGCCTTTCCAGTAAGCTAGCTGGGATCGCTCAGCTCTGGAAACACTTCTGCAGGCTGCTAGAGCAAGCCTTCACGATGAGGGTCTCCTCCTTCCTTGGGTGTGTGTGTTTTTTCCCCTGACCCCTGTGCTTTGAGGGCTTGGCCAGGCTTGCTCTTCCACACCTGGCCACCAGAGGGCCTACTACTCGTCCTGTGCTTCTCTCCCTTGAAGGATCCGGCCAGCAGCCCATGTTGGGGTCTTTCAGTGGCCCCTGGAGGTGGTCAGACTGGGAGGTTGCAGGGCTGCAGGGCTGGCAGCCCTCTGTTGCTCTTCCGCACTGCAGGAGTCTTTCCACAAGTCGTGGAAGAGGAAGTGCAGCTTGCCCCGCAGAAGCTGTTTGTAGGTCCCAAAGATTGTCCTAAGGTTTCTTTCAGGAATTAACTGGGAGCTGCTCTCGGGCTGTGCGGCTGGATTCTGTTCCTAGAATGAGAAGAGAAAGACAAGTGTGGGGGTGCCTGCCAGGGCTAACGGCCACAGTGAAAAAAACATTAATTTTTGGTAAACTGAATTTTTTTAAAAAAAGCAATCAAGCATAAATTTTATGAAATAAATAAATAAATCTTGAATGCAGGATGATAAAAGGTCCTGGAAATCAAGCCTTCTGAGGAACAGTTGCATACTGTCTCGCCAGAGTGGTACATGCTCTGGATATATCCTGCTTGGACTACTGCAATGCTCTCTACGTGGGGCTACCTTTGAAGGTGATTCTGAAACTACAACTAAGCCAGAATGTGGCAGCTAGACTGGCGACCGGGAACAAATGCCGGGACCCTTTATAACACTGGTCCTGAAGGATCTTCACTGGCTCCAAGTACATTCCTGACATAAGACATTCAAAACCAACAAGCCTGCTATCCCAACCTGGTCAGCCCCCTAAAAACTCCGATACCCCATTTAAAAAAATACAATATACTCCCATAGAGACTCCTTACACTGCGTTTGAAACCAAAATCGCATTTGGATAGAAACTGTTTCTCAGGCGGCTAGTCCTAGTCTTTATAACTCTGTACCTTCTTCCAGAAGGCAGAAGCTGAAAGAGAGCATTTCCGGGGTGTGCACTATCCTGCGCTATCTCTGCAGCTTTCTTATGGCACCTGGAAGCGTAGATTTGATCCAAGGTGGGAAGAGTGCACCCAATTATCCTCTCCGCAGTCTTTACAACCTTGAACAGCGTTGTTTTTCCCCTGGAGGGCAGCTGAGAAGGATGCAACAGACATGCACCAGATGGAGGCTGGATGAGAAGGACGCAACAGCTCGTGATGCCCTGCAGGCCCCCCCCCCCCAAACTGCGCTCAAGGAGACAGGCCCCCCGGGCACAGCCCGGAAACATCTGAAGGGCTGCAAGTCCGTCCCCCCTCCATCCCTGCAATCGAGGTCAGCAAAGCAGAGCCATGCCTGGGTGCAACAACAACTTCCGCTGTTTGTGATTTCCAGTAACTAGCATTCAGAGACCTATTGCCTCCAACAGTACATAGTCAGAGGGCATTGCAGATATTATTCCCCATGGATTTGTCTAATCCTCTGTTAAAGCCATCCAAGTTAGTGGCTCCCTGTTTTGGAATGCTCTCCCCAAGGGGTTTTGGCTAGCACATTCATTATACACCTTTAGGCACCTGGGGAAAACATTCCTCTTCTACTAGGCCTTGGCTGACTTTTAAACGTGTTTGGGGGAGGGGAGGAGAGAGGTTTATTGGTTTGTGTTTTTTTGTTCTTGTTTTTATCATGTATTTTGTGTTTTTATTTTGTATTTCATGTTGTGAACCGCCCTGAGATCTACGGATGAAGGTCAGTATACAAATTTAATAAATCATCATCATCATCCTGGGGAAGCCCCCTTTGGCCTCTCACCTGCCACCCAAAGTTTCGGAGCTGCAGGAGGAAGGAGCTGGCTTTCTCATAAAGCTGCTGGAGCAGTGGCGAGGCGCAGCCCCGGCTCAGCTGGTTTTGGGCGGCTGCTGTGCCATCCACCAAGTTAGCCAGATCACGGAGGGTTTCTTGCCCTTTGTCTTGGTTCTGAAAGAGTAAGAGAGAGGGGCAGTCGTTGGGTGATTCTGACATTTCTTATTTATTGGTTGGTTGTTGTGGTCCTATCTCAGCTTTGCTCCATAGATCTGAAGGTGGTGTCCAGACTTCTCCCTGCCTGTGGCCCAGTATACCTGAAGGAGCATCTCCACACTCATTGTTCAGCACGCACACTGAGGTCCAGCACCAAGGGCCTTCTGGCAGTTCCCTCCCTATGAGAAGTGAGGTTGCAGGGAACCAGGCAAAGGGGCCTTCTTGGTAGTGGCACCCGCCCTGTGAAACGCCCTCCCATCAGATGTCAAAGAAATAAACAACTACCTGATTTTTAGAGGACATCTGAAAGCAGCCCTGTTTAGGGACGTTTTTTATGTTTGATGTTTTAGCGTGTTTTTAACACGCCCAGAGTGGCTGGAGAAACCCAGCCAGATGGGTGGGGTATAAATAAATTGTTGTTGTTGTTGTTGTTGTTGTTAATCCTCGCAGCAAAACTGTGAGATACGTAAGGATGGGAGATTCAAACTCTGCTCTCCCAGGTCCTAGTATGTCATGGACTGGCTGGATGCAAAGGAACCAGCTCAGGAACTCAGAGCCCGGGGATTGGTAGCGGGATAAGGGTGAGTGAGAGTAAACTCCTTTTCCGTGTGCTTCTTCTGGTGTAATCAAAGCAGGACCACAAGAGGGTGGTGTTGCCTTGCAGGAGTCAGATTAGATTAAATGGAAATGGAACGGCACCCTTAGGAAGGAGGCAAAACAACCCAATGAAGACCAAGCATCTGTGGCTGCACAATAGGGGGGGGGGCTGTTGCAGGGTCTGTGCAGAATGGAGTATCCTAGACTGGCGGATCTACATTTTGGGGGATCCTGAAGCTTGAGCAACTAGCAACGAGGTCTGGGTAAGCTTGGGGTCAGCAACCTTTTTCAGCTGCGGGCCGGTCCACCGTCCCTCAGACCATGTGGTGGGCTGGACTATATTTTGGGGAACAATATGAACAAATTCCTATGACCCACAAATAACCCAGAGATGCATTTTAAATAAAAGGACACATTCTACTCATGTAAAAAGACGCTGATTCCCGGACCGTCCATGGGCTGGATTGAGAAGATGATTGGGCCACATCTGGCCCACGGGTAAACCCTGTTACCTTCTTCAATGGGGTTGTTCCACAACAGATCACTTTTTAAAATGATAATAATAATAACTACCACATCCCAAATTTTGATTAAAGTTGCTGTACTGGGTTGTCACACAAGTCAAAGTCAACACAGTGAATAAATATTTCCTATGCCTTGTGGTTTTCGAGTTGTGAGGGGGTGAAAATTAAGGAAACATTATATGCATTGTGGTAAAGGTAAAGGGACCCCTGACCATTAGGTCCAGTCGTGGCCGACTCTGGGGTTGCAGCGCTCATCTCGCTTTATTGGCCGAGGGAGCCGGCGTACAGCTTCCGGGTCATGTGGCCAGCATGACGAAGCCGCTTCTGGTGAACCAGAGCAGCGCACGGTAATGCCGTTTACCTTCCCGCCGGAGCGGATACCTATTTATCTACCTGCATTTTGACATGCTTTTGAACTGCTAGGTTGGCAGGAGCAGGGACCGAGCAACGGGAGCTCACCCCATCGCGGGGATTCGAACCGCCGACTTCTGATTGGCAAGTCCTAGGCTCTGTGGTTTAACCCACAGAGCCACCCACGTCTATGGTGCATCATAGAATGGTGAAATTGACTCTACTAGACCCATTTTTTTAAAAAAGCAATGTGGACTGAAGTCATTTCTGGGGCATGGGCATAGCCAGGATTTATGTTGAGGGGTGGGTGGGCAGGACAGCCCCCTGTCCTGTTCCAGAACCAAGCTACCTGCGACGCAATTGGTCAGTTCACAGAAACCACGCCTGTCGTTCAGTCGTGTCACTAGAATGCACCACAGCATCATCCAGGCGACCTCAGTGAGCATTTCAATTCCAGCTATTCTGATTATTTCTAGTTTTAGTTAATTTTTTTTTAATTATTTATGTACTTGATTTGGGGGAGGCAGCTGCCCTCCCCTGCCCACCTGGCTACGCCCTGTTCTGGGGCCCCCTGGAATTAGGGGCCTTGAAGCTGAACCTTCATTAGTTTCATAGTAGAGGAAGAAGAAGAAGAGTTTGGATTTGATATCCCGCTTTATCACTACCCAAAGGAGTCTCAGAGCAGCTAACATTCTCCTTTCCCTTCGTTCCTCACGACAAACACTCTGTGAGGTAAGTGGGGCTGAGAGACTTCAGAGAAGTGTGACTAGCCCAAGGTCACCCAGCAGCTGCATGTGGAGGAACGGAGACGTGAACCCAGTTCACCAGATTACAAGTCTACTGCTCTTAACCACTACATCACACTGGCCCCTGGTCCTAGAAGATGCCATGGCTGGCTAGGAACCTGAGTGTGAGCCCTGCAGCCTGCCATGGCATCTTATTTTAGGTCAAATGCTTGTAGCATTTGGATTAAAGCTGTCACAGCTCAACAAGCCCAGGCCCCAGCCCTTGACACATAGACGGTGGGTTGGTCATTTTTACATACTCACTGTCTTTGCCATCCACTCTCGGAGGCTGAACCCGACCAGGGGTAGCTGCACAGGCTGCTGAAGGAAGGGGAGTTCCTCACACTGGCTCTGCGGAAAGGACAGAAAACCCCTGAGAGGAGAAGCAACCAGGCCAGCTGGCAGGAATGGCCAAATGCACAGAGCAAATGCAACCACCTGGCCCCTGGCCCCTAACAAGTCGCACCCCGCAAATGAGGTGCAAAGCAATTACGGCCAAACTTCATTGGTACCCAAAAGAACATGGTTTGGGGCTGTAGCTCATCTTTCCATTGATATATAATTTTATGGTTTTACTACAAAAAAAAGTGGTGTTATGAGCCATCATTGCCAAAACAAGATGACACCTGATTGGCTGCCTAAACACTCCTCTTGCTGGTTATTTGGCTATAACTTTTGATTAGAATACAGATAATTGAACATTCTTTGTTGCATTACATTCTTCATTAAATTATCTTTCCATTGATATACAGTGGTACCTCAGGTTACAGATGCTTCAGGTTACAGATGCTTCAGGTTACAGACTCTGCTAACCCAGTAATAGTACCTCGGGTTAAGAACTTTGCTTCAGGATGAGAACAGAAATTGGGGGGCGACAGCGGGAGGCCCCATTAGCTAAAGTGGTGCTTCAGGTTAAGAACAGTTTCAGGTTAAGAACGGACCTCTGGAACAAATTAAGTTCTTAAACTGAGGTACCACTGTATAATTTTATCGTATTGCCTCAAAAAAAAAAAAAAAAAGTGGTGTTATGAGCCATCAAACCTCAAAAACACACTTTCTCCAAAAGGTTTCCACAATTTTGGCCACTAGCGTAGGCACACGGTTCTCTCCCTGCATTTTATTCACACAACTACAGTGGTACCTCAGGTTAAGTACTTAATTCGTTCCGGAGGTCCGTACTTAACCTGAAACTGTTCTTAACCTGAAGCACCACTTCAGCTAATAGGGCCTCCTGCTGCTGCTGCGCCGCCGGAGCACGATTTCTGTTCTCATCCTGAAGCACTATTTCTGGGTTAGCAGAGTCTGTAACCTGAAGCGTATGTAACCTGCAGCATATGTAACCTGAGGTACCACTGTACAGGAAATAGTGGCTGCCCCCCAACACTGTGCTGTGTGGTTAAAAATTCTACTGAGCTGGCTGGGGCTGATGGGAGTTGTGGTCCAAAACATTTCGGAAGCACTAAACTAGGGTTTCCCAAACCTGGCTGTTTTTGGACTACAATTCCCATCATCTCTGACCACTGGTTCTGCTAGTTAGGGATAATAGGAGTTGTAGTCCAACAACAGCTGGAGACCCAAGTTTAGGAAACCCTGCAGTAGACTGAGGAAGGTTGATCTAAATAAACAAATGGTGTCCTTCCTTGCAGCTGAGCAGTATTATCAGGGCCGGCCCACCCATGAGGCAAGGTGAGGCAACTGCCTCAGGCGGCAGGATTCACCAGGCAGCAAGTCACAGTATCAATCTTTCTCCCTTGTTCCTGATGTAGATCTGCCCTCACCCCTTCTTCTTTGGTGGGGGGAAAGGAGGCCCCATTTTGGGGTCTGACTCAGGCACCAAAATGTCTTGGATGGCTCCGAGTATTATTCTGGGCCACCCACCACATGCCAGCCACTCAGTGAGTGGTGCAACCTTAAGGAAAGTCTATGGCAGCCAGCAAAAAATGCCAAGATTCCCAGGGCCCCGATCTGCCCGGGTGAAGTGAAACGGCATTGCTTACCACTTTGTCCTCCAAGTCCATGGCTTCAGTAATGTACTTCTGGATTAGCCTCCTGTCACAAACCAGCCTGGTGGGACTCATCTCAAACAGGTCCAAACAGAGCAAGAATACAGTGAGGAGAAGGAGGAGCCCTAAGGGAGGTTTGAGGGAGGAGAGACAAAAGGATAGATGGCCAAATGTTTGGTATCCTCTGAATCAGCTTGGCAGGTAGGCTCCCTAGACCTCCCTCCTTCCTTCCTTCCCTCCTTCCTTCCTTCCTTCCTTCCTTCCTTCCTTCCTTCCTCCCTCCTTCCTCAAAGAGGTTCTCCCCCTCCTCATTTAACACTGGGTTTTCCTCTCAGGTCAACCTACCTCACAGGGTTGTTGTGGGGATTGAATGAGGACAAGAAACCACGGACACCATATTGAGAGCCATGGAGGAAAAGCTGAGATGTAAATGTGATGAATAATGATGATAAAGTTAGGTGGGACAAGGAAACCCTCTGCCCTGTGGGAATGTTCAGGGATGCAGGAGAGGATATATTGTCTGATTATATCCTTATCCAACTTGTGTTAACAAGTTCCACAATTTCAGCAGAGTAACATTCCCTTCTTTTAAATTTGCAGTGGCTGCATTTGCTCAGGCTCGCTAAAGCCTCTATAATAACTGCTCTGGTATTTTGCCCTTATTCCCTCATAAAATAGAAGAGACGACATAGTCTTTTACAAAAGTATAAAAAGAGTTTACTCACATTCTGTTCACAATCAGATCCCAGAAGGCAGACTTAGCTTAATGAAGTAACATACACTTGGAATCTATCTTTTAAGAAGACAGTCCCTTTGTCCTCTCTCGGCTGGAAGCCAAGAGGGCATCTTTCGCTCAGTAGATGTTGTGTCTTTGATGCATGTGGTGAAAGAGAGAGAGATGGCTGCCCTGTCCTGTGCTTTTGTCATTACCTGCACAGGTGAGGCCACACCCACCTCTAGTCACATGCAGAGGAAGTCTGTCCGAGCCCAGAAGGAAACAGGAAGTTTACCTGCTGGCTGGACAAACATCCCTCCCTATGTGTAAACATGTGCACTCTAGGAATGTTGTACTTGACTGCTCTTGTGTTTCACATCCCACATGCCCCAGGTAATGGGAGGCTGAATTAGGGTGAGTTTGCGGGCAAAGGAGCTGTCCACAGACTCCGCAATTCCCTTGCCAGTCCATTTCCCAGTTAAAATTGCCTTTCCGAAGCTGAGCTATCAGGCAGATGACAAGGACATAACAAGCACCTCTGCTTCCTACACACAGAGATTGTATGTGCACACACACACACCTCCTTTGACCCAGAAAAAAAATGTTCTGTGTAGGAATTGAGGACCAGGATGATGGCCTTCAGACATCATTGGTTCAGTGTACAAAGGGGTGGGTGCCTTCTCCTTCCTGTTCAAACACCTTCCAGTACTGTATTAATATTTGCTGTATCCAAAGCTGAGATAACCCGGCTTCACTTCTGAAATGGTGCGTTGTGCACACGCCATGGCTTGGCAGCTGAACATGTGAGGCTGCAAAAGTGCCTCTGAGCATGTGCAGAGAGCCTGGCCCTCAACACAGAGAAACCTTAAGCAGACCTCACAATCTGAGGTGGAGGGAAAGGTCACCTAGAGGAGAGGGTGAAGGTTTTAGGCACAGCACTCTCCACCCACCCCACCCCCCGATGCTGGAAATAACAATTTCAGTTTCGTTATTACTTCTCCAGAATTTTCACCGCTGGCCTGAACTGGGCTTCATGAAAACAAAACAGGATCCAAGTTCTTTCCTCTGCTAATTAAAAAGACATCACCCAATGAACTAAATCTTACGCTGCAATCTTGTAGCCACTCAGGAGTAAGCCCCACCAAATTCTGCAGGGCTGATTTTGGCACACAGAGGGTTGTACTGTTAGTCAATGACCCACATGACCATTTGTCAATTAAGGAACTAGTCAAATGAACATGCATCTGCATACAATTAAGCAACATTTCTGGGGGCAGGGAGCACCACCCTGCTTTTTAGAGAGGCGCTGCTGTGTGTAACAGCAAGACTTGTCCTTGGGGAAATCCATAGTGGAGAGGAAGTCCTGGATAGAATGGTAGAGTTGGAAGGGACCCTGAGGGCCATCTAGATCAACCCCCGCAAGGCACAGCCCCTGAGACTCAGTCCGGCCTGCCAGAGTCAGACCCCTCGCTCCAGCCCATGCACAGAGTGCCTTTCCCTCCAGCTATTTAGGACTGGGGAGAAGGAGGGCTTCCAGCAGAGAAGGGTGTGCGGCTGACCCATAGGCCAGTCTCCCCAGGGGTCCTGCCTGTGTCTTCCGAGACCCCTTGGGGCGAGCCCAGCACTCACGGTTCAGCTCCATGCCCAGCTGGAAGCCTCCTTGTCACAGCATCTTCCTGCCAGGGAACAGCGGCTGCCTCCTAGCTCCCGCCTGGCTTCCATGGACGGTGCCTTGAACGGTGCCACAGCCACGAGGGCAGGCCAAGGGGGCTCCGGCGGGCTTTCTGCGTAGCTGCCGGCACCTCCGAGCCAGCGCTGCGCGGCTTCCTGTTGTGAAGCTGCTGGTGACCTCTGGTCAACGGCTTCCGAGCAGCAAGCCCGAGCCTTCAGGAAGACTTCCCGCTTCCAGACATTTCCTCCTTGGCTGACGGAGGAGGCAAGGAATGACAAGGCCGGCTGGCTGGCTGGCTGGCTCCCTGGTGCGAGAGTTTCACACAATTGTAGAGTCGGAAGGGACCCCTGAGGGTCATCCAGTCCAACCCCCTGAAGTGCAGGAATCTTTTGCCCAGCGTGGGGCTTGAACCCACGGCTTCGAGATTAAGAGGCTCATTCTATACCGTGGCCGTTCCTCGTGCTTCGGGCCAGATGCACAGTCCTGCTGCATCTGCTCGCCGCAGTCGGTGAAATTGGGGGGTTCTGGCAAGCACCACAAAACCTGGAGCTGGGCTCATATGGCCTTGTGATAATGAGCCTGGTGTCCGTCAAGTTTCCCCTAGTCTGGATGCATCTGTTCCAAAAGACCTAGCAAAAAAGAGAGAAAGGAGTTGAGAGATGACTTAACCTGGGGAGAAAACAGCAAAGACCTGATGAAGAGGTTATATTTTCTGAGAATCCTCCGGAAAAATAATATCGCAAAGGACCTGTTGATGGCATTTTACCATTGTACTGTTGAGAGTATATTAATTTATGGTCTCTGTGTGTGGTTTGGGAGCTGCACGGTCAGGGGAAAAAACAATGCTGTCCAAGGTTATAAAGACTGCGGAGAGAATAATTGGGTGCACTCTTCCCACCTTGGATCAAATCTATGCTTCCAGGTGTCATAAGAAAGCTGCAGAGATAGTGCAGGATAGTGCGCACCCCAGAAATGATCTCTTTCAGCTTCTGCCTTCTGGAAGAAGGTACAGGGTTATAAAGACTAGGACTAGCCGCCTGAGAAACAGTTTCTATTCAAATGCGATTTTGGTTTTAAATGCAGTGTAAGGTAGTCTCTATGGGAGTATATTGTATTTAATTATGGGGTATCAGAGTTTTTAGGGGGCTGACCAGGTTGGGATAGCAGGCTTGCTGGTTTTGAATGGCTGATGTAGATTTTTTCAATTTTGTTGTTCTGTATGGAACAATGACAATAAAGCAACCCAGAAAACTGCCTTATACTGAGTCCACCCAGTCTTGTATCATCATAATCATCGTTATGATTCCTGACTCTCCTTGCACCATGAGGTCCCAGATTGGGTCACAAATCATGGAATCATAAATTTGGAAGGGATCCCAAGTTTCATCTAGTCCAACCCTCTGCCATGCAGGAATCTTTTGCCTAATGTGGGGCTCAAACGCACGACCCTGAGGTTAGGGTTCCCATCTCATGCTCTTTCCAGACTGAGCTATCAAATGGACTTTCAGAGGGAGAAGCGCAATTCTCCTGGAGCTCTGAACAGCTTTGGATACCCACCAGCCATAGGCTGCGTTGACGCGCTAGACCTTTCGACCACATTTTTAAGAACAGAAGAAGATCCTGCTGGATCCGGCCAATGGCTTATCTAACCGAGCATCCTCTTCTCACAGTGGCCAGCCAGATGAACCCAAACAGTGGAACCCAAACAGAAGAGCAACTCTCTCCTCCTGTGGTTTCTCCAGCAACCAGTGGCGTAGCGTGGGGGGTGCAGGGGGGGCCGGCCGCACTGGGCGCAACATCTGGGGGGGGTGCACTCGCAGCTCTCTGCCCCCTGCTAAAATCCATGGGTTAGGGGGCGCAAATTACTTGCCTTGCCCCGGGTGCTGACAACCCATGCTACGCCACTGCCAGCAACTAGTATTCAGAAGCATCGCTGCTTTCGACTTTGGAGGCAGAGCACAGTCATCCTGGCTAGTACAGTCATACCTTGCTTGTCGTACGCCTTGCAACTCGAAAGTTTTGTCTCCCGAACGCCGTAAACCCAGAAGTGATCGTTCCAGTTTGCAAATGTTCTTTGGAACCCAAACGTCCAACGCAGCTGATGCGGCTTCCGATTGACTGCAGAAAGCTCCTGCAGCCAATCAGAAGCCGTGCCTTGGTTTTCGAACATTTTAGGAAGTTGAAAAACCAAGGTATGACTGTAGTCGTCAACAGCCACCTCCTTCATAAATTAGTCTAATCCTCCTTTTCAAGTCAGGTAGGTCCTGCTTCCAGGGGGGAGTGAGGTCCCTGGGTGAAGGAGTGGTTTCTTTTGTCTGTCCTTAAATGAGGAGGGGGAGAAGCATGTGCACTACCTTGTGCTCCTTGGGGGGAAAGTTGGGGTATAAATGCAGTGCAGTGCAGTGCAGTGCAGTGCAGTGCAGTGCAGTGCAATGCAATGCAATGCAATGCAATGCAATGCAATATTGGCAGCTGGTCACCTCAGGCAGGGGACATTCTCAGCCCTATCTGGAGATACCAGACACCTGCTCTGCCACTGAGCTACCACCCTAGAGGCCTTCCACCCAGCCTCTGGCATGCCCTGCGTATTTGGAATTCCCTGTGGAATTTCTTGTCCTCTAGCTCGGCCTGCCTGTGGCACGCAGTCCACAACGCAAACTGTGCTTCCCGTCAGAGGCCTGCCCTTTTCCAGAGCAAGTGCCTGTTTGACAAGCCAAGCAAACAAACCCCTCTCTGCTCCTGCTGCCTCTCAGCAGCCACCCTGCTAGAGAGCTACTTCCATGCTTACCTTGGTAGGTCTCCGCTCTCATGTGCCCCAGGCCTGTGCGATCGGCCACCTTGAGAGCCGGAAGGGACCTGGGCCGCTGCCCCCACCGTCTCTCCCATGGTTTGCCTGGGAACTGGGAGACGGCTGCAGAGTTGTCCCAGCTGCAGCCGGCACCCGCTCAGGAGTGGGCGGTGAGAGATAAGGGAGGTCAACCACCTCCTCGTGGCACACGCAGTACGGCGGATGGGCTCCTGTCCGGGCAGGGACGTGACGGGAGTCACATCTTGCAGTGGGGTGCGTGCGGGAAGGAAGGTCACGCCCACCCCAAACATTTAAATCACCACTGGCGCACATGGCAACCTCCCCCCTGAATTCCAGGAACTGTAGTTTTCCCCCACAGGGTGCAATTCCCTCAGTTGTAACAAACCTGGAAGTTGTTCCTTCAACCTGGAAAACTACAGTTCCCAGGATTGAAACGGCGTGGTGCTGCTTTAAAAATGCAGCGCATAGGGGACATTACCCCCCCCCCAAAATTTATCCAGTGAAAATAGAGACATCCCATTCCATAATAATAATTATACTATTTATACCACACACATCTTACTGGGTTGCCTCTGGGGCTGACATATATGAAAACATAAGGTAAAGGTAAAGGGACCCCTGACCATTAGGTCCAGTCGTGATCAACTCTGGGGTTGCGGCGCTGATCTCGCTTTATTGGCTGAGGGAGCCGCCATACAGCTTCTGGGTCTTGTGGCCAGCATGACTAAGCCGCTTCTGGTGAACCAGAGCAGTGCACAGAAACACCATTTACCTTCCTGCCAGAGTGGTACCTATTTATCTACTTGAACTTTGATGTGCTTTCAAACTGCTAGGTTGGCAGGAGCACAGACTGAACAACGGGAGCTCACCCCGTCGCGGGGATTCAAACTGCCAACCTTCTGATTGGCAAAACCTAGGCTCTATGGTTTAACCCACAGCACCACCCGCGTCCCCATAGGGGACATTACCCCAAAAAAAACATTTCTCCAATGAAAATAGGGACGTCCCATTCCATAATAATATTTTTACTATTTATACTCCACACATCTTACTGGGTTGCCTCAGCCACTCTGGGGCTAACATATATGAAAACATAATCAAACATAATAAATAAAACATAATACAGTTGTACCTTGGAAGTCAAACGGAATCCATTCCAGAAGTCCATTCGACTTCCAAAACATTTGGAAACCAAGGCACAGCTTCCTATTGGCTGCTGAAAGCTCCAGCAGCCAATCCAAAGCCGCAGAACCCAGGTCAGACATTCGGGTTCCCAAGAACGCTCGCAAACTGGAACACTCACTTCTGGGTTTGCGGAGTTCGGAAGCCAAAACGTTCGGGTCACAAAGCATTCAACTGCCAAGGTACGACTTTAATACATAATAATACATAATAACATAATAAAACATTAAACATCCCTATAAAGGATTCCCTTCAGACGGCACGGGGGTCAGATAACTCTAAAACCTCCAACATTTCTCCAGTAAAAAGAGGGACATCCTAAGGAAAAGTTGGCCATTCTGGGATCAAATCAGAAACTGGGGCGGCTTCTCCCACATCAGGGGTGTCCCTGGAAATTAGGGACACTTAGAGAGGTCTGAAGGGGCCTTAGTCACAACTCGATATATCTTGGTTGAAACCGCTGTCACCTGCAAAAATAAGAGCTTGCCTCCGGATTTCTCTGAAATGCACTGCTATCATCCTGGGGTCCCTCGAAAAAGGTGCAGGCTTGGAAAGGACTTCGTGGCAGGAGAATGCTAGAAAGATGTTGCTGGAAAACAGGAGAGGGCAACTGTCAGCCCACAGGCCAGATGCGGCCCCCAGGAACTCTTCATCTGGCCCTCAACCTGCCTGCCTCGCTTCTCCACCCATGAAGCAATTAGGCTTGAAAACAGCCTCCAGTTGGAGACTCAAGAAGGGCTGGTTGCATTAGTCTGTTGCCAAAAAGAGCCTTGTGGCACTTTAAAAGCCAACAGATGTATTGGGGTGGCGCCGGCCCAACCAAGAGGCAAGGTGAGGCTACTGCCTCAGGTGGCAGAATTCACAGGGGCAGCAGATGCGGACGTCCATTTTCCCTCCCCCTCTTGTTCCTGATGTAGATCTTCCCCCACCCCTTCTTCCTGGCATAAGGGGGGACATCATTTTGGGGTCCACATCAGATGCCAAAATGTCTTGGGCTGGTCCTGCATTTGGGTGTAAATTTTCAGGAATTCAGGCAGCGGTTCCCATTCATTTTCCTCCCCATGGACCACTTGAAAACCGCTGAAGGTCTTGGTGGGCTGCCTAATTATTTCTCTGTCTGTTGTAGCAACAGTGATGCTCTGTACTCAATGCTGTACAGTTGTAAATCATTTTTTCCTTTTGCTTCTTTTATTTCTTATATATTGCATTTTCTTATATGGCAGTTTGGATTCCACAGAATTCGTAACGCCATGGCTCTGGGTCTGCCAGCATAATCGGGCAGGCCAAAGAAAGCCTCCCCCCCCCCCCCGCCTTGTTTTTTTCAACAGAGGTTTCTCCGCACAGCAGTTCTGGAAAATCACCACCAGATGGAAGCAGAAAATAATCTCCGAAGCCGTGGAAGAGACTGGACGCTAAATGATACGGGAAAGGGGCCGTTGCTTTCGGTAATGGGATGTCAGGGTGAGTTACAGGGCAGTTCGATGTGTGTTTACCTACTGTGTTCAGTGGGAAAGACTCTCAGGAAAATCGTATCGCGGAATCATAAAATCAAAGAAGAGGTTGGATGCATTGCAAGGGGGTTGGACTAGATGACCGTTGGGGTCCCTTCGAACTCTACAATTCTATGATTCTCTGATGTGGAGGAAAATGAAGGTGCTTAGGTATCATATGGCGCACTGGCTGGCTCCCTCTCGTTCTCTTATTGGGTATATTTGCACTTTTCCTTGCACGAAACTAAGGCATTTATCTTTTGGGGGTCTGCAATCCTTTATGCGCTTACCTAGGAGAAAGCGCTACTAAAACTAAGCGGGTCTTACTTCTGAGTAAACATGAGTCGGATCGCTCTGGAGTCGTTTCGTCAGCTTGCCAAATTATGCAATTTTACATGCTCAGTTATAAATGGTGCATTTTACTTTGTTTAAAATATAAAAGGAGTTTGGGTTAGATCAGCTGAATGTATTTCCATTTCCCCCAAGATTTCTAGTTGTTGACCCCTCAACCTCAAAAAACAAAAAACCCACCATTTCCCCTCCTGGTGAAAGTCCTTATCACCTGCTAATGTTGGCACTTCCACACCGCTATTAAGGCACAGCTACAGGGGTCAATTAAAAAAAGTTGACAACTCTATTGGGTACTAATTTGAGTTCTTTGTTCCTGGAGAGCCAGACAAAGACATGTGTTAATGATCTGAGCTGTGATTTTCTAGATGTTCAATTTAATTGGAGCTGCCAAAATCGGGCCGGGGGTTGTCAGATGTCCAACTCTCTCTCTCGATGCAAAGGGACAAAGCGAATACACATTGAGAAGATTTGCGCCAACTACCTAACATTTGTTTAGTGAAAAGCATGTGCTAAGCGTTGAAGAGAGGACTCGCCTGGCTGGGGTCAGTGGTCCCCTCCCCACCCCACCCCCTTCATCACAGGCCCTACCTTCCTCCTCTCCCCCCCCCCCCAACACCTCACATTTCTCTGTGCTTGGGAACAAACCACACTGAGATCAGTGGGGATTGCATCTAAATCTGGTTCCCCCAAAGTGGTGCCCTTCGGGATTCTAGCATCCACCCTAATAAAGCAGCACAGCTCAACTGGTTCCTGGAAGGACCATTTGCCATGGGGCTCCTATCCAGAATGGATGCCCTTCTCGGATCAGGACCTCATACCAATTTTCTGGTGGAGAGCTGCCACCTTCAACACATACCTTACCCCAAAAAACACACCTCTAGCCTGCTATCCTGTGTGTATCCACTCGCTTGAGTGTCAATTTCAGGGAAATCAACTGAGCTCGTATCAAAGTCACCCCAAAATCTGCCCTCTGGATGTTTGGGGCAGCCACTAGCAAGCTGCAGGGGAAAGCAAATCTAAGTAAACATTTGTGAGATCAGGAATATCAGCACCTGGATTGGTGTAGAGATCACAGAATTGTAGAGTTAGAAGGGACCCCCTGCAATGTAAGAATATTTTTGCCCAATGTGGGGCTCGAACCCACAACCTTGAGATTAAGAATCTCATGCTCTACTGGCTGAGCTATCCCCCCCCCCCAAATGATTTCAGTAGAAATGCAGTACATCTCGCCATAGCAGGGAAAGTTGTGGCAAGGTGGCTTGTGTCTGCCTGACTGCTGGTAAATGTTGGCAAGTAACTTCAAATCCAGAACCCTCTTCCTTATTTACTACTTATTGCATTTATATCTCCACTTCCCTACGAGAAGCTATGGCATACAAGTACATAGTTCTCCCCCCCCCCACACACACACATTTAATCCTCACAACAACCCTGTGAGGTAGGTTAGACTGAGAGACAGTGCTTGCCCGAGATTCAAACCCTTGTCTCTCAGGTCCTAGTCCAACACCCTAACCACTGCACCACACTGTCTCCTGGGCTTTGTAGGCTTCTTTGGCTTCATACACACCACACATCTGAAGTGCTTGGCTTCCCCCAAATAATCCTGGGAACTGTACTTTGCCCCTTGACAGACCTACAGTTCCCAGCACCCTGAACAAACAATGAGTTCCCAGGATTCTATGGGGGGGACGCCGAGTGCTTTCAATGCACAATGTTACCCAGCTCTTTATCTTTAAAGCAAGCTTGGACTGGACTATTCAGCATGTTCTGAGTATACAGTATTCTGGAGACTGGTTGACCCCTAGTGCTGTCAATGAAGTATCTGGGCTGAGTCAGGTGGCCTGCATATCTGGTTGACCTTTTCCTCCTGGGCTGGGGGTAGTGATAGCCCCTTGATAGGGTTGTTCTTGCCCATGGCTGGGAGCCATTTGCACTCTATTAGAAAGAGGCTAAAGGGAGGGGGGGTTGGCGCTGTGGTGTAAACCACTGAGCCTTGGGCCTGCCAAGGAAGGTCAGTGGTACCGCTCTGGTGGGAAGGTAAACGGCATTTCCATGCACTGCTCTGGTTCACCAGAAGTGGGTTAGTCATGCTGGCCACATTACCTGGAAAAACTGTCTGCGGACAAACATTGGCTCCCTTGGCTAGTAAAGCGAGATGAGCACCGCAACCCCAGAGTCGTTCGCGACTGGACTTAACTATCAGGGGTCCTTTACCTCCCCCCCCCTTTTCTTTTTAGGAAGAGGCTAAATGATCCTTGCAGATGTAGAGTAGGTGAGACTGTGGGAGAGGAAGGAAGGAAGGGGAGAAGGAGCCCATGATTACCCTTTAGCCAGTGGACTGTGCTGGGGCAAAAAATTGAGGTCAGGGTGGGCAGGGCTCTTTCCTTCCTGTTTGCCTCTGGCAATTTTCTCAGGCATGGGCTTAGATCCACAAAAAATATTGGAGAGCATTATTGGAAAGTATACCTGAAGGAGAGAGCATCTCCACCCCCATCATTCAGCCCAGACACTGGGATCCACCTCAGAGAGCCTTCTGACGGTTTGCTCCCTGCGAGAAGTGAGGTTACAGGGAACCAGGCAGAGGGCCTTCTCGGTAGTGGCACCTGCCCTGTGGAACGCCCTTCCATCAGATGTCAAGGAAATAAACAACTATCTGCCTTGTTGAAGACATCTGAAGGCAGCCCTGTTTAGGGAAGGTTTTAATGTTTGATGTTTTATTGTGTTTTTAATATTTTGTTGGGAGCTGCCTAGAGCGGCTGGGGAAATCCAGCCAGATGGGCAGGGTATAAATGATGATAATGATAATGAAAGTATGGTACTCAGTAAACTGAGGTTCTGCCCTCGCCCCCAGCAGAAGCCTGTCCCCCCAACCAAATCCTGCCCCCTAAGAAAAGCTCAATAACTTCGGTGCAGCCCCCTCCCCCTGGAGCTGGACTGAATAAAACAGGAAGAGTTGCCATGCATTGCCTCTCTCATAACACTAAAACTCGTGGCTCCCCAAGGGATCTGAGTGTTGCAAGATTTGTAGATAAAAGGAAGGAGCTCTTCATGTCCGTTGGCATCCATCTGTCTCAAGAGACAATGGACTGCGCCTCCAGGAGCAAAGTCAAACAGCTGCATCGGCAGCACCAAAAGTGACCTCTTTGGAGCGCAAGCAAGCCTGGGCATTGTGTCTGAAGGTCCTGAGTTTCCCTCCTCTCAGACTCGCTGACGTGGTCCAAAGGAAGGCAGAGCAATACGTCTGGCACCAGCTTGGCTGCAGGAGTTGCCGGAAGGAGGAGTACAGGGCGCCGTCCAACCTTCGCGGTATAGTTAAACTATGGAACTCCCTCTCACAGGATTTGGATGGCTTTCAAAGAACAGGAGACAAATTCATGGAGGAGGAGAGGGCCACTGGTAGTGACTGGTCATGATGGCTAAGCTCTGCCTCCAAGGCAGGGCCGGATTTAGGTTTGATGAGGCCCTAAGCTACAGAAGGTAATGAGGCCCTTGATATGTCCAGCTGTCCTTTGTCAACAACAAATTGTCGCTGTTTTTTGTGTTGAATATATGCTATATGGTAATTTATGGACCTAATAGGCAGTGACGTAGCGTGGGTTGTCAGCACCCAGGGCAAGGCAAGTAATTTGCGCCCCCTAACCTGGGGCAAGGCAAGTAATTTGCGCCCCCCCCCCTGCACTGTCCCTCCCCCAGATAGTCCCTCGCTCTCTCTCCACACCGCACCACACGCCTGGCACCCTCCCCTCCACAATGGGCAGCGACCCGGCGGCTCGGATCGGATTCGCACAGCCAGCACTGCAGTGAGAGAGAGTGAGTGAGCCAGGTAGGGGCAGAGAGCTGCGAGTGCGAGCGCGCCCCCCCCCAGATGTTGCGCCCGGTGCGGCCGGCCCCCCCTGCACCCCCCATGCTACGCCACTGCTAATAGGTATCCAAAGCCATTTCCACATAACAAAATAGGAGCCTACACAACACAAAATGCTGTTGCTGTATGTAGGTTTTGTTTTTTATCTTATATTTTGGAAATATACATCCTGTTGTTTTTTTTCCTTAAAATTTTTTTGGGGGCCCCTAAGAGAGTGAGGCCCTAAGCTATAGCTTGTTTAGCTTCTACATAAATCTGGCACTGCTCCACGGTTGTTTCTGAATGCCAGTTGCTGGAAACCACAGGAAGGGAGAGTTGCTCTTGCGTTTGATGCCTGCTTGTGGGTTTCCACTTGCTGGCCACTGGGAGAAGAGGATGCTGGAGTAGATGGGCCATGGGCCTGATCCACCAGGTTCTTCTTATGTTCTTACTGGAAGCATCTCTCTACGATTTCCCATCAGGGTCTTTTCCTATGCCCTACCCAGAGTTGCCAGGCATTGAACCTGGGACCTTGGGCATGCAAACCAGATGTGCTACCACTGAGCCAGGATTCCCGCCCCCCCAGCCTTTGAAATGAACTTCCTTAAATCTCTTCTCGTGTTCTTATCTTCTTAAGTGGCAGAAGCGTGTGTGTGTTTTGTTTTCATTTTTTATTAATAATTTCAAAATACAAACTATCAAAACCTAGCATATTCCCTATTCCCTATTCCCCCCACCCCCTTCAAACCCTCCCTCCCGCCCCAAGACTTCCCTCAGCTCCTGTGTCTGATTTCTCAGCACATGTTATTCTCTGCATGTTATAAAATTGTACATATCTTACCTTATCTCTCTCTCTCTCTCTCTCTCTCTCTCATCTATCATGTTATCAACCAATATATTTGTGTATGTTTATTCAAACCCTGCCAAGGAGTCCAGTTCTTTTTGTTGTCTTTTTAGATAATTTGTAAAAAGCTCCCATTCTTCCTTAAAGTCACAGTTGTCCTTGTCCCACAGTTTGTATGTCAACTTAACCAGTTGAAGCGTGTTTTAATGGGCTGGCGTGGATGTGACGTGGCTGCGTGATGGATCATCCCCGAGACTTCTTCAATGTGCAGCTCCACTGGAAAAGATGACTTGTGTTTCATTCTTGTGTGTGTGTGTGTGTTTGCTTTTAACAATGTGCAAAACCATCCTCAGGCCCCGTCCTCAGGCTGGGCTCTGAATCACCCCAGAAGCTTCCTCCTTCCCTGCAAGGATGCCGCTGGGTTCTCATCCTGGCATTAAAGCCATCCTGTTAGCATGGGCTATGGGGGGGGGTTGTGCGGAGGAGAGGGTTGGAGAGGGGAGGCCTTTTGAAGCCCCTATAAAAGCCCACAATTACAGCTGGACAAACTGGGGCAAACAAAAGAGAGAGCCTGGGAGACTAATCTTTCCGCCAAGCAAACAGATGGGCTTGCAGAGAGGCCACGGGGGGACATTGAGAGATTGAGGGTCCATAAACATCTTCCAGTGACATGCAATTGTCTCTTGGTTTTCTCCAATGCTGTGTGTCTGATTCTGTTGTGTTGTAGCTAGTGGTAGGTGCCTGGAACCCTGAAGAGCGGCTGCCTGTCAGTGTAGACAGTACTGAGCTGCATAGACCATTGTATAATTCAGCTTCCTTTGTTCCTGCATGTGCTATCTCAGCAGTTCCTAGCTGTTTTGGTATGGTGATCCACAAAACCAAATTCGCTTGGTATGCTGATCTATTGACTTATTGTCATGTGAAATTTCTACCTGGGGGGTCTTTGGCAGCCATTGGTTTTGGGCATGGCAGCGTTTTCATAACCATGACTTGAGACATCCATGCAAAACTTCTCTGAGCATCCACAAGGACCTTGTGGCTAAGCAGCACAGGATCTCTCATGAGCCAGCATGGATCCCAAGTGTTACAAGCTAAGATGTGAGTCTGGGCAATGTTTGGTTACAAACGTCAACTCAGTATTATAATAGGCCAGCAAAAGAAAAGTTGTAAGAGGCATTCATCAAGATGATCAAGGGTCTGGAAACCAAGCCTTATGAGGAACAGTTGAAGGAGTTGGGTATGTTTAGCCTAGAAAAGAGGAAACCGAGAGGAGATATGATAGCTGTCTTCAAATAAGGGAACAAGCTTGTTTTCTCCTGCTCTAGAAGGTAGGAGATGAACCAATGGTTTCAAGTTACAAGAAAGGAGATTCCGACTCAACATCAAGAAGAACTTCCTGGTGCTAAGAGCTGTTCGACAGTGGAATGGACTCTCTGGGAAGGTGATGGAGTCTCCTTCCTTGGAGGTTTTTAAGCAGAGATTGGATGGCCATCTGTCATGGATGCAACCGTTCCTCATAAGGCTTGGGTTCCAGATCCTTGATCACCTTGGTTGCCCTCCTCTGCACACGTTCTATCTTGTCAACACCCTTCCTAAATTGTGGTGCCCAGAATTGGACGCAGTATTCCCAGTGTGGTTTGATCGAGGTAAATGCATTACACTGGCACTTTATTGCATGCTTCTAAGGAATGCTGATGTATTCCACTTAGCAAGCAGACATTAATTCATTGTATGTTGCATGTATACACACAAACATAGGTCAGTATGTGTTTTGTTCCAGCAGATCTGCAAGATGCCCTCTGCCTTTCATGAAAAGGTGAACAAAGATGCTTGCTCACCTGTAGTCTGCAAGAAGGTATGGGCACGCACACACATTTTCTCAGGGATAGGGAACCTGTGTCAGGAAAATGGATGGGCTCCTTTTCCCACCCATCCCTGCCTCCGTGTAACCTTATAGGCTCAGGATATGAGCTTTCCCAGCCTGCCATCGCTTCCTTCTAATAGCAAACCCAGACAGCGAGTGTCAACAATATGGGTCAACTAAAAAGCAAGAGGAGCTTACTAGCATGGAAACGTTTGCAAACATCTTTGATAAATTAAAACTTGAGGAGGCAAAAAAACAGCCACTCCTAAACAGCCCAAAGAGTAGTAGCACACATGCTCAGTGGTCACAGAATGGTGTGTGTTGTTTGGAAAAGGGAAACAGAAAGCAGGGAGATGGAATGAGCCACCTTGCAGGACAGTATGGCTGTAAACAGGAGCTTTCCTGTTGCAAAGTGAAGATCCACTGCAACATTTTGTTGCAGATCCTTTTTTTTTTTTTTAATCAGTCTTGCCTCCTCCAGCCTAAAAACACACACTCAGATTTTGCATTTGCAAAATGGCACATTAGCAGTCATTAGGTGAATCCACACAGAAGCCTGTGCTTCCCCATAAGGTCTGAAACAGGCTCTTTCTAGCTTGGGAATATTTAACAAGAACATTGTTAAAGCCCGGCAGGTGACAGCAGGCTGTAATGATAGCAGAGTCACTAGGGAGGAAGTGCCATTGAACATGGTGGAGCTTGGTTCAGGTAGGTAGCTGTGTTGGTCTGACACAGTCAAAATAAATAAATAAAAAAATTGTCCAGTAGCACCTTCGAGACCAACTACATTTGCTCTGGGTATAAGCTTTCTTGTGCATGCACACTTCTTCAGATACAAAGGAGCTTGTTTCTGACTAAATGTCTACAGGACTGAATAGCAAGTTATTCCAGTGTTCACCTGGCAGCGGATGACATGTCCTTCCTAAATGCATCTCAGTGGATCAAAGCACTCCATCACCCTAGCACAGCAAATCTTCCTTAAAAAATAATTGGAGCTTTTGCAGTTAGGAAAGCGATGGGGGAGATGCAATGGAAAGCATGAGATGAAGAAATGTTTAATGGAAAGACGTATAAACACCCCGGAAGAAAATCAGGATGGGTTCTCATTGACATATAACCCACCTAGAAACAAATCAATAAAGACTGAACATCGTTTAACCTCTGCATAGGGTTATGCAAGCAAATCAGAGCGAACGCTCTACACACAGGTTGCCCCTATAAGCTTTTGGAGAACTGCTTTCCTGTTGGTTCTTTACTGCATTGTATTGTTTCTAGAAATTGTGTCTGTTGAAGAATAAATCCGCTGAATCCACCAGGACTTACTCCCGTGTAAGTGTGCATAGGGTTGCAACCTCAAGTATGCCAAATTTCACATGTCATGCTGGCAAAGGTGTGAGAGGCAGGTGAGCGGCAGAGAGGAGCAGAAAGCCAGGGGATGATAGTTGCTAGGTTGCATCTGGAAAAGAGAGAGAGAGAGAGAGAGAGAGAGAGAGAGAGAGAGAGAGAGGTGGGATTGGAGGGTCTCTGAACAGCTCAGAGGTTAGGTATGCTACAGGCTCTGCCCCTCTGCAAGCCCCTCCACCCCACCCTGCCTAGCAACAGCTCTGGGGAATCCGACTGCTTATTATGATCTCAGTAAGCAGGAAATGCATATTGTTTAATTATCTTTGAGCAGAAAATCTGGATAATATCACAATGCCTTGTTATTGTTGGAGAGGAGGAAAGGAATGCAGCTTTCCATAAACTAGCAGATTGCAGAGGTAGGAACCTCTGAAGTTGCCTTTCCCCAGGTCAGGCTGCTGGGCTCATCTCTCTCAGAATCCCCTCCTCTGATTGGCTGGGGCATTTGGGAGTCTCGTTCCCTGAGCGCCTGTCACAGGTGGCCATAAGAGCACGTTCAGCACACAAGGGCGAAAGGGGGAATGAAAAAGAGTATCTGGTTAAGAGAGCAGGGCTGGCTTGCCTGCTGAAGAAGAGTGCTCTACACTGCAAAACTTTGTTGAAGGTCCCACACCTTCTTTAAGCTAAAGGATGCGCTGGAGGGAGATAGCATCCATACCATATATTTAAGGCACATTCAATGCACATTGAAAGCACCCAACAAAGACTCCTGGGAACACTAGTTTGCTAATAACACTGCGAATTATGGATCTATGGGGGCACAGGATTATTTGGGGCAGCTGTGTGCTTTCAATGTACATTGAATGTGCTTTAAACTTAAGGTGTGGCTGCAGCCCAGCCCTACAATCCTTTGATCTCAACGGTTTAAAAGACTCAGGAGCCTTTGAGATGATAGAGGGTTGTTGCGCTGTAAAGGTAAAGGGACCCCTGACCATTAGGTCCAGTCGTGACCGACTCTGGGGTTGCGGCGCTCATCTTGCTTTATTGGCCAAAGGAGCCGGCGTACAGCTTCTGGGTCATGTGGCCAGCATGACTAAGCTGCTTCTGCCGAACCAGAGCAGCACACGGAAACACTGTTTACCTTCCCCCCGGAGTGGTACCTATTTATCTACTTGAACTTTGACGTGCTTTCGAACTGCTAGGTTGGCGCTGTTGTGCTGCATGGCCATGTAATGTTCACATGTATGCATTGATGGCGCCTGTGCACTAGAGACAGGCTGCACTGCACTGCACAACTCTACAAATCCTATGTACGTCCTTACCGGGGATCTGTTCCTGAGCGACGGCATGCACAGGGTTGCACTGTTAGCTTCGAGAGAGCCTGGGGAAGGAGCTAACCCACCTCTTGCAACTCATTCTAATAACACTTTTTAGCAAGTATCACCCAGAGGGGGCTTAAAATGGAGATCCAGCAGGAAGCTAAAGAATAGGAACCATCCTCTTTAAACAAGGACAGTGGGAGCATCTGGTTAATCGAGTGTGTGAATGTGTTTTAAAGGAGTGGAGAGCAAGAGCGGAATTCCTTCTCACACTTCTGCGAAACCCACCCAGGCCCAAATATTTGCCTCGTCTCCTGGGCTGCTTGTGTGGCAGGGCTCCCTCCCAGGGAGGTGAGGCTGGGAACCCAATTGCCTGGCAAACACAATTCCCTGGGCACAGCCAGTGTCATTAAAGCATCCCTTTCTAATGCATCCATTAATCCCATGGCCAAACAAGCCCCCTTCCTGGTTACGGAGAGAGGGGAACCCCCGCGGGCAGCTGCAAAAGGCACACAGGAAAAGGGGAACAGCTGCCCCACTTTGATCTCCCAGGGATGCCAAATCAAGACCCAGAGCGGGAGATAGGGGAGAGAACTTTTTTATGAATGACTCAGGAGTGTGGCCTGCTGCCTTTATCAAACAAGGCAAATTAGAAAACTCTCCATAAAAAGAGGCATTTATTTTTATTTTTATTTTTATTCTGCCTTTTACAGATTCAGGAGAAGATTTTGGGAGAGTGTATTATATGGCCCTCTGGAAAGTGTATATTCAATAGGAGTGGAGAGATTCTTTTAAAAGAAAAATTATTAACGATCTTTGTGGATTTTAATTTTGGGTGTCCCAGGCAGGTATGATAAAGGCAGGAAAAGATAACTGACAACATAGGAAATAAACAGATCCCTCTACAAATGAGCACGCAAAGGAAAACCAGTTTTGGAAACAGGTGTAGATGGTACTACGTGAATCTTCCAAAATGAAAGTTTAAGATGAAATCATATGTTATAAAAGCAAAGGAATTGGGACCACTGGGATCGTTACACATTCCAGATCCTTGCATAGTATGACGAAGAATAAAAACTAAAAAAAAATTGTAATGTGAATTAAACTCATCTGATTTTGAGAGATCTTTCAGAATTCCATGCTTTTGTGTTAATTTATTTACTAATGCTAAAAACTACACTTTGTTATACCACTCCTCCAGCGATGTGGACTTCAAGTCTTTCCAGCGCTTGGCCAAAGTCATTCTGGCTGCCATCAGTATATGGCCTGCTATAGCTTTGTTTTTCGTTTCCAAATCTTGGTTCGAGAAGAAGTTCATCAAAGCCAGATGTAGGGTCCTGCCCACAGGCTGCTTTATAATTTTTTTTGGTTTTATATTTACTAAAGCAGGTGGAAAGGTGCTTAAGACTCGATTCATTGTGTTCATCTTACCTGTCTCCAGTGGTGATTTGCAATCATCTCATGTACAATTAATTATATGCAAAATCATACACAAAATTAGAATCATAGAATCATAGAGTTGGAAGAGACCACAAGGGCCATCGAGTCCAACCCCCTGCCAACCCCCTGCTTCTCTGGAGCAGCAGAAAACAACCTTTCTCCCTCCTCTATGTGACATCCTTTTATATATTTGAACATGGCTATCATATCACCCTTTAACCTCCTCTTCTCCAGGCTAAACATGCCCAGCTCCCTTAGCCATTCCTCATAAGGCATTGTTTCCAGGCCTTTGACCATTTTGGTTGCCCTCCTCTGTACATGTTCTAGTTTGTCAGTGTCCTTCTTGAACTGTGGTGCCCAGAACTGGACACAGTACTCCAGGTGAGGTCTGACCAGAGCAGAATACAGTGGCACTATAACTTCCCTTGATCTAGATGCTATACTCCTATTGATGCAGCCCAGAATTGCATTGGCTTTTTTAGCTGCCGCGTCACACTGTTGGCTCATGTTAAGTTTGTGGTCAACCAAGACTCCTAGATCCTTTTCACATGTACTGCTCTCAAGCCAGGTGTCACCCATCTTGTATTTGTGCCTCTCATTTTTTTTGCCCAAGTGCAATACTTTACATTTCTCCCTGTTAAAATTCATCTTGTTTGTTTTGGCCCAGTTCTCTAATCTGTCAAGGTCGTTTTGAAGTGTGATCCTGTCTTCTGGGGTGTTAGCCACCCCTCCCAGTTTGGTGTCATCTGCAAATTTGATCAGGATGCCCTTGAGTCCATCATCCAAGATAAAATTTTATACACAGGAACTATATTTATGCAGCATAATTTTATAGCAATACATACACATTTGTATACAAATATATGCATTGTCTTATGTATCTGTCTATGTACTGTTTACTTCAGGAAACCTGGGATATGCATGCTAGTAATATTTTCAAGAATTTTAAACAGTTGCTTTTAACTGTTTTTACAGATAATGTCAGTGCTGTATTCTTTTTGTATAATAACAATAACAATAATTTATTATTTATACCCCATCAATCTTGCTGTGTTTTCTCATCCACTCTGGGCGGCTCCCAACAGAAAATTTAAAACACGATAAAACGTCAAACATTAAAACCTTCCCTAAACAGGACTGCCTTCAGATGTCTTCTAAAAGTCAGATAGTTGTTTATTTCCTTGACATCCGATGGGAGGGTGTTCCACAGGGCAGGCGCCACTACCGAGAAGGCCCTCTGCCTGGTTCCCTGTAACCTCATTTCTCGCAGTGAGGGAACTGCCAGAAGGCCCTCGGAGCTGGACCTCAGTGTCTGGGCTGAATGATGGGGGTGGAGACGCTCCTTCAGGTATACAGGACTGAGGCTGTTTAGGGCTTTAAAGGTCAGCACCAACACTTTGAATTGTGCTCAGAAACGTACTGGGAGTCAATGTAGGTCTTTCAGGACCCGTGTTATGTGGTTTCGGGGGCCACTCCCAGGTTTGTTTGGTTTTTTTACAGGCAGTATATAAAGTTTGTGAAATAAGATAAATAATCAGTAAATTTATTTCAAAAGTTTTTCTACTACTACCTCTGGATGAATGTGCTTCAGGTTGAGCGCTTTCGGGTTGCGCTCTGTGGCAACCCGGAAGTAACAGAGCATGTTACTTCCAGGTTTTTCCGCTCGCGCATGCGCAGGCACTCAAAATGACGTCACACGCATCCGTGGAAGCGGCAAAACGCGACCCGTGCCTGTGCAGACGCTCCGTCACGTCTTACATTCCATTCAGGATGCGAACAGGGTTCCGGAACAGATCCTGTTCGCATCCCGAGGTATCACTGTACTTAATTACAACCGCCTCTAAGTGGTGTATGAGTAACTCAATGCAATGAAAATGAAAGTCGGATGAAAATGTAAAATCAGAATTCACTATGCAGTAGTTAGTGCATATATTTCATGCCTTGTGCATGTGATAATCCAACACTAGGAAAAAGTGGCTTGAGCGCATGGACTGACCATCTATCTGTACTTGTTAGCCTTGCATGGAGATCTATCTGTAGATGATTTCCATGCAGATGTGTTTCTGCAGGAATTTTAACAGCACTGCAAGTGATGGTTAGTTGCTCTCGAAGTGCCATAAAACATGAACCATTCATTCTGTCCCTGCCCAGAGGAGGTTGCCATGTTAAATTAAGTAGACAGAATCAAAACATCTGACTCAACAAATAAACTCCGAGCAATCCCACTTTCGACGATGATATATATATATTCTTCACAAAGGGAAACAGAGTGAAGTCAGCGAAGCCAGCAGGCTTGCTTAAAATTCCTACCGCGTTGCATCAGAGGGCTAAAACAGGTTGCTAAAACAGCTGTTTTCTTTTGGTAGGAAAGGCTCTCTAACGTAACAGAGAATTCTCAGGACCTAACCAAACGTCAGTTCAGCATGGAAAAAACGACCCTTTAAAGCTGCAAACCTCTGTGCAATTGCAAGGGAGC
>NC_139538.1:4025935-4073373 GCF_965153285.1 Podarcis tiliguerta | reverse complement strand
GTAAAGTTTCAAGTTGCTGTTATAGGGCATGATTACTGCCCTGTTATGCAGTTACACCCAACATGTGCCTGTGTACAATTGTGGACTTTTACATCATGGGTGTTGCTGACCTCAATATAGTTTCTTCTTTGAGGCTATACTGTTTTATTGGAAAAAGAAAGTTCCCAATAAAGGCATGTTTTTCACTTGCAAATGGTGCCACGCATAACGCATTTTCCAGGTACAGCTGTACCGTGGAAGCCAAACGGAATCTGTTCCAGAAGTCCATTCAACTTCCAAAACGTTTGGAAACCAAGGCGCGGCTTCCGTTTGGCTGCAGGAAGCTCCAGAAGCCGCGCTGGATGTTCAGGTTCCAAAGAACGTTTGCAAACCGGAACACTCACTTCCGGGTTTGCGGTGTTCAGGAGCCAAAACGTTCAACTGGCAAGGCGTTCGTCAACCAAGTTACAACTGTAGTTTATTCTTGCAGCTTCCTTGGGGTACGTATGACCTCCAAACCAAACTGATACAGTCTTTTTTTCTACTGACAAGAGGCTTCATTAAATCGAACACCGTTTAGCCCATCAAAAGCAGTAATGTCTTGCCACGTTTTAATAAGACGCATCTGTTTCAATGCAGGGACTGCACTGAGATTACTTGGAGGCGGCCAAAAGAGGAGGAAAAATATTCTGCGCAGATCTTACCATTACCCATTTCAACTATGTCAATGGGCACCATTTACTCCCAGAATATTCATCACCATCTTTTTTGGGTTGGAATTAAGACTCCTCACTTTGCAAAATCATTTTCAGGCCCGCTAATACCTTTAAAGACTGGCCTTCTTTCATAACTGCGGCTTCTTTCATGGCAGGCTCTATAATCAGCGCCTATTGTTAGGCGTTGGAGCTGGGGAGTTTTAGAAGACAAAGGGCACGAAATGTCGGGGAAGATTGTATTACTCCATTTGACATACCTTCCGAGTGCTTGGGAATTTTGCAAAGCTGCCCTATGTAACACAAGGAGCATCTCTGCCACAAACGAATAAGTGTATACCTGCATAGGATGTCATTTCATATTATGCTTAAATCAATGAGTGATGATACATAATAGCCAATTAAAAGCCTTAAAACTAAACATTTCTCTTACAGTACAGGGGCTTCCTTTCACAGCAAGACCGTTGTACAGACACATTGTATTCTACCTAAATCCACTTGCCTTGCACTCATTTTTATTCATTTTCCTAGGTACTTTTGATTCGTGGTGGCAGTCTTTTTGTTTCGATGAGACATCGCCGCCCCCCCCCCATCAAAAGCTATCTAACTCAATGAAATCATGCTGATTCGTTCCATCCTAGGCAGTTACCTATCCTGAAAAATATATGCTTGAAGCCTTTAAAAAGCCCCAAAAGAGAGATGTGAAGGATAAAGTGCAAATGTGGCAGCCTGTGGACGTTGCTGAGAACCATTCTGGTCCAATCAGTGGATTTTTATTTTTTAAGACTGGATTAAGCATCTGGAAGATATGATTAGTTTTAACGGGTAGGATCTGCAACAAAATGTGGCAGTGTGGAGTGCTTTTTGTTCAGGATTCTAGCCACTTTCTTTCATTCCCTTCCCCAGATTTGGGCATCTGTATATATGTGTATGTATAAAAGATACAGTCTGTCAGCATCCTGTGGTCATGGGACATACTCAGTCCTCACTGGATGGTTTGGAAGGGGCTTCTCCTTATTTCCCCCACTAAATATATATTTTTTAAATACAGCAACCTTGTGGGTCCCCATAAACATGCGGATGCGGCCCACTTTGGATAGCCATCAGCACTCAGAACCGCTATTGGAGGGAAGAATGGAATCATGTTATCTGTGCTCAAAAGCAAGAGTACCCTACGTACACAGAGGAGCTCCCATCCTTGGGAATGGGAAAAGGCATGTTTCGCACGCACACAGTCCCAGCGTCAATCTCTGGTTTCACTAGCTAAAAGGATTAACCCAGGCACCCCCAAACTCGGCCCTCCAGCTGTTTTACAACTCCCATCATCCCTAGCTAACAGGACAAGTGGTCAGGGATGATGGGAACTGTAGTCCCAAAACAGCTGGAGGGCCGAGTTTAGGGGGTGCCTGGATTAACCGGAAATCCTGAACCTCACTGCCACTCAGCATAGAGAACACAGAGCAAATGGTTCTTCCCATGTTTCTGGATGCACATGCACGTGTCCAGAGGAGGGCAACCAAAATGGTCAAAGGCCTGGAAACAATGCCTTATGAGGAACGGCTAAGGGAGCTGGGCATGTTTAGCCTGGAGAAGAGGTGGTTAAGGGGTGATATGATAGCCATGTTCAAATATATAAAAGGATGTCACCTAGAGGAGGGAGAAAGGTTGTTTTCTGCTGCTCCAGAGAAGCGGACATGGAGCAATGGATCCAAACTACAAGAAAGAAGATTCCACCTAAACATTAGGAAGAACTTCCTGACTTCCTAAGAACTTCCTAAGAGCTGTTTGACAGTGGAATTTGCTGCCAAGGAGTGTGGTGGAGTCTCCTTCTTTGGAGGTCTTTAAGCAGAGGCTTGACAACCATATGTCAGGAGTGCTCTGGTGGTGTTTCCTGCTTGGCAGGGGGTTGGACTCGATGGCCCTTGTGGTCTCTTCCAACTCTATGATTCTATGATTCTATGAGGCACAGGTCTCTGCTTGAGATTATGTCTGTGCACACTGGGGTGCAGTTTGGCGCTACGCAAGCCTGTCAGTGAATGGGAAGAAGAAGAAGAATAAAAGAGTTTGGATTTGATACCCCACTTTATCACACTACCCTAAGGAGCCTCGAAGCGGCTAGCATTCTCCTTTCCCTTCCTCCCCCACAACAAACACTCTGTGAGGTGAGTGGGGCTGAGAGACTTCAAAGAAGTGTGACTGGCCCAAGGTCACCCAGCAGCTGCATGTGGAGGAGCGGGGAAGTGAACCCGGTTCACCAGATTACGAGTCCACCACTCTTAACCACTACACCACGCTGGCCCTCCCTGGGAAGGGAAACATGAAGGGATACTGCATGGGGATCCACTTCCACTGTACACAAGGGAGGAGATCAGCTGGGCTTGGGTTCCCTTGGGGCAGCAATGCTAATGGAGACCATCAGGAAACTGAATTCTGCGCCATGAATACCACATTCTGTGATTTCCCGCCCCCCTTTGCTTTGCACAAGCTCCTCTAGGCCTCATAGCATAGGGAAAAGCTTGTGCCTAATGTCTCCGCTAGAAACAGTCTTACGAGACCATTTCAGCAGGAGACTGGAATCATTCTAAACAGGGCTGGAGTTGTTGTTTTTTCCTATTCCCTAACTCCGCTTATGTCTGAAGCCTAGAAAGCCAATATCCTCTCCCTGCAAAGAATGCACTGGCTGTGGGCAATCTGGAATGGTCATAAAGGTCTCTTGGCTAGGAGTCCTGCCTGCAAATGGCCATCTGGGCTGCAGAAGGTGCAGCCAGAACCTTGCTCTCAACAAGATGTGCTTTAAGACAATCTGCTACTTCCAAAAAATGCCATCTGACTCATCATGCACAGGCAAAGATGGACTCCTGAGCTCATAGCCATTATTGTAATCATTTCCAGAGAGGTAGCCTTGTTAGTCAGAGGCAGCAAAAACAAACAGTCTTGTGGCACCTGAAAGACTAACACATTTATTATGGCATGAGCTTTCATGGGCCACAGTTCACTGACTCAGATGCATGAAGCACTGTCCAGAGTTGCAGGTAAATATAGAAATGCTTTGGTGGTTGCAGATGTCCGTGCCATCTAGAAGTGGTAATAATGTAATCACTGCCTGTACTTATCTGAAGTTCCTTTCCATTGAATCCCTCCATTTACATCTGCCACAAATATGTACAGTGGCACCTCGGGTTACAGACGCTTCAGGTTACAGACTCCGCTAACCCAGAAATGGTACCTCGAGTTCAGAACTTTGCTTCAGGATGAGAACAGAAATCACGCAGCAGCAGTGCAGTGGCAGCAGGAGGCCCCATTAGCTTAAGTGGAGCTTCAGGTTAAGAACAGCTTCAGGTTAAGAACGGACCTCCAGAACTAATTAAGTTCTTAACCCGAGGTACCACTGTATCTCCCAACCCAAGTTAACACCATGCAATGCTGAAATGGACTGTAGTCAGCAGAAGGGGGATGCAACTCTATTCTAAAGGCTTGTTTTCCCTCAATCAGACTTAGGCCAGTTCAGCCAGAGCTAGCCCCACGGCTGAACAGAGTGTGGATCTGGCACACTTTGCACCAGTTTTGCTTAATTCAGCATAACTTACAGTTTCCATTCTTCCGATTGTTCCCTAAGAGGTCTTTAATCGAGTTGTTGGCATCGATCTGTCTCAGGAGACAATGGAGTGCACCTCCGGGGGTGAAGTCAAACCGCTGGGGAATCACAGCGCCTGCTGCGGCTGCAGTGACCGGTAACTTGTAACTGCTGCCTCCCAGGTTGCTTTTGCTATGTTAGCAGCACCAAAGTGACCTCCCTGGGGCGCAAGGCTGGGCAGCGTGTATGGAGGTCCTGGGTTGCCCAGATGCAGTGGCGTAGCGTGGGTTGTCAGCACCCGGGGCAAGGCAAGTAATTTAAGCCCCCCCCCCCCGCTGCACTGTCCCTCCCCCAGATAGTCCCTCGCTCTCTCTCCGCACCGCACAGCACGCCTGGCACCCTCCCCTCCCCTCCCCAGTGGCCGGCGACCCGGCGGCTCGGATCGGATTCGCACAGCCAGCACTGCAGTGAGAGTGAGTGAGCCAGGTAGGGGCAGAGAGCTGCGAGTGCAAGCGCCCCCCCCCCCCAGATGTTGCGCCCGGTGCGGCCGGCCCCCCCTGCATCCCCCACGCTACGCCACTGCCCAGATGACAAGACCCTCCTCTCTGCCTTTGGCACCAGATTGGCTACAGAAGTTGCCAGAAGGAGGTGTACAAGGTGCCATTCAACCGCCTTAGGGACTCCACTCTGGATTTGTGTAGGGTTTACTCCTTAGTCTGCCTATTATAAGGCATAGGCTTAATTTGACTTGTAGTTGTTCGGCACTTTCCCATGCAAGCATTCCAACAGATTTCCATGCAAGCATTCCAATCCCTTTTGCCATTCAAAAATGTCACTGGTGCACAAGCAGAGCAAAGAGAATGGGCTAAAGAGCCCGTGAAGGGGAGAGAGGACAGGAAAAGGATGCATAAGGCAATGTGGAAAAGATAATAAAAGAAAATGCAGGAACTTACATATTCATCATCACAGGGGCTCATACAGCAATATCCCTTTAGGGGTAAACAGGCACACATCAAAATAAAAGAGACGAAGAAAAAGAAGAGGGAAAGTTAACAGAAATCACACAGAGATGATCAGCAGTTTAAAGAAAAATACAACACACAAAAATAACAATAAAATTAAAGTTTGTTAAGGAGAAAGAGAAAAGAGATTTTGGAAAGGGACAGGCACCTGAGCTTTGACCATCTTAAAACCTGTGCCATTTCCACCAATATTCTTGTGAGTATCCACAAAAGACCAGGGAAGGTCTGGAAAAGAGGGTGTAATTTAAGACGACTTAAATGCCAAATTGAAATTGGTAGTGGGAAAGATAGAGAGAAGGAGATATCCATTAGTTACCCACTATTCAAGGCCGGCCCATCCATTAGCCTTGGTAAGGCAGTAGCCTCAGGCGGCAGGCTGTTGACAGCTGGGAGGGAAAATAGTTTCAGGCCCCTGAGGAGTGTGCTGTCTCCTGCACTTGCCCTCATCATGCCAGACTTCCCCAGACAACCTCCAGTCACCTCAGGCAGCAGAGGAGGATGGGGAGGTGGGGGGGGGGCGCCATTTTCTGTTCTGCCTCAAGCGGCAAAATGTCTTGGGCCAACTCTGCCACTACTTATCTTGATTTGAAGCAAGATGCTGCAACCAAGGGAGCTATTGGAACAGACCTTACGCTTGCAAACAGCCTGACCTCACTCAAACTGCCGAGTGGAAAACTGGGAAAGGATCTGCCTCTTGCCAGCCAGTGAGCAAATATCCTGTGGCCCCCCCAGTTAACAAGGAAAGTTCCTGGTTCCTGGAGCCTTCCTTTGGCAGGCAGGCAGTTCAATGCTACTCTTAGCTTAAAACAAGTTAGGCTGTACTCCTATCTCCACTCACTGAGATGCAAGACCCATTGAACTCAATACAACTGTCTTCTCAGTTTCGTTCCCCCCTCCTTGAAATAATATCTTCATACCTTCACGTTGTTTCATAAATGCCAAGGGAGAATATCAACCTGCTCTAGAAATCCGCAAATAATAATCCTACTGTTTATGTTTTAGGTAGGCTCGGGCCTATGAATGCATTTATAAAAAGATTTGATTATTGCTATTTAAAAAACAAACAAACATGTCTTAAGATGACATGGTTTGATTAGAATTAAAAGGTCTTTGCAAGTGCACCACAATAAAAGATTAAACGCCCAAAATGTGGGATGAACCATGGGCTTAGTCAGTCATGAAAGCAAAAAAGCAGAAACCAAAACAGTATCTGAGAGGCTGCAGCAAGAGGGCATTTCTGTTAAAGCAATTGTCACTGATTTTATGGCACTTCCTTCTCATCCTTCGTGCAAGGAGAAGATCATGGGAAAGTCCAAGAAGAATCCTGGAAATGGCCACATCCAGGCCTCCAGAGACGGCACCACAGCAAATCTGTGCACAATCTGCGCTAAAATATATATTAGAGCTCTGCACCAGGCAATGCAAATTCTTCACCAAAACCACTGAATTCTGCAACCAGTAAAAATCATGCAAAGTGAACATGAATTCCCTTATTTCTAAAAAATTGAATCTTCCTGAACAGCTCATTCTGGCTGTGATCATGACAGCGAGGGACAAGGAACTGCGCAGAGCACCCTGCCCACTGAACATCTTGGACAACCACCTCCAGCTTCTGAGCAGCCTTGCACCGCCAAGGCAAATGCAGCTGTGTATTATGGTACATTGGGAACTTGACAGAGGAGTACTTCTCAAGGAGATGACAAGAATGGGAGATCTACTAGCCAAGCTATGCTCTGCCTCCACAGTCCAAGACAGTAATGCGTCTGAACGCCAGCTGCTGGAAACCAGAGCTCTTGTGCTCTTGCACTTAAATCCTGCTTGCAAGTTTCCCACAAGAGGCATCTGTTCAGCCACTGTGAGCATAGGATGCTGGACTAGGTGGGCCATTGGCCTGATCCAGCAGGCTCTTCTTATGTTCTTATGAGAACCTGGTGGGCTGGTTTTTGCTTGCCAGGACATACGTGACAAGCTCCAGCAGAATGATGCAGTAGAATCCTGAGATCACTGAGTAGATTTGCCAGCCCCTAGTCTTCCCTCTTGTGAAAAACCTCCGTGCACGTAAAAAAACTAGCAGAACAGGGAGAAATTTCTAGCTCAACTCATTCCCTGCTGTGTTTTCTACCGGGAGGCAGTTTTAAAAAATGGAACCTCACATCTGAAGCCACAAGTTTCCCCATTCATTCTATTATTGCTTTTTCATCTCATTCTGCTGCATAGGTAGACAAGGTTATATTGCTTTCTGAAAAGATGCAGTATGTACTGTGAGCAAGGCAAGCTGCTGTGTTTTGTCTAATGAAGAGTTCTACGTAACTTGAAAATTTACACTCTCCTGCATCAATATATAAAAACTCAGAACTTTGCATTTGGGGTAGGGGGGGGAGAGACTGGAAGTTTCTAAAATACTAGGTGGTGGTTTCCATCTGCTTATTAAAATGTCTTATAAAAATGGCGCTGTGAAAAGTAAAAATAAGGGAGTTTCCTTATTCAATTGCAAAGCAAAGACAAACTTGCTGTTTACCAAGTGGATGGCTACCACACAGTTGGAATTCTAACCATTTGCAGTAAACAGAATGTACAAAAAAATAAGCAACGCAAGAATGTGTCCAGCTCCTTTGAACAAAAGATTAAGAGGTTTATTCAATAATATGAGATCAACACGAGTTCCACCTGCAGGCACCTTTAATTGCAAAAGCAACGTATGACAGTATGAGTGTCACACCTTTTAAGCTCCCAAGCCCCAACAATCTCATTCACTTCACTGCCTCTGGAACTTAGGAATGTCAAAGACTCATCCAGTGCAAGCGTCTTTACATCACTGGCTGCCTTTGCTTTCACTGGGTGCCGCACCCTCTATAGCAGCAGCGGCGGGGGGGGGGGGAGACTAAGATGCAGGGTTGAATGTGCCTTCTCTCTTTGACCCTCAGGATCAGGACTCCCTCTCCCCAGCGCCGGATTTAGGGCAGTGGAAGCGGTTCCTCCCGCCCCATGGCACCAAGCCGAGGGGGTGTAAAATAATATTATTATTGATAATAAAAACCTATATTTATGCAGCAGGGGGCCCGCCCTGTGGAACGCCCTCCTGTCAGATGCCGAAGAGATAAAGAACTACACCACTTTCTGGAGATATCTGAAAGGAGCCCTGTATAAGGAAGTTTCTAATGTTTGGTGTTTTTGCTGTAACTATGGGACCGCCTCTCCCGGTATGCCCCGCGGAGGACCATAAACAGCAGCACCCTAGAGGTCCCAGGCCCTAAGGAAGTCAGATTAGCCTCAACCAGAGCCAGGGCCTTTTCAACACTGGCTCCAGCCTGGTGGAACGCTCTGTCTCATGAGACCAGGGCCCTGCAGGATCTGATTTCTCTCCGCAGGGCCTGTAAGACAGAGTTGTTCCGCCTGGCCTTTGGCTTGGAATCATCTTGATCCCCTTCCCCTCTTTCCTTTTTCCTTCTGTGATTGAACTCCTAATTGGGGACTTCCCTGGCTTTTTCTGGCCCACACAGGACCAGTCTGGATAGTTGGCCTTGGTGAAGATTTGACGATTTCATCCCCAAAAAGTTTCTGATTTGAGCTTCTATTGAAATGAGGCTGCATTTTCCTGTTGTATTTTAATCTTGTTTTTAAGTTGTATCTTAATCAATTGTTTTATATCTGGTGTTAGCCGCCCTGAGCCCGGTCTTGGCTGGGGAGGGCGGAGTATAAATAAAATTTATTATTTAATATTATTATTATTTTATTATGCTGGAAGCTGCCCAGAGTGTTTGGGACAACCCAGTCAGGAGGGCAGCGTATTATTATTATTATTATTATTATTATTATTATTATTATTATTACAGCAGCAGCAGCTGTGAGGCTGCAGAAGGTGCAACCCCCAACCAACCTGTTGCTTGTCTCGCCACTTTGGGCAGCGGCTGATCTCCTAATCCTTTTAGGACTTGCCCTGAAGCAGCTCACTTCAGACTGCTTTGCCCTCTGGCCCCAGATCCCGCTGACATGTGGCACCCAAAAGGAGGACGAAGCATCCCAGCAGCAGCATCTGAGCAGCAGCTGGATAAAGCATTGGACAGAGGACAGAAATGTGAGATGCAGCTGGGTGCAATCAGTGCTTAAGTGGTACTGGAAACCCCTGGAAAATATGAGGCTATCCAGGGACAAAGTCTATATAGAGTGGGGGAGAGAGCGGGGGGGGGGGACTTGTGGCTCTCCAAATTATGTGGGCTCCAACTCCCTTCATTCCTGATCATTGGCAGTCCTGGCTGGGGCCGATGGGAGCTGTGAATCTCTGAAAAGCCAAAGGTTTCCTTCCCCTGATATTCAGAGGATAGGAGAGGGCTACCCACAGAGCTCAACAGGGAAAGCAAAGAAAGAGTGTCCCCTCTTCTTCTTCTTTCTTGATCACTCGTAGCCGAGTAAGATTGTCTTCCGAAAACACGGACTTAACAATGAGTCCGTAAGTGCCTATGGAGGCCAATTCTGGATCCATATGTCCTTCCACAGTGGGGACATTGGTTTCCGGGCAGGAGTTGTCCCCCTTGACCTTGAAAGGGCAATTATTCAGGCAGGTTGGAAGAGAATCGGCTGGTGATGGAATAACAAGGCATAAAGGGAATTAAGTAGGAGAGAGAGAGAGATCAACTGTATCGAAGGCAGCAGAAAGGTCCCAGCCAAGGAGGACTAAGGACAGGCCCATAAATTTAGCAGTGAGAAGGTCGCTGGTGGGTGGCTTCCATGAGAGCAGTTTCTATGGAATGCAAGGGGCGGAAGCCAGATTGTAAGGGGTCAAAACAGAGTTGGAGGAGATAAAAATGAAACAGCAGGAGTAAGCAGCATGCTCCACGAGCTTTGAGGGAAAAGGACAGAAAGAAAATTGGATGGCAGTTGGGGGAGGAAGGCAGGGTCAAGGGATTAGAACCAAGATTCTCAAGAAGTTTAAATATGATCCCATTATTACAGTCTCCAGGTTTTCTGTACTTGCTGAGAATCACAAACTGCACACAGAACCCAGTCCATATTTCCACCAGACAGGGCTGCCTGGATGTGGAAGACCTGGTTCAAAGCGTCACAAACTCGCTCAACAGATGGCCTTGCTAAAGCACTCACTTGCAACTTCAGTCTCCTGCCTGTAAAAACGAGAACAAATAGTGCCCTACCTCCCATTCATGTTTTATAAGCAAGCAAATTAAAAGCTTTACAGTGGCTCTCGAACTTCTTGCGCATGGACAACTTGAAAATTGCCAAGGGTCTTGGCAGACCACTTAATGATTTTTCTGCCTGTTGTTTAGCCATTTCAAAGCGCTGTGCTAAATATTAAATAATTTTTCTTCAAAAAAATTAGGAATTCCTTTTTAATACAATAAAGTAAAGGTAAAGGGACCCCTGACAGTTAAGTCCAGTTGCGAAGGACTCTGGGGTTGCGGCGCTCATCTCGCTTTACTGGCCAAGGGAGGTGGCGCACAGCTTCCGGGTCATGTGGCCAGCATGACTAAGCCGCTTCTGGCGAACCAGAGCAGTGCATAGAAACGCCGTTTACCTTCCCACTGGACTGGTACCTATTTATCTACTTGCACTTTGACGTGCTTTCAAACTGCTAGGTTGGCAGGAGCAGGGACCGAGCAAAGGGAGCTCACCCCGTTCGCGGGGATTCGAACCGCCGACCTTCTGATCAGCAAGTCCTAGGCTCAGTGGTTTACCCCACAGAGCCGCCCGCGTCCCTTTTTAATACAATAATATACCATTAAAAATCAATATGAATATTTTTAGGAACAGGCTGCTATCCTTTTTGTTTATTAACGGAGAACTCCCACTCGGAGTCAGTCTCTTTCTCTTGCATTAGCTTGGCTCCTTCCCTCTGACTTTTCCACTCCTTTCCGATTCCCCCCCCCCCCACTCAGGAACTTCCCCAGATGTCATAAACTGGTTGAATACACAAGTACAGTGGAGGAACCAGCTGGGAAACCACCAAAGAAAAGGCTCAGAGTCCGGGGTGTGGTGGTAGGACAACAATGAGTGGTCAGCGGGAGACGTCTGGGAAGCGGAGGTGTCGGAAGGTGAAGAGGTAACAGGGCTGAGTGAGCAGGGGGAGTCTGTGGTAGAGAGAAGTCCAGAATCAGAGGCAGAAGCTGAAGCAGGAGAGGCCAAGAGGCAGAGATGAGTCAGTATGGTGAAGAGTCAGGGGTATCTCTGCCTGCTGCTGCGACTGTTAGGATATTTCCGTTCCACGTTAAAAGGCTTTGTGAGTCACAGAGTCTGCGTATTTCCTGTTCACAGGAAGTTTATGCTTTGTCTATTGCTTTCTTTTCTCTCTCTGTGCCTGAGACATCAACGCAGGCAGTCATGTTTTCTTTGTTCTGACCAACGCTGAATAAACTTGTAAATAATGCTCTCCTGCGTGCATCTTTCGCTGTGTGAATTCTGCTGATAGAGCGTGCATCAGCTCTGGAATGTGGCAAGCTATTTCTGGAGCTCGTGTCGCTAATTGCTGATACTGCGTGTCTACGGGAGATCGATGGATCGCAACGGAGACGACGTGGAGTCATGATGGACTTTGTCTCCCTGGCAGTATCCCAACAGCGACAAGCTCCCCTCCTGCCTGGTCTCCCAGAACCAGAAGAGGCATAAAAAGGGCAGAGCAGCGGTTGACTGCATGCAGGTGCAATCTCTGACTGCTTGGAAAAAGCCCTGGTGAGGAGGCAGGGACTTTTAGTCCCAGCAACCAATTTTCATGGAGGAAGACCACCAGGAATGCGCTGCTCTGCTCATAACGCCTGGCACTCAACCAAGTCTGTGAAGGTCATGTTTTTGATCATAACTTCCTCTTTGAACTATGTGATTACTGGTCTATGCGATTGTGGCATTCTTCTATGACATCAGCCATGACTTTGTTCCTCTGGGGAAGGCAGAGCACCCTCCCATCACAACTGGCCTGTCCTACCCACCAAGGTCCTAAGATCAACAGAGGAGCCACTGTGGCCACCATTCTCTACACACCTGAGCCCCCCATGTAGCTACACCACTTTACAGAGCAGACCACTTCAGTGAAGCTCATGGGCCACTGACAGTCTTTGGGAACTGTTGCTTTAGAGAGTGCTCCGCACATGTAAAAGTGCTGCCAGTGCACCACATTCTGCTTTTTGAGAACTGGCAGAAACGACCTTCCTCAAGGCCATCAGCACATGACAAAACCGTCACAGACCTATGCACCGCTGGGGAAGTGTACTGTTTAGGTGGTACATCATTGTACGGCCACAGAGTCGTGGTTTTACCTTTTAACAAAGACAAGCGCCAAAGGTTATACTCACAGTTCCAGGCCTTGTGAAGTCTATGCTATGCGCTACGCTCTGCCGCATCTGGTTGCTAAATAAACGAACACAAACGCTCTGCAGATCTTCTGGGGTGATCTACCAAAAAAAGGTAACGCATCAAGTCAGTGGGAAATTACATTTTCTTTTGACCTCGGCTACTTATTTGCACAAGGAGGTGCCAAAAGGGACCGAATGCCACCCTGCTCTTATAGGTGTGAGGGCCAAAAAACGGGGGAGGAGAGGCTAGGAATGCTTGAGTCATGTCAGTAAAAGTACGGCAGAACAGCCATTCTGTGCTGTGCAAGATCCCTGCAAAGCGCCTTTTGTGCAAGCCCCACCTTGACTGCCCCCACACCAGAAACCATCTATGTCATGCGTGGGGCAGGGGGGGTGTAGCTCAGACAAAATAGTCTGGTAGGCCAAATCATAGTCTGTGTGGGCCAAGGTTTCTCGCCCCTGCATTAAGCTGTCTGGTCACAACTGCCTCCAATTTCATTTGGCTGATTGCTCACATTGCTGGAAAAAGTCAATAGCTATACAGTCATACAGTGGTACCTCGGGTTACATACGCTTCAGGTTACATACGCTTCAGGTTACAGACTCCGCTAACCCAGAAATAGTGCTTCAGGTTAAGAACTTTGCTTCAGGATGAGAAATCGGGCTCCGGCGGCACGGCAGCAGCAGGAGGCCCCATTAGCTAAAGTGATTCTTCAGGTTAAGAACAGTTTCAGGTTAAGTATGGACCTCCAGAAAGGAATTAAGTTCTTAACCCGAGGTACCACTGTACCTTGCTTTGCAACCAGGATCCGTTCTGGAGCCCCGGCCGCTAGCCAAAAAGGACGCAGGACAAAGCGACGCATCTGCGCATGGGACGGTTTGCGCTTCTGCGCATGCAGAAAACCCGGAAGTAACCTGTTCTGGTACTTCCGGGTTTGCCGTGGACGTTCGCCAGAATGGACGCTAGACGAGGCGGACGTTGACAGAGGTATTACTGTAAAGACCATGTAAAGCTTGAATGAGTTTTAACGTAAGACTCGAACCCTAAGTTGTACTCGGGTCCCACTGGAATCAATGGGGCAAGGTTTTCAGTGTGACCTGACTAAGTCTGGATCTAACCCATAATCACTCTGGACTCCAATACTGTACATTTTTGTTTGTTTGTTTAGGAAGGTTCACATCAATGGATGAGTTTTGCTTTATGCTCATTGAACAGTAATAAGATTTTTCTCCCTCACTTGACTGTCTTAGTAACCCCTTGGGATTTTGGAAGTGAGTCACTGGGAGCCAACTGAACTGGTGCAGCATATTCCGGTTGGCTCCTGCTCTTGTCAGTGGGATTCTGTGCGATGCAGATTCTATTTATTATTAGATTTATATAAACCACCCTGCATCAAAAGATAAAATGCTGTGGCTTTCCTCACCTTGGGATGCGGGGGGGGGGGGGGAGAAGGGCTGGGCTTCATTTAGCCTTTTCTGCCACTGTGATTGTATCATTGTATGAAATAAGTGTATGAAATCCAAGATCACAAAATGCAAAGTCGGATGAGCTCACAGTTCATTTCCAAAACTCCTTTGAATGCAACGCTCAACTAAACAGCACCACCACCTGGTGGAACTAGAACAAAACCATAAACAGATTTGCAAAGAATGGGTGTCCGATTTTCTTGGAGCCCTTGGGACAAGGCTTTTTAGCTTAGAAAAAGAGAAATTGAGAGGAACTAAAATTAGTTAGGGTAAGGAGAAAGTGTATAGGGAGAAGATTTTCTCCCTTTCTCTAGAGCTTGCGGTTATCCTGTTCAGGGATGTTTTTAATGTGTGACATTTTGATGTATTTTAAATCTTTGTTGGGAGCCGCCCAGAGTGGCTGGGGAAACTCAGCCAGATGGGAGGGGTATAAATAATAAATTGTTGTTATTATTATTATTAGCCACTGAAACTGAATGGTGGGAGATTCACGACAGACAAAAAGGAAGCACTGCATCTTACAGTGCATCATTAAACTACAAAACCTTTCTTCGTAGGGAAGTTTTTCCTGCCTCAGTGAACATTCTGGCTGCCCTTTTCTGAACATTTTTGAGCAAACCCATACGCAGCATTCCAAGTGCAGTAACAGCACAGATTTGTCATCACGATACCGGGAGTTTGATTTTCAATCCCGTTCCTAATGGTTCCTAAAATGAAATTTGCCTTTTTCACAGCTGCCACTCACTGGAATGACATCTTCATCTTGCTATTCACTGCAACCTCCATGGTCTCTTTCTTGGTCATTCACTGCCAGTCCAGGCCTCAACCGCATAAATTCCAATTTATGTAGGCATGACACTTCACAGGCAAGAGCCTCCGTCATCAGACCGATCTGAATAAGAAGTATCTGGCAATAGGCAAATGCGGTTTATCCCAACCGCCAAATGTGGATGCTCGCAAGTTCCCCCTTACCATTTTGCCACTGACTGTGGCCTCAAGGGAATCCACCAGCTCAGCTGTGACACCAATGAGGTTGTGGTAGTCGGCTTGGATTTTGTTGAACCGCTTGAGGTAGGTCATGGTTTTGCGTTCAGACTCCACCAGCTGCTGATGTAGCTGCTGCAGCATTTCTGTGGAAGAAAGGGAAATTATGAGCCTTTCCCCCTTACCATCTGCACTGACATACTGAGGACTGGCACACACAATGGCTTGCACATGGTGTTGCTCAGGAATTCTAAGTAACAAAAAAGTGCAGTTTTGAAATCTGTGATTAAAATAAGTGCTGTTTTGAATGGTTCAGTGTGCCATCTCTGCATTTTGAATTGCATTTTAACCTGTATTTTAAATTGGTTTTTCCCCCCTATTATGTTTTTACTGTATTTTTACTGGTGTTAGCCACCCTGAGCCCGACTCTGGCCGGGAAGGGTGGGGTATAAATAAATTATTATTATTATTATTATTATTATTATTATTATTATTATTATTATTATTATCATCATCATCATCATCATCATCATCTCGATCCAAAATGGTGCCTATTTGTAGCTAAGAACAGCCAGAGACTTGCTCCTGGATCTCATCAACCATCATGCAAAATTTGGTCACAGCATCTGAAGAAGATTCCAAATGCATAGTGAACAAACTATATATAACATTTACACGGACACACGGAATATAGAATCATAGAATCATAGAGTTGGAAGAGACCACAAGGGCCATCGAGTCCAACCTCCTGCCAAGCAGGAAACACCACCAGAGCACTCCTGACATATGGTTGTCAAGCCTCTGCTTAAAGACCTCCAAAGAAGGAGACTCCACCACACTCCTTGGCAGCAAATTCCACTGTCGAACAGCTCTTACTGTCAGGAAGTTCTTCCTAATGTTTAGTGGAATCTTCTTTCTTGTAGTTTGGATCCATTGCTCCGTGTCCGCTTCTCTGGAGCAGCAGAAAACAACCTTTCTCCCTCCTCCATGTGACATCCTTTTATAGATTTGAACATGGCTATCATATCACCCCTTAACCTCCTCTTCTCCAGGCTAAACATGCCCAGCTCCCTTAGCCGTTCCTCATAAGGCATCGTTTCCAGGCCTTTGACCATTTTGGTTGCCCTCCTCTGGACATGTTCCAGTTTGTCAGTGTCCTTCTTGAACTGTGGTGCCCAGAACTGGACACAGTACTCCAGGTGAGGAGTGCTGTTGGCGCCTACTTTGGCTAACAATCCAACGTGGTGACAAAAAAGCAGGAGGGAGCACTTACTCAGTTTTGCAGCACCAAGTATAATTGTCAGACAATATCCTCACCGTCATAAGACATAGACCAGGAGAGGGAGAATGTCCTCTGTCACCTCTAGATTACATCACTACCCTAACACTGAAACAAAACATGGGAGAGCGGACAGAGAATATTTGCCTCTAAAACTAGACAATTTAACGGTCTTGCTAGAACATTCTGTCTCAGCAACTATTGCTCAGGACAGTTAAGGTGGCACTTGTAAACAGAGCTGAGTATTTACTGGGGAACATTCAAATGAAAAAGAAAATCACAGAAATCAACTTTACAACAAAGCATTAAAACAGAACCGGTGTTTTCATTTCCCAGATGGAATCACTTCATGAGGAAATACTTGAAAACTCCTCTGCTAGGATATAGCACTGCTTTTAGAAGGTGCATTTGAAGCCATATATATTCTCAGAAATCACCATCCCAGTACCAAAAAGTGATGTATGTTTGCCTCTTCCAACAAACACCCAGCAGTTCTAACCTTTATGGGGGGGGGGGCAATAGGGAGAGAAGCATTGCAACCTGCTTTAGGGTCCATACTGACATACGCAACTTGACTGATGGAAGCACTCACTGTTCCTTACCAAATGGACAATCTTCTCCACGGGTTCTGCTATCTGAGAGCAGAAGTCAGCATTGTACAGCACACCACAGATGTCTGGCAGCTGCACCATCACAAATCCACTCACATCCCTCCCCTCTGGGATGCTTATAGAATCATAGAATCATAGAGTTGGAAGAGACCACAAGGGCCATCGAGTCCAACCCCCTGCCAAGCAGGAAACACCATCAGAGCACTCCTGACATATGGTTGTCAAGCCTCTGCTTAAAGACCTCCAAAGAAGGAGACTCCACCACACTCCTTGGCAGCAAATTCCACTGTCAAACAGCTCTTACTGTCAGGAAGTTCTTCCTAATGTTTAGGTGGAATCTTCTTTCTTGTAGTTTGGATCCATTGCTCCGTGTCCGCTTCTCTGGAGCAGCAGAAAACAACCTTTCTCCCTCCTCTATGTGACATCCTTTTATATATTGGAACATGGCTATCATATCACCCCTTAACCTCCTCTTCTCCAGGCTAAACATGCCCAGCTCCCTTAGCCGTTCCTCATAAGGCATCGTTTCCAGGCCTTTGACCATTTTGGTTGCCCTCCTCTGGACACGTTCCAGTTTGTCAGTGTCCTTCTTGAACTGTGGTGCCCAGAACTGGACACAGTACTCCAGGTGAGGTCTGACCAGAGCAGAATACAGTGGCACTATTACTTCCCTTGATCTAGATGCTATACTCCTATTGATGCAGCCCAGAATTGCATTGGCTTTTTCTTGTTCTTTTCTTCTATTTTTACTAAATTTGTTAGTAAATTTGTTAGTCTATTTTTACTAAATTTGTTAAGTTATTTTATCTTGCCCAAAGAAACTCAAAGCGACTTACAACCAACCCAAAAAACAGAGATACATGAAAACCAAGTAGGGGAACGGAAACACATTAAAAACATCCCACCCACTTCTAAAAGGCCCCAGATAGTTAAGGGCCTGGTTGTAAAGAAAAGTTTTTGAGTGGTGGCTTAAGAGATTTAATGATGGCACCTGGCAAGCGTCCCTGGGGAGAGCATTCCACAAACAGGGAGCCAACACTGAAAAGGCCCGTTCTCATGTCGCCACCCTCCAGACCTCTTGCGGAGGTCGCACACAAACAAGGGTCTCAGAGGATGACTGCAGGGTCTGCATTGGTTTATATGGGGAGAGGTGGTCCCTGAGGAAGGTCTTGAGCTGCATTTCACTTATTTGTTGTTGTTTAGTCGTTTAGTTGTGTCCGACACTTCGTGACCCCCTGGACCAGAGCACGCCAGGCACTCCTGTCTTCCACTGCCTCCCGCAGTTTAGTCAAACTCATGCTGGTAGCTTCAAGAACACTGTCCAACCATCTCGTCCTCTGGCGTCCTCTTCCCCTTGTGCCCTCCATCTTTCCCAGCATCAGGGTCTTTTCCAGGGAGTCTTCTCTTCTCATGAGGTGACCAAAGTATTGGAGTCTCAGCTTCAGTGCCAGTATGGTGTAGTGGTTAAGAGCGGTACTCTCGTAATCTGGGGAACCGGGTTCACATCTCCACTCCTCCACATGCAGCTGCTGGGTGACCTTGGGCCAGTCACACTTCTTTGAAGTCTCTCAGCCCCACTCACCTCACAGAGTGTTTGTTGTGGGGGAGGAAGGGAAAGGAGAATGTTAGCCGCTTTGAGACTCCTTAAAGGGAGTGAAAGGCGGGATATCAAATCCAAACTCTTCTTCTTCTTCTTCAGGATCTGTCCTTCCAGTGAGCACTCAGGGCTGATTTCCTTAAGAATGGAGAGGTTTGATCTTCTTGCATTCCATGGGACTCTCAAGAGTCTCCTCTAGCACCAGAATTCAAAAGCATGTCTTATATATGGCACCAATTGAGCTTTTAATTTCAAGAATATACAAGAAGTGCCTTAAACATTTCTCCCCAATGTCAGACCACTACATCACACTTGCATTTCTTCCCAGAAAATGTACAGAGCCCCTTCCTTAGAGGCAGCTCACTGACCACTTACAAAACCACTGTGACCAGTCTGAATCTCAACCTCCGCCTTCCCCACCAATACTGAACCTGAAACTTTCTCAGCTGTTCAAGTTGCTGCAAAAAGGGGCAAGCAAAAATGAAATCATTACAGTACTAGGCTGGTTTTCAATCTTGCTTCTGTTGACAATGATAAGATAGCACTGGAGAGCTCCTAAAGCTCCAAATCTATTGAAGAAACTCTAAAGTCAGGTCAAAAACAGCTTTCCACTCCCAGCTCTGCTGTTTTAGTTTCATCAGCTTCAGCAGACCAGAAAAATTAAGAGGATTTCCAAGGACATTTCAGTCAAATTTTCCCCCCGGTTGAAAAGCATTTCGTTTTGATTTTGTTCCGACAACAAAATGAACCATGCAACCGCAGCCATCAATTGCCTACCTGGTATTTTGTCCTACACAACTGAAAAACTTGATTTTTCCAGGCTCCCCTAGTCTTGGCAAAGCTCAGAAGGACCTACTGCTTTCTAAACCAGATTTCTTTTGTGCCTCCGGCTTTTATAACTATTGACAAAAACTAAAATGTGATTTTAACAATAGATTGGATGGGAAGGGACATTTTCCGTGAAAAGAGTCACACTATATAGTAGTTATCAAAGAATTAAAAATTACATATACACTTCAATAATTAAATGTGCTTCTGAACATGTTTAAAGGCTTAGTTGGGGCAGCTCCAGACATTAATAAATATTAATGGAAGGATTTCCCTGCTGCATTAGATTAGGAGTCCACCATTTAGTCCAGTGTTGTGTTTGACTGCTTATATATAGTATTTTTATTTTGCTCATCAGCCAAATTTGGTTCTGAGGCTTATTAATGTAAAAGGTGCAATGCAAAAGAAAAATGGATTGGGAGGGAGGAGGAAAAAGCAAACTCACCCACCAATTCCCAGTTGCAATGTTTTTGTAAGTGCTCTTTTTGGAAGCTCAATAGGAGGGAGTGCATTATTTGCTGGGTGGTGGTGTCCGGCAGGCAGGCAGGCAGGCAGGCAGGGTTTTGCCGTCTGGAGCAGATCTGGGCAAGGTGCAGGGTGTGCAAATGGGGGAGGGGGTCCATTGCACAAATGTACATTCTTGTGCTGATGGAACACTTTAACTGGATGCCGCCCAAACATTTTAGCCTCATGTGTAAAAATGCTCAGAGCCTAAATATAATCACCATTTTAATGCCATATGACAGGCATTCTGATTCCAAAAGAGAATATACATGTCATCTCCAGAAAGCCTGCTTATTTACCTTGGCTGCACTGTGCGTTCTCCTTCTGCCGTGGGAGAGAACGAGAGCTAAGGAAAAGAAGCGCTCAGTGAACAGTGAGAGAAAATGGACTGGTGCCTCCTTGATCTCGTAGCACTTTTTAAGGACAAAAAACTCCTGTAAATCCTACAGATGGAGAACCAAGACTCAGCAAGACTACGGTTAGCTCAAAGCCCTGCGAGAACGCTGGTCCACGCCAGCTCCTTCCCACATTTTCTACATCTGGTGTTAAGTGAAAGGTGATGCACTCAACTCAGTTTCAAATCATCTGTCTCCCCAGACTCTCTTGTCGTTCTTATTCTTTTGTAAGCGTCTGATGTCTGCTTCTGGAAAACTTGCAGGGAGTAAGAGGTGGATGTTGTTGACCCAAGCAAGTTTAATGGACCTTTGCATGAAGTCAAGATTTGCCAAACTGCTGCTCTCCAGATGTTTTAGTCTGGTCAGCAATGGTCATGCTGGCCAGGGTTGACAAGAGCTGTAGTCCAAAACATCTGGAGGGCACCACATTGGCGAAGGCAAGTCACCAGAGTTCCAGGAAGAGGAAGGCCTTCTCAACACCTGCCTCTAGGTCCTTGTAATGACAGATGCCAGGGACTGAAAGTGGAATCCACAACTGCATGCAAAGCGTAAGCTGTGATATCTCCACCTGACAGTATTGGCTAATAGGCCCCCATGAATGAAATGAAATTAAGACAAATCAGAGAACGAAGCATGAAGGGTACAAGCTCTTGCGACTGAGGTATGACACAGATGGAAGACATGCTAGAAATTTGCTTTTAAGTGTGGGAAATAACAACTCAGACAAATGCAAGGAGCCTTACACTGGGCCAGGCCACTGGCTGGTTCACCTAGCCTGGCAGACTCTGCTCTGACTGGCAGCTGTTCTCCCTGCTCTCAGTCAGCCCTGCCACTAGAGAACTTCATCCAGTGGGAATTCAAATTTGGACCTTCCGGGTTCAGCTATACAAGATCTAGGTTTCAAACAGAAGTGATCAAAGGGAAAGTGAAACTATTGAAGGCCGCATACAGCATACTGCTAGAATGGGAGACAAAAGATGACGAGGTAAAATCAGTCATGATCAAATGGGCACCAAGATATTATGATGGAAGATTGGGAAAGGTTATGGAAAATTGATTTAAAATTTACAGATTGTTCTTTGTTGAAAGAAAATTATATGAAAATGATATATGGATGGTATATGACACCACTGCAGTTAGGAAAAATGAAAACCAGTTCAAATTTATGTTGGAAGTGTAAGAAAAAGGAGGGGACATTTTACCATATGTGGTGGGATTGTAATGAAATTAAGAATTTTTGGGAAATTATATACAATGAATTGAAGAAAATGTTCCATCTAACATTTGTTAAAAAGCCTGAAGCATTTTTGTTAGGAATTGTAGGGAAAGACCTGCCAAAGAAGCTGAAAAACATCTTCATGTATGCGACAATAGCGGCGAGAGTCTTAATAGCACAAGGATGGAAGACTGAGAAAATCCCGACTAAAGAATTATGGCAAGAGAAACTGATGGACTATGCAGAACTGGCAAAATTGACACATAAACTACGGGACAAGGATAACTGTGACTTTAAAGAGGAATGGGAACCTTTTACAAAGTACCTAAAGACGCAACAAAGTGAACTGGACTCCTTGGCAGGCTTTGAATAAACACTCACAATTTTTTTTATTGATAAAAATTAGTTAGATAAATTAAGGACTTATACAATTCTGTAACGTGCAGAGAATAGTATTTATAGAGAAACCAGAGGGAAGTCGGGGGGGGCGGGGAGGGGGGGTTGTTTATGGGAGGGAGGGGGAGGGGGAAATGAGGGGGGAAATTAAGAATGATATGTTTTAATATGTTTTGTTGAAGTACCTAATAAAAAAATTAAAACAAAAAACAAATTGGGACCTTCCATACGGTTCACTGCTGAGTGACAACCTCTCCCTAAGGATGCAGCAAATTTTGCATAATAAAATGAGGAATGCATTGGGATCCTTGGTTCTTCCTAGGTATGTAAACAAGCCTGAAGGCTTGGGAACTGTCTCATAAAATTCCACCAGACAATGGCTGGGATCTGAGCAGCCAACGGAAGGTTCATGCAGGGACACTTGTCTCAGGCAAAAGCCACTCAATTCTAAATCATGGCAACCCACTATAAACAAACATATAAGTACGTGCCAAACATTTAGAAGTATATACCTTAACTACATGTTTCTCTTTGGAGGGTGAAAGAGAGGGAAGACATACACCAGTGCAGTGCCAGAGGTTTTTAATTCAGCTCTGCCAGTTTAAGCAGTCGTTGAGGTTGGAACTACGTAAGCTACCTCAGCATCATATCTTTGAAAGGCCACCTGCCAGTCCTCTTGTGCAGATCAGGGACAAATAGGCACAATTTATAGCAGAGAGGTTTTTGGTGGGCAGAGGATGGTCAACTTTTTCTTTACAAAAAGGAGGCCTTCTCAGTGGTGGCCCCATGGTTATGGAATCCCTTCCAAATGAACTATGCTTGACTCTAAACCAGGGATGGAGAACCTCCAGTCTGTGAGCCAGATTTGGACTGCGTGGCCATTTCAGTCAAGCCACGCTCACCTGCCCTACACCAGACATCATATTTCAGCTTGGCCAAAAGGGGTTTTGCAGGCACTGCTGACTGCGAGTACCTGCAAAGCACCTTGCACAATGCCTCCCAAGCACTTGGCAGCCAGCTGATTGTCAGGTATGTCAGGTGCTCCGTGCAGGGCGCTTTGCAAATGCTGTGCTCAGTGCTTCCCAAGAGCCTGACAACCAGCTGGTGCTTAGGTGTTTGGGAAGCACTGTGCAAAGCTTTTACAAATCTCAGCTGTCTTACATCATTATGGCATCAGATGATTGACCAGTAAGTGGTCCTGCACACCTGCCAACACTGGTCCACAGGAGGAGATAAAATATCTGACCCACTGGGCCAAAAAGTTTCCCCAGCCCTTGTGTAAGTTGCCCTCAGGTGTTTCATAAAGCATTCAAGGTATGGATGAGGCCCAGATTCTGAAAAGCTTATGCAATGATTAATCAATACAAATATATCTAATTAATCATCTAAAAATACACCAGATTGCAGCCTACTTGAAAGCAGTATAATGCTGATCCCAGCAGAACTTTTCCCCAAGTAAATATACACAGGCTGCAGAGTATCATTAACTGGCTGACAGCTCCACTAATTTCACTGCTCCCCTGAAAGGGATTAAATTGCAGTGAATTATCTTTAGAGCATTTTGCAAAGGATACATAGAGAGTCAGAAGTCTTGGGGTATTGCTGGCTTTTAGAGATGCAGACAGGAATTCTTCCAACCTCATTTTTAGATCAGACTCCCAAGAATCCTAGAAAAGCAACACACAAATCAGAACTGTTTATCAAATATGTACAGCAATTTTCTACAACACATAACAGCATTTTGCAAGCCAAAAAGCGAGGAATATGTCACTTAAAACATGGCTCCTGGTGAAATGCAAAGAATAGCAGGCAATTTAGGATAGTTTTATGTAGAAGAGGCCATGGTAGTTTATTAAGAGGATTGCAAACGTGGATGGGCCACTTAAGCTACAGCAGGGCAATTTTGTAGGAGCAGAAACCACCATGAAGTTTTCTTTTGCAAACTTTGTTGAAATGATAAGAGCTGCACAGAAGCCCTTGCACAGGAAAAAATTGCGGACAATTGTGTATACCGAAATCTAAGTGGATTGTGTCCTAATGAGTCACAGTCTTTAAAGGTCTTAGTAACAGCTAACGTGGATAGGGTACTGTGGTCTCTGTGAGGCTGCCCTTGAAAAATACTTGGAAACTGGTTCAAAACAGATCCATCAGAGTTTGAATTGGGAAAAAGCATATTGAACATATTCTTCCAATATTAAAAAATCTTATCTGGTTACCAATTTGTTCGCAAGTCCAAAAAGTGCTAATTTTAACCTGTCAGACCCTAAACAGTCTGGAATCAGGAGATGGACTCCTATGTATCTAGCCAGCTATTCAGTAATTTTAAGTTCTTGTCCATGTTCCTAAGCCTAGAAAACACGGGACAGAGAAGTTCCCTCCTTGCCCCGCTCCTTTCCCAGGGAAAACCCACTCTTTAGTGCTAAACTGGAGCAAACATCCATCTGAAGAAAACCCAAATTGCTGTTTGCTCCAACTGAGCACTAAAGAGCAGTTTTCCCTGGGGGAAAGCAGCAGGACAAGAGGAAGTGTGAGTCCTGAGACCCAACAGTAGAGCATGTGGGAAAAGGCCTTTCTGGCCACAACACCAGATGCTGAATGCCCTCCAGAGAGAGGTCCTTCACATCCAGTCACAGCTGGCCTTCTGACAAGAAGAGGTGGCCATTTTTGCAGCAGACTCAGCAAGCGGATTTTAAAGGCAATGGAAAGCTTGCACCCTGGCTGTTTTTCTCTCTTGTTTGGCAACTATTTAAACATATTTTGATCCGTCAGGCACCTGGGGTTCTTCAACAATTTTGGGGATTCCACAATTTTTAAGCATTGCTGAGCTAAAAATCAATACTGCATTCCCCACTCCTGACAGAGAAGCCATCATAAATCATTCCTTGTGATTTGGAATATAAGATTAGACCAAAGGCCTCCCTAGTCCAGCATAATGTTTCTTACAGCTTCCTCGCAGGGACTGGTGTCAGCTTCTACGCTGTGGAACTCACTGCCTGCTTACATTTGGTAGACACCTTCACTGGAATCATTTCATTGCCTGCTAAATACCTTTCTGTTTAGGCAAGCATACCCAACATGTAAAGGTGACATGTATTTTAATCTATAATGTTCACTTAGAATATTTGAATATTGGTTTTACTAATTTTGCTTTTTTATAATCTCGTTTTTAAGAATGTGAAAGATTTGTCATGACCATTTTTTAATCATTTATTTTTTCACCTATCTATACTGAAGTGCAGTAACCAACCTTCAACAGTCCCACCCACCCTTAGCAGCATATTTTATTGATAATTTGTATTCTTTGAAAACCCTTAAAGCACTTTGGGCTTTTTTGCAGTTAAGCAGTATAGAATTTCTGTTAAATGAGTAAGATAAACAAATATCCAAATCCTATTGCTGCTGATCCTGAGGGTAGGATTCAGCCACCATGACTAGCAGCCACTCAGTACATACCTGGAAAAGTTCTTTGAAAGATGGGTGGATCATAGGGTTGGGAACAAACGGTAGGGCATAGAATGGAAGGAACTCTGTAGTTTGGCTCAGTGCTGCCCCTTTGGTCTCCAAATAGGTTTTAAAACGTGCAACCCTTTCATCCAAAGCTGCTTTGTTCTAAAAAACAACGAAGAAACACAAGTCAGCAACCTGGAAAGCAGTATGACGGAACTCGCGGTGGGCATCTTGGTTTTATATATCGCTTGGTGTAGAGGCCTCCAAACTTATTTTATCCTCAAACACCACACCAGATGCTTGGGTTCTACGCGAGTCACTCTTTCCCATAAGCAATGTGCATGGAACCACGACAGCATAAATGGAGGAAGCAGATCGCACTACTAAAGCACAGGGGCTGCCTAGCTACCAATCAGGAAGTCCACCATTCCAATCTCTCTCATCTACCACAAATTCACTACATGGACTTAATTAGTCTCCCTCTCTTAGCCTCAGTCCCCTCAACTACAAATGCAGTGTTAATCAAAAATTCTGGGTTGTTGGAAGCATTACTAAGATAATACACGTCAAGTAAGGTAAAGGTAAAGGGACCCCTGACCATTAGGTCCAGTCGTGGCCGACTCTGGGGTTTCGGCGCTCATCTCACTTTATTGGCCGAGGGAGCCGGCGTACAGCTGGTTATGTGGCCAGCATGACTAGGCCACTTCTGGCGAACCAGAGCAGCGCACGGAAACGCCGTTTACCTTCCCGCCGGAGCAGTACCTATTTATCTACTTGCACTTGACGTGCTTTCGAACCGCTAGGTTGGCAGGAGCAGGGACCGAGCAACGGGAGCTCACCCCGTCGCAGGGATTTGAACTGCCAACCTTCTGATCAGCAAGCCCTAGGCTCTGTGGTTTAACCCACAGCGCCACCCGTGCAACAAACCTAAAAGACTATGTAAATCCTAAGTATTATTAAACACAACTACTGTGTTTTCTTCTGCAACTTGCATCTAGCCCACTATCAAGTTTCTACTCTCTGGCGTTTTTCTGGTTTCAAAAACAGCACAGCAGTCTTCCGGCGAAACCAACAATGGGATTTTTTTTTAGTATTATTTCAGATCTACTGGGAGCAGTAGAGATGCAGTGAGTATTTTGTTCCCCAGCTTTTTTGACAAAGTATCTTTAAATACCTGCAATTTTGAGTAGCCAGAAACACAGTAACACCTGTCCAGCAGTTTAAATTGAGCAGGGACCCAAACAAAGAGAAAGCAAAGGATCACACAGCAAGACTCTCTATTTCTAGAAGACATCAATTCTCACCTATTAAATACTGCAGGCAGCCTGCAGGTGATCTTATTGAGCCATCCAAACTGACTCTTCAGAACCACTGGGATATTTTGGTGCTTTATTGCCAAAACAGACTGCCCTAATTTTTTTACCTGTGTGCTACACAAGTACTATTAAGCTTATATAGCTTCCTTTCAAACTAATCCTAAACAGTAGGTAAAAACTTTATCTGTCCATTGGTCACTGCTGAGCAAACAGTGACTGCTGTGGAGACACATTTACCTAACCATCTTGCCATGCGGGAGGGCATGAAGGAGCAAGAATTTGGGAATGCAGCTCACCCAAAAGTACTTTACACTTGCATAAAGGGCGACAGGACTTGGTGAAATCCTTTGCATGCTGTGTTCAGTGCGGCTTATTCCCTAGTGTGTTTAAGAGTGCATTGTAAGGTTTGTTAGGTAAAGGAACCCCTGACCATTAGGTCCAGTCGTGACCGACTCTGGGGTTGCGGCGCTCATCTCGCTTTATTGGCCGAGGGACCCAGCGTACAGCTTCCGGGTCATGTGGCCAGCATGACTACGCCGCTTCTGGCGAACCAGAGCAGCGCACGGAAATGCCGTTTACCTTCCCGCCGGAGCGGTACCTATTTATCTACTTGCACTTTGTGCTTTTGAACTGCTAGGTTGGCAGGATTTGTTTGTTACTCACATGGTAAACCCATGGTTTCGAGGATCAGGACTGGGCACCATGGAGACTAAGGTCTATGTACTCACTTCTCTCCTTATCCACAAACCAGGATGCCCCACCAGGATCAAACCATAGTCTGGGAAATCTGTACCATCAAAACATTAATGGGTAACTATCTGCTTCTGCCTACCAACTATTGTTGGTAGGCAGAAGCAGAAGCTTCTAATCTCCTCCTCTCCTACACGCAAGAAGGGGAGGAGTAAGCCCATAAGCCTGTGGCTAGCAGCCATTCATCCTTGAATGCAGTCTAGATCTAGACTGAACCATTATGAACTGCAGGTGAGAGCTCCCAACTGAATGACCCTAAAAATAAAAAAATCCCTCTACAAAGAAAACCAAAATGTCAGGGTTAGCTAGAACCCTTCTCTTTGACATCTAATTTTCTCTATAGAGGGGTTTTTAATTTTATTGTTTGTATAGAGGAGCACACAGTCAGAAGATCTAGCTTGGACACTTTAACCATCTTAGTGAGAACTACGCGAAAGCCACAAGCCTAACTGAAACTGGAAAAGGGGTGAAACCAATGGGTTATTTATCTCAGCTGTTGACTGAATCACAGTCTTCTCCACTCACTTAAGAAAAGATAAGAGTAAAAATCTACAAGGACAAATTTATTTAACAATGAAACATACAGGTTTTCCTACACTGTGCTTTAACAGGTAGATGGCAAAATAGATGTGAAGATAGAACTCTAGCTTCTGAGCAACAGCTTCATTGTCTCGGATTGAGGAGGGAATATTTTCTTCCCACAGTTCAAAGAAAACATCCTGGTCTCCGTCAGTGAAGGATGTTAGTAGATCCTTCCAAAGAGAAGAAGAAAAGAGAGAAGTTAAGTATTTATTAATATCTCACTTCCTATGCAATGTTAAAGATGTAATCACTTATACTGAAACTGTTCAGTTCCAGAAAATCCCCTTCCGAGATTCTTCATGGACCAATCTGCTCAACAGCATAAATAAAGGCTGATCAAGGGCACCTAAGTCAGGGCACCATTTCTGTGCCAAATCCAAATAGTACAGGGGCTTGACAACCATATGTCAGGAGTGCTCTGATGGTGTTTCCTGCTTGGCAGGGGGTTGGACTTGATGGCCCTTGTGGTCTCTTCCAACTCTATGATTCTATGATTCTATTCTATGATTCTAGGTAGCAGAATGTGGTACAGGCACTTAAGAAACCGGTCAACCACTTAACAAAAATGTTCCTCACCCCTACAGTACATGCTCACAATTACTATTACTATTACCATTATTATTATTATTAATTAATTAATTAATTAAATTTGTTTACCACCTGAAGATCACTACTTGGCAGAACTTAGGAGTGGGCTTTAAGTGATGAGTGAGGACATCCCAAATGGGAATCCCTTCCAGCATGGACAGGGGAAAGCAGATTTGAACTAAGGGATCACACTCAATGTGGCGAGGTGTGGACTACCACAGGCAAACCTGAGCAGAAAAAAAACTTGGATTTTATCTCTAATAGGGCTCCCATATAGATGAAGCACTAATTTCACAAAAAAGAGAAATGTTACCTGAATTATCAGAGCCTTGGAGTCCTTCACTGAACTACCCCCAGTTTTAGGTAATGGTTTCCCTTTTATTTTGCATTCCTTTGTAAATGTTTTCACTGTATCTTCAAATTCTGCAAACTCCAAATACTGCAAACAAGAAGTTAGAAGAAAATCTGCAGTAATTCTCATTAAAAGACAAGCAGCAATGGATTAAGGCAACAGAACAGAAACCTGTTTGGATGCCTGACCTTTGATAGCTAGAAAACTGGACAAAGCCATAGCAATACACATGACTGGGCACTAGAAAAACATGACCTCCATATCAACCTATACATTTTCAGACTTATTGTACGTGCACACAAATTCTATGGATAAGATAAGTTCAGAGCATGATGTCTATACAGACCAGTCTAATGATTCACTTCCAGTGACTGCATTGAGGTTTGTATATTGACCACTGAGGGTTGAAATGTGTCTGGTTCTCAGTATTATTGCTGGTCATAAGAGGTTTGGTTTTCAGGATTACTGTTGGTTCTTTGAATTAGATGACTGCATTTCAGACTCCATTTATATGTTATAGGCCTCATATATGTTCCTATTTTGGGAACGATTAAAATACCATATTTATATATATTGCAGTAATCGTCTGCATTCCCCACCACCACCCAATTTTCTGCCTTAAACCTACTTTTTGAGGTTCAGTTCTGTATTTTCTATTATTTGTATCTTGATTATCTTTTCAAGAGACGTTGTAGGACGATTTCGCATCAACAAAAATTGTGCTGATTTAATGTGAATTTTACTATCTAACGAGACCATTGATCCATAAAATGAAAGCAAAAACCAATGTACTGTACGTACCACAAAATAAATAAGACAGTAATGTAGATGATAAAAATTAAAATCACATTTTTTCTTAAAAACAACAACAAAACGAAACAAAAATTGTGCTGTTTACTTTTTAAGGTTTGATGTTTTAATATGCTTTTGACTGGCAACCCAGCCAGGTGAGCAGGGTACAAATAATAAAATTATCATCATCATCATCATCTCAGCAATTCTGGACCAAACTGCACAAGTTCAGCAAATGTTAAACAAGCAGTCCCTTCGAAGAGAAAAACATACCTCCTTCACCATTCCAAGTAGCTCCGCTTCGTAAGCGAGCACGTCTCCCATCATAAATGTCGGGCGACTCTTGTAGTACCGCAACCTGCAATTACAATGTGAAGGGCTATAAAAAACAGCACATAAGAAATAAAGCGTTGCTTTCAATCAAAATTAGCTTTTCCAAATCATAAAAAATGATCTCGTTTCAGAATCCAGCATCCTGCTGGCAGCTCCTGACAATTCTTTATTTTTATTTTTGTAAATCTATTTATTTGGGTTTTTCAAATTAAAATTTTACGCACAATAACGTATCTACATGTTAGAAACAAGATTCCACAGAATCTCCTGGACTTTCCTCCTCCCCTTTGTGGCTTCTATTGTTAGTCCTTTCCTCCTGCATCATTTATAACAATCCAAATCTTTTGCATCTCCATTATGTCCATAATTCACCATTAAACTACAAGTGTTATTCCAATCCCACTAACGATTTTAGCTTTTTACAATGGTTTTTAAGATAGATTATAAATTTCCCCATTCCTTATGAAAATCCTCCTGACAATTCATATTGTCAGGCTGACCCTCCTCCAACCATGTGTGCCAATGGGTGAGCATGTTCTCCCTGACTAAAGTCTAGTCCCATAACCATAGCCAGGGGATTGATTGCGGCTTGAGCTGGCCATTACATTCTGACCCATTCTGACCCTCCCAGCTACTGTTTGGAGTATCAGAATGTGCTTCGGGTTGACGAGCTCTTCCCTCCACCTGTCAACACGCTGCTCTGTGGCCGGGTTTCCTAGAACCAGCTGCAGAGTTGGAAGGGACCCCGAGGGTCATCTAGTCCAACCCCCTGCAATGCTGGGATCTGTAGCCCAAGGGTGGAGCTCGAAAACCCACCACCCTTGCCTGTTGCAGGGGGTGCAAGCTGCTCCCAGGCTGCAGCTTCCAGAGGAGGTCCTCTACGACTTTCCAAGCTTGGCTGCAGCACCATTTCTGCACAGGCAGAAACCCAACAGGTGAGGCTCTGCTCCGCAGAGAGAGGCTATACCTCACCTGTTGAATTTCTTGCCCGTCATGGAGCAGTCTTGAGGCGAGAGGAAGGGGGCGGGAAAGGTGCCTGGAGAAAACCAACACCCCTCTGAGCATGTGCAGAGTGCTTTTCCCTCTCCCCCCCCCACGTCACAGCCACCGGGGTCTGCAGCCCGCAAGACGCAGCTTTCTTTCGGGAAACCCTCTCCTGCTCCTGCTCCCAATTCCCTCGGGCTTCGGGCTAAGGGAAACCCACCGACCCGGCTTACCTGCTCCGCTTCCCGAGGCTTCGGAGAGGAGTAGGCCGCGCTCCCTCTCCCCGTCGCCTAGCAACGGCAGTCCCGCTCCGGCCCCTCCCTTCGGGCTTCCAGCGGGTTGAAAGCCACGCGGCTCCTCGGAACCAATGGCAAAGGAGCGCTGCGTCACGTGGGCCTGTCAGCCAAACAGAGGCCGGGAAGAAGGTGGGGAAAGAGGCGTCCTAGCAACGGGCTGGCTCAGGGGGAGGAGGGGAGAGAATGCTGCGAAGGCAGGAGCCCCAGAGGGATGCTGGGAAATTGCCTCTTCCCAAGGATGCTGGGAAAGAAGGGCATGATGGGAAATTCCCTCCCAAAAGGTTCTGGAAAGATGGGGCAGTGAAGGGGCAGCCATTTTCTCACTTGGGCACAGATACTTTTAACTTTAGAGTGTTTTAAAAGTGCAGCTGTTGGCTTTCCTTGATTTTAATGTTTTATCTTTTTGTAAACCACTATGTAAATATTATGGGACGCGGGTGGCGCTGTGGGTTAAAGCACAGAGCCTAGGACTTGTTGATCAGACAGTTGGTGGTTCGAATCCCTGCGACGCAGTGAGCTCCTGTTGCTCGGTCCCTGCTCCTGCCAACCTAGCAGTTCGAAAGCACAAAAAGTGCAAGTAGATAAATAGGTACCACTCCGGCAGGAAGGTAAACTGCGTTTCTGTGTGCTGCTCTGGTTCGCCAGAAGCGGCTTAGTCATGCTGGCCGCATGACGTAGAAGCTGTACACCGGCTCCCTTGGCCAATAAAGCGAGATGAGCACTGCAACCCCAGAGTCAGCCACGACTGGACCTAATGGTCAGGGCTCCCTTTACCTATATAAATATTATTAGTATTTTGTTGTTGTTTAGTTGTTAAGTCGTGTCCAGCTCTTCGTGACCCCCTGGACCAGAGCACGCCAGGCACTCCTGTCTTCCACTGCCTCCCGCAGTTTGATCAAATTCATGCTGGTAGCTTTGAGAACACTGTCCAACCATCTCGTCCTCTGTCGTCCCCTTCTCCTTGTGCCCTCCATCTTTCCCAACATCAGGGTCTTTTCCAGGGAGTCTTCTCTTCTCATGAGGTGGCCAAAGTCTTGGAGTCTCAGCTTCAGGATCTGTCCTTCCAGTGACCACTCAGGGCTGATATCCTTCAGAATGGAGAAGTTTGATCTTTTTGCAGTCCATGGGACTCTCAAGAGTCTCCTCCAACACCAGAATTCAAAAGCATCAATTCTTTGGCAATCAGCCTTCTTTATGGTCCAACTCTCACTTCCATACATCACTACTGGGAAAACCATGGCTTCAACTATACGGACCTTTGTTGGCAAGGTGATGTCTCTGCTTTTTAAGATGCTGTCTAGGTTTGTCATTGCTTTTCTCCCAAGAAGCTGGCATTTTTTAATTTTGTGACTGCTGTCACCATCTGCATGATCATGGAACCCAAGAAAGTAAAATCTCTTACTGCCTCCATTTCTTCCCCTTCTATTTGCCAGGGGGAATGGTTATAATTATTAGTATTATTAGTATTATTTTCTTTTCATTTCTAATACAATTCCATATCTAGGAAATGAACGAAAAAATACAAAGACCACAAATAAAACTCTGAAATAGAAAAGAAATAACAATTTTAAGATATTGAAAAATAAACTGAAAACCAGAAAGTTTTCCTCCTCTGATTTCCCATCCTCTCCTTCCATGGTTCCTTTTGCCTCCTCTTTTTTTCACGTTTCTTGGTTCACGCCATCTATTGCAACTGCTTATAATGCACATTAGTTTTTTCTTACCCTGTTGAAAATCTTACCATCCTGCTAGGTTAATTGTTTGTTTAGAATGCATTTTCATATATTCATTAAAAAATATCCAGTCCTTATATTTTTCACCATTTGATTTCTTCTTCTAGTGGTCATCCCTGCTGTGGTGTAGTGTGGTGTAGTGGTTAAGAGCAGTGGACTCGTAATCTGGTGAACCGGGTTCGCTTCCCCGCTCCTCCACATGCAGCTGCTGGGTGACCTTGGGCCAGTCACACTTCTTTAAAGTCTCTCAGCCCCACTTACCTCACAGAGTGTTTGTTGTGGGGGAGGAAGGGAAAGGAGATTGTTAGCCGCTTTGAGACTCCTTCGGGTAGTGATAAAGCGGGATATCAAATCCAAACTCCTCTTCTTCTTCTTCTTCTTCTTCTCTGCGTATTCTAACAGTTTAAAAAAATTGTATACATTTTTTAAAATGTATACATTTCATGAAATAATAAAATGAGTAAATACTTGAGAGCAAATGCCTTGCTGAACTCGGTGGCGCTTGCTTCTCAGTGGGCACTCACAGGGCACCCGCTGGATCAGTGTATGCAAAGCACTGAACTAGAACTGGGATTTGCTCCCCACACCATTGGAAAGGCACACAGCCTCCTCCCCTAGGTTCTCCTGGGGATTAAATGAGGGGAGCGGAAGCATGTACGTCACCTTGAGCTCCTTGGAGGAAAAGGTGGGATATAAAGGTGCAGTTAATAAACAGTAATAAATAATAATAATAATATATAAACAGTTGCACTAGATGGAGCCAGCCCAGGTTTCACTAACACAACAGGGATTCCCCACTCTCCTGCCCCATGTGTCATAATGTTCCTCCCTACCAAGAAGCCCTGAGGGGGTCTATATAAACCCCAGAAGAGCATGCAAGGGAAGAGAAATGCTTGCTCTGATGGAACTATCATAGTGTGACATTGTTGGGGGCTGGACTAGGGATCCTTTCTGATATAAGTAAAAAAACTGCTCCTTTTCCCTTATGGGGTACCCAAGAGCCCATATAGAGCCCTTTTGTAGGTTCTCTATTGGTAGGGGAGGCCAGCCAGAGAATAACAGAGGCCAGCCAGAGAATACTGAGAAGCAAAGCAGCTAGTAAGCCTGATCTTTATTGATCTGTTGCAACAGGGTGCTCCCCTCACATGCAGGAGAGGAGGAGGAACCCAGAAAAATGGCGCCCAAGGCCTTATACAGTGATACCTCTGGCTGCGAACGAGATCCGTTCCGGAGGCCCATTCGCAACCTGAAAAGAACGCAACCTACGTCTGCACTCACGTGGGTCACGATTCACCACTTCTGCGCATGCACGTGACGTCATTTTGCGCATCTGCGCATGCATGAGCGGCAAAACCCGGAAGTAACCCTTTCCGGTACTTCCGGGTTGCCGCGGGACGCAACCTGAAAACGCACAGCCTGAAGCAAACATAACATGAGGTATGACTGTATAGATATTTTAAATTGCCCATCCTGGAGTCCAAGACCACCCCCAGAAACATCATAAATACATCACAGAAAAGGTGGTCTACAACAGAAATCTGAGTGTGTTGTTTATCTCCTATCTGGCAAGTTACCGGTACCTGATTGCATTATCTGGGTTTTGGCCATTCTTTTATTATTATAACTACTTAATTCCCGTGGGGTTTCAGACATGTGGTTTATATATACAGTTATGAACTATATCTATATATATATATATATATATATGACCTTAAAATTCTTATAACAATTTCCAACCCTACAATTCCATGATTCTATGATTCCTCCCTTTGTTCCATTATTTTATAGATTTTAGTTAGTTGCATCTTTTTTTTGTAATAAACTTTATTGTTATGCAGTATTGTTAGGTGTGATGCCATTGTTAATTTATGCCCATTGTGAACTGCGTTTGAATACAGCATCTGCAGGAAAAGAGCATTTCAACAAACCTGGCTTGACAGCCTTGAAATATGAGTATCTCACCAGTTCCAATGATTAAGCTGTTTAAAGCCGTGCTTGGCTGGGACCAATTTAAACTATTTTATTGGGTGATTAAAGGAAAGTGGTGAAATAAAAAATATATTAAATGTTCATAAATGTACCAACCAAGCGCATACATAGATGTGTGGACCACATGTCTGGAGCAGTACAGGAGGACCGCTCTGAAACCATTTTCACTCCCAAACTGGAGGTGGGGGAGCCTCCCCATTGTCTTTTTGTTCAGAAATCCTGTCTTAAGCGTATATCTGTGTATGAATAGGGTGAGCCTGTGACCTGGCTCAGGAACTAAGTACTTGTCATCACAAAAGACTGGCCAGGCTCCCCAGGGTATCCAATCAAGTAAGCATTAACAGGTAACCTGCCAGACAGGAGGTAAACAACGACAGGAGATAAACAACGCACTCAGATTTCTGTTGTAGACCACCTTTTCTGTGATGTAGGTATGATGTATCGGTGGGGTGGTCTTGAGCCACACCCCTTCTGTGATGTACGTATGATGTTTCTGGGGGTGGTTTTGGACTCCAAGGCAGGCAATATAAAATGTCTATATAAGGGCGGGCACACCTTTGTTTGGGGTCCTCTTCCTTTCCTGCATGTGAGGGGAACACCCTGTTGCAACAGATCAATAAAGATCAGGCTTACTAGCTGCTTTGCTTCTCAATATTCTCTGGTTGGCCTCTGTTCTTTTCTCCAACCGATGGAGAACCTACAAAGGACTCTGTAAGGGCTCTTGCGTCCCCCATAAGGGAATAAGGGCAGATTTACGTTTATTACAGTAGCCAGGGAAATCTCTGGGCCTCCAGTTCCTGGGAATCACAAGAGGGGAGAGTGTTTTGGGGATTTCCACAGGCGTTTGGCCGCTGTGAAAACAGGACGCTGGACTAGATGGGCCTCTGACCTGATTCAGCAGGCTCTTCTTATGTTCTTATCATTGCACTGTGCTCTCTTCTCATACGTCCTCATTTTAGGGGAATCAGCAACACCCTGCGTACGTATATACAGGATTTTTTAAAATACTGATTTCACATAGCGTCATGGCTCCCCTTGGCTATGCCACAAAAGACTGAATGGTTAGTTAGCCTTTGTCCTCTTCTGTTTATTAAAAAACAGGGTTGTTTTTTCTTGAAGACACAGAAATCTGCCTAACCTTTTGGTTTCTTGGAGAGTCACAAAGCCGAAGGCTTTGTTTTATGTAGCCGGCATTGGCAGAGACTTTAAAGAGAAGCAGTGGCACGAAGACGTTTTCTCACAGAAGCGTGTGATAAATTGTAAAGACTTCTGGGAAAATTATTTTTAGAAAAAGAAGCCGCTGCCCTGGATGGCAGTGATCCATTTGTGTCCTCAAGCTGCAGCGCAGAGGAGAATTACAGCACAAGGTTATCTTTAAAGTAAGATGAAGAAGCAGACTTGGACAGAGGTTCGCATCTGGTACAGCTTTTCTTTCATACGGCAGCCAAATGACTTAAAAGCAGGAAATGAAGGGGAAATTATCTTCCCCATTGTTAGTTCCCAACAATAAACATTCTGGTGGTAGGATAACCAGCCTCATATAACCAAAATGCTTAAGTCCAACTAATGCATGAAGGGGTTAATGCCATAGAGTAAGCTGTCCTGCCAGGCTTGGCTAGGTCACTCTTCCTCACCTTGGGAGGAAGGAAAGAAAGTCTATTGTTTCCCTCCGTCTGTCCATGTGCAAAGAGGTCTGAGCTGGTTGCTCCAAGCTTAAACCGCATGGCTTTTCTACAAAGCCATTCTTGTGTTCCTATATCAAATAATTTAGGACCTTTCACCACTTTGGAACTAACCTAGGTTTTGCTGCCTGTGTTTTCTGAATGCTGTATGGTAAAGCACATGAACCTGACCTTTGAAGTGTTTATAAGTAAACCATTTTTAACTTTCATAAATTTAGCGTCATTTCTATGCTAGCACAAGTGGGAAACTTTTGAATGAACTTAGAAGATTATATTTTAAAGGTTTAATAGCCTATACAGTCATACCTTGGGTTAAAGATGCTTCAGGTTGCATTTTTTCAGGTTGCAGACCGTCGAAACCTGGATGTACCGGAATGGGTTACTTCTGGGTTTTGACAGTCGTGCATGCGCAGAAGCACCGAATCGCAACCCACGCGTGCACAGACGCACCACTGCAGGTTGCAAAAGTGCATCTGTTGTAAACAAAAATTGCCCTTTTTCCCTTATGGGGTATCCAAGAGCCCACATAGAGTCCTTACATAGGTTCCCTATTGGTAGGAGAGAATAACAGAGGCCAACCAGAGAATATTGAGAAGCAAAGCAGCTAGTAAGCTTGATCTTTATTGAGCTGTTGCAACAGGGTGCTCCCCTCACCCGCAGGAGAGAGGAGGAACCCCGAAAAATGGCGCGCAAGGCCTTATAAAGACTTTTGAAATTGCCACCCTGTAGATCAAGACCACCCCCAGAAACATCATACCTACATCACAAAAAAGGTGGTCTGAAACAGAAATTTTGAATGTTGTTTTTCTCCTGTCGTCGTTTATCTCCTGTCTGGCAGGTTACTTGATTGGATTTCCTGGGTAGCCTGGCCAGTCTTTTGTAATGATAAATACTTAGTTCCTGGGCCAGGTCACAGGCTCACACCCTATTCATATCTTAAATGTGCCCTTAGGACAGGATTTGTGAGGAAAGAGACAATGGGGAGGTTTCCCACTTTGACCTTGCAGAGAAAACATTTGCTCAGGTTAGGAATCAAAATGGTTCCAGGTTGGTCTTCCTGTGCTGATCTATGTAGGTGCTTGGTTGGTACACTTATGAACATTACCATATATCTAAGACCTCAAAATTCCTACCACACATCCTGCACGGATCACGTTTGCAACCTGAGTGTCCACTGTATTTCCATTCTTTACTTTGCTGCATATTTCCCCAAAATTCTCAATCTGCTGGGGTTTCGTCACCAAAGAATACTTATCCCAAACCTCCTTAGGAAACATGGGTTGGGCCCACAAAGTCCACAAACACAGCTGCATGTAATTGGTGGCACATGGCAGCAATGGGAGTGGTGCGCTCCTCTGCCACCTCTTTGGCAACTTCCCCACTCCCCACCCCAGTGTTCCTGGTCTCCTCCCACCCTTGTGGATCTTTATTTCCCCCCTTGTTCCTGATGGAGATCTTCACTCCCCCCTTCTTCCCGGGCGGGGAGGGGCAGCTCCATTTTGTGGTTCGTCTCGGGTGTCAAAATGTCTTGGGATGGCCTTGCCTGGAGACTTTCCACTACAGTGGAAAAGTGGCCCAGTCAGCAAGTGACCTGGCCCGAGCCTTGGGGATGAATTGGAAAATGCATATATCCTAAAAGGGAAAGTGAAGCGGCTGCACGCAGTATTTTACTGGAATGGGAAACAAAAGACGAGGAGGTGAAATTGGTCATGATCAAATGGGCACAAGATATAGGACATACTGTATTTTTTGCTCTATAAGACTCACTTTTCCCCTCCTAAAAAGTAAGGGGAAATGTGTGTGCGTCTTATGGAGCGAATGCAGGCTGCGCAGCTATCCCAGAAGCCAGAACAGCAAGAGGGATCGCTGCTTTCACTGCACAGCAATCCCTCTTCCTGTTCGGGCTTCTGAGATTCAGAATATTTTTTTCCTTGTTTTCCTCCTCCAAAAACGAGGTGCGTTTTGTGGTCTGGTGCGTCTTATAGAGCGAAAAATATGGTAATTATACAATTTGAAGATTGGGAAAAACTGTGGAGAACGGATTTAAAATTACAGACTGTTCCCTTTTGAAAGAAAACTATATGAAAGTGATGTACAGATGGTATATAACTCCAGTACAGATTGTAATAATGTATAAAACTGGGTCAAATCTATGTTGGAAGTGTAAAGAAAAAGAAGGGACATTTTGCCATATGTGGTGGGAATGTGGAGAAATTAAAAAATTCTGGGAAATGATATATAATGAGTCGAATAAAATGTTTAAATTAACATTTGTAAAAAAACCAGAGACATTTTTGTTAGGGATTGTAGGAAAAGACCTGCCAAGGAAAAGAAAGAATTTATTTATGTATGCGACAACAGCGGCAAGAGTCTTAATAGCACAAGGATGGAAGAATGAAGAAACCCTGACAAAAGAACAAAGACAAGAGAAATTGATGGATTATGCAGAACTGGCGGAATTGGCGTACAAACTGCGAGACAAGGACAACTGTGACTTTAAAGAAGAATGGGAACTTTTTACCAACTACTTAAAAAAACGACAAATTGAACTGGACTCCTTGGCAGGTGTTGAATAAACATACACAAATTTATTGACTGTTAATATAATAGACAGGCAATTTAAGGATCTTTACAATTTTATAATATGCAGGGAACAACATGTGCTGAAAAATCAGAGAGAAGAACTGAGGGGGAAAATTGGGTGGGGGGAATGATGAAGATGATATGTTATGGTAATTTGTTATATTGAAATTATTAATACAAATATTATTATTATTTAAAGGAAAATGCATATATCCATGCAGGTTCCTTATTGCAGGAGGCTCCCGGAATGGCTTTGGAGTTGCGATATAAATTATCAGCGGCATTTGGCAGCCCGGCCCAAGGGCAGCCACACGCCAGAGAAACCGCGGCCGACTGTGAAGCAAATTGTCAAGCTGTGAAATGCAAAGCTAGCTGAAGTGAGGAGGCTGAGGGAGATGTTTTTAGAATCGACCACATGAGGGAAAGATGTTTGCATGGTGGGTATCCTGTCCAACTCCACCACCTCCCCAGACTCTGTGCTTTGTCTCTCTCAGGAAAGGGATTCAGCTCGGTGGTGGAGCATCTGTTTTATACAAGGAGGTCTCGGGTTCCAGTCCCGGTGGCATCCCCAGTTAGGGCTGGGAGAAGGCTCCTGATAAGGACCTCCTTGCATTCCTAGGACCTGTTTTCTTGTCTAGGAAGTGTAATAAACGAAAATCTGCCCTTATTCCCTTATGGGGGAAACAAGAGCCCTTATAGAGTCCTTTGTAGGTTCTCTATCAGTCAGAAAAAATATCAGAGGCCAACCAGAGAATATTGAGAAACAAAGCAGCTAGTAAGCCTGATCTTTATTGATCTGTTGCAACAGGGTGCTCCCCTCATACGCAGGAAAGGAGGAGGACCCAGAACCAAGGTGTGTCTGCCCTTACATAGACATTTTAAATTGCCCACCCTGGAGTCCAAGACCACCCCCAGACACATCACACCTACATCACAGAAGGGGTGCAACCCAAGACCACCCCCAGATACATCATACCTACATCACAGAATAGGCGGTCTACAGCAGAAATCTGAGTGCGTGGTTTATCTCCTATATGGCAGTTTACCTGTTAATGCTCACTTGATTGGATACTCCGGGGAGCCTGGCCAGTCTTTTGTAATGACAAGTACTTAGTTCCTGAGCCAAGTCACAGGCTCACCCTATTCATACACAGACATACCCTTAAGACAGGATTTGTGAAGGAAAAGACAATGGGGAGGCTTTTCCATTTTTCTTCACCTTGCAGAGAAATCATTTGGCCAGTTTGGGAGTCAAAATGGCTTCATGGCTGTTTTCCGGTGCTGCTTCAGACATTTGGTTTACATATTTATGTATGTGTTTGCTTGGTACATTTATGAACATTTATTATATATATATATATATATATATATATATATATGACCTTAATTTTTTTATTTCGGAAGTGTAGCATGAGGAGAAGAATGAAGTGCCCCTGAACATTAACAGAGTGCCCTTTCCTTCACCGCACCACAACTATGGTCGGACTAGGAGCTGGGAGACCAGAGTTCGAATCCCGACTTGGACAAGAAGCTCAAGGCACGGTGACTTTGAGTGCCGGTCACTTTCTTTCAGCCTAACGTACCTCACAGGGATTTAATAAGGAGACTGAGAGCCATGTCCACCACTTTGAGCTCCTTGGAGGAAATGTTGGGATATAAATGCAATAAAACGAGTAAATAGATCAGCTCCTAAACCTCTAGAATGAGGAAGTAGGGGTTCAAAAAAAGCACGACTGTTTCTGTGCCAGTTTAGGATCAGCCCAGGAACTATTAATACCAGAGTTTAAGCTTCCACAAAAAAAGAAACTAGGCTAAGGCAAAGGTGCACCTCAGATGGGCACCCCAATTTGTGGGCTGTGAGACCAAAGCTGGCTTTCTGTGTCTCAGGCCGCAGGTTCCAGCTGTCCTGCCAGCGAGGAGAATAAAAAAAGCATTTAACTCAGGCCCCGCCATCCCATAAACATCTCAGCACTGCAGTTTTTAATAATCCTAGTGGCTCCACCAGACTCTCGTGAGACAAGAAGTAGCCCTATATGTCAAACGACTAGTTTTGGGTACCTTTTTTAAAAGGAAAAAAAAAAAACTACAAATCTACAAGCTCTCTATTTGTATTTATCTTTCCTCCCCAATTTATTATAGCTCAAAAAATAAAAACCACTCTGAAAGCCGGTACTAAACAAATGCCTCTTTTTAGCTAGAGGCTCAAAGGTTTTTAGACACGATGAGCCGCACGGCTGCTGGTATCGTCACGAGATTTTGCCATAACGACCTGTGTTTTCTCTTTGTGGAGTTTATTTAACTTGCAGGATGATGAGGAGCTACACATAGGATGGGCTCTGTCTACTCATTTTTGCTGCTGGCAAAGCTTATCTCTGGCTTTGTGGTTCTCGGAGGTCGGTGCAAACTCCTCCAAAGAGGTAGCGGGCAGGAAAAGATAGACAGGGTTAGTCAGCAGCAGGAGTTACTATTATCTGTGTTCAATTCAAAAAACACCAGGATTAAATCAGTGTCGAGTAAGAGACAGACTTCCGGCGAGCGCCATGTTGAGAGTCTTGGGATGCAGCTTGGCTTGTATTGGAGGCTGGCGGGTCTATAAAGGAAAGAGAAGACCCTCCAAGCTCACTAGAGTCCCAGGTGTAATAAACAAAAATCTGCCCTTATGGGGGGACGCAAGAGACCTTATAGAGTCCTTTGTAGGTTCTCCATCGGTCAGAGAAAATAACAGAGGCCAACCAGAGAATATTGAGGAGCAAAGCAGCTCGTAAGCCTGATCTTTATTGATTCTGTTGCAACAGGGTGTTCCCCTCACACGCAGGAAAGGAGGAGGACCCCGAACCAACATGTGTCTGCCCTTATATAGACATTTTAAATTGCCCAGCCAGATGGGAGGGGTATAAATAATTTATTATTATTATTATTATTATTATTATTATTATTATTATTATGCAATAAACCTCTGAATACCAGATGCTGGAAATCATAGGAGGTGAAAGTACTGTTGTTCTCAAATCCTGCTTGTGACCTTTCCAAAGGCACCAGATCGCATACTATGGCAATAAGATGCTAGACTAGATATAATTATTATTATTATTATTTATTATTTATACATCGCCCATCTGGCTGTGTTTCCCCAGCCACTCTGGGCGGCTCCCAATCAAGTGTTAAAAACAGTACAGCGTTAAATATTAAAAACTTCCCTGAGCAGGGCTGCCTTCAGATGTCTTTTAAAAATAGGATAGCTGCTTATTTCCTTCACATCTGGTTCCACAGGGCAGGTGCCACTACCGAGAAGGCCCTCTGCCTGGTTCCCTGTAACCTTGCTTCTCACAGTGAGGGAACCACCAGAAGGCCCTTGGCGCTGGACCTCAGTGTCCGGGCAGAACGATGGGGGTGGAGATGCTCCTTCAGGTAGACAGGGCCAAGGCCGTTTAGGGCTTTAAAGGTCAGCACCAACACTTTGAATTTTGCTCAGAAACGTACTGGGAGCCCATGCAGATGGGCTTCTAGTCTGATCCAGCAGCCAGGCCCTTCTTGTGCTCTCCTCTCTGCCGTACGCCGGCATCCACCCCACCCAGAAGGGCATTTTTCTCAGCCCAGAATCCCTCCCAAGCTGTGATCTCCCCAAGCCTCACTTTGCAGAGGCACAAACTGGCTCTGCGTCAACATATTAATACCTTTTCCAGTAACTAAGGCTGCAGAGCCAGGCCGTCAGTCATCGATGTCCCAGGGATAAAAGGGCAGCGTGTCTCGTCCAAAGGAATCCTGCGTGTTTCTACAGCATTTCGTTTTCACCAGCTTGGCTGAAGGGGAAGGAATAGGGTGGCGCAGCAGAAGAGGATGCTTCATTGCAAGGTCTCCTGGCAGGCGCAAAAAAATCTGCGTTCCACATGCAAAGCGGAGGACGTGGCTTCCTTCTGTCCGTTCCCAGTTCAATGGCACAATTGCGGGAGACTGTAAGGCTTGTTAAATAAGCTGTGGGAGCTTGACTTGCAATAGGCATGTCAATTAAATCTGCAAGGATCTGGCAACGTCCCACTGAAAATCGCCAATGGACCAAAAAGACGCTGGCCCAACTAATTCTTCTTTTGAAGTCTCCGGACCAGTTTGATGGAGGTTGTGTGTTTAAAAGCCAGGAGAAATGTGTCCTCATTGCCAGGGCTTTTCCCCCCTCTGGGACTTGTTGGAACCTCTTAGGTGGGCACCATTGCCATTCTAAGAAGACAAGGAAGGCAGTGGCGTTGCGTGGGTTGTCAGCACCCGGGGCAAGGCAAGTAATTTGCGCCCCCCCCCCTGCTGCACTGTCCCTCCCCCAGATAGTCCCTCGCTCTCTCTCCGCACCGCACCGCACCGCACGCCTGGCACCCTCCCCTCCACAGTGGGCGGCGACCCGGCGGCTCGGATCGGATTCGCACAGCCAGCACTGCAGTGAGAGAGAGTGAGTGAGCCAGGTAGGGGCAGAGAGCTGCGAGTGCGAGCGCCCCCCCCAGATGTTGCGCCTGGTGCGGCCAGCCCCCCCTGCACCCCCCACGCTACGCCACTGAAGGGAGGTGTTCATGTTGAGTCCCTGCACCTCTTTTTCTAGAAAAATTGTTGTCGTTTAGTCGTGTCCGACTCTTCGTGACCCCCTGGACCAGAGCACGCCAGGCCCTCCTGTCTTCCACTGCCTCCCGCAACTTGGTCAAACTCATGTTTGTAGCTTCAAGAACACTGTCCCACCATCTCGTCCTCTGTCGTCCCCTTCTCCTTGTGCCCTCCATCTTTCCCAACATCAGGGTCTTTTCCAGGGAGTCTTCTCTTCTCATGAGGTGGCCAAAGTCTTGGAGCCGCAGCTTCAGGATCTGTCCTTCCAGTGAGCACTCAGGGCTGATTTCCTTCAGAATGGAGAGGTTTGATCTTCTTGCCAGGTTTTATTCTGAGTCCAGGTCAGCAGCAACATCCTCCATATTAAGAGCAGGCGAATTCTCTAAGTGTGGATTCTGTCATAGGCAAAAACATAACCACCATCCAATTCTAGCAGTCAAGGGGATGGTATCAGCAGGCTCAGGGGAGCCTCGTGGGCCTTGGGGTTCATTGATGGAAGAAATTAAATAAACTCCGGGGTTTGCTAATGTTTAAAAAAACACTGAGGGGTGTGTGGAGAATGAAGCAGGAAAGAAACTTCCCATAAATGAAGCCCAAATGTACTCAGGATCCTGACTGGGAACCAGGGAGTGGAGTATGCTACAGTGGTACCTCGGGTCAGGAACTTAATTCGTTCCGGAGGTCCGTACTTAACCTGAAACTGTTCTTAACCTGAAGCACCACTTTAGCTAATGGGGCCTCCTGCTGCCGCTGTGCTTCCGGAGCATGATTTCTGTTCTCATCCTGAAGCAAAGTTCTTAACCCGAGGTACTATTTCTGGGTTAGTGGAGTCTGTAACCTGAAACGTATGTAACCTGAAGCGTATGTAACCTGAGGTACCACTGTATTTGATAGGAGAGTGACAGCAACGTTCTTTTTTAATGCTATTGTGATTGTTGTGAGCTGCTTTGAGCTCCACACGTGTCGCTGGAAAAGCAGACTACAAATATTAAATCAAAATCAGAGTGGCATGACTGGCAGACTAGAAATCCGTGCCAACACTACTACATGTGCCATACCTTCAAGTTTTCCATCTGATCCAATATCTACATACAAGGAACGTTAGAATCCTCAAAACAGCGACACGTGGAACACCATAAGATAAGCATACCATACTGTGGTTATTGCCAATATGCCAATTTAGGAACTGAATGGACTATCTCCTGACAATCCATTGGACTTTAATTTCTCAGGATACATTCTGTTTGCATGATGTGTTGATCTACGGAATTACACATTGTGAGATATGGTGAATTGTGTTTGATATAGACGTTACACAGCCTGTTATGTTGTGTGTGTTGTGACTAGAAATCCAGGCAGGAGCTATGCTGCAACCTTGCATTTCAAGTTGCAATAGCTTTCACCTTGTGCGCATGCTTCATCCGGGTAGCCAACGCATGCACACTCAGGTGCCTGGTTGAGCTTCTCCATGCACGATGGCACAGTGCGCCTGGGCGCATTGCAAGTTGTTGCGAGTGGGATAGAGGGTGTGTGGCACCCCTCTCGGGTACCAAAATTCAGGGGACGAGCACAAACCACCATCCTCAAGCTGCAGCTGGTCTCTCTCTCTCTCTCTCCCCCTCTCTCTCTCTCTGCACAGCCCAGCAAATACCTGTCTTGGTAAAACCACAGAAATGTTACAGGACGGAATTCTTCCCTGCATGCCTCATCGCCGCCCAGCAGGATTCGCATCAACAAACGACTAAAGTAAACGCCGATCTCACTGTGCTCCTATTGTCTGCCCAAGCCCTCCTGGCCTCTTCGGTTTCCTTCAAGCGGCACATTATAGACCCCAGAGCTGTTCATTTTCGCCCACTCGGTGCCAACACAAAGAGGAAATATGTAAACAGGCGTTAGCCTCGTGTGTGTACACACACACACAGCAGCTGCAAGCGGGTGGATAGGGAGCCAGGATGTGGAGTTCAGCTGGCTGCTCTTGAAAAATCACTTGCCTCCCTTTCTTAAGGTGGATTGACATGCTCCCTTGGCAAACACGTCTTTCCAGACCGGCATTTGACAGGTAAAATCCTAGGAATATATAGCTCAGGCCCTGGTTATCTGAAAACTGCATCCTCCTATATGAACCTGCCTGGGTCTGAGATGCGCAGGAGAGACCTTCTCTCAATTCTGCCACCCTCACAAGCACCCTTGGAAGAGACGTAGGAGAGGGCCTTCTCAGTGGTGGGTCCTTGTTTGAGAAGCCATACTGGCTCCCTCCTTGTCCTTCTGCCAGCAGGTGAAGTCCTTTTTCCGACAGGCCTTTTGAGATAGATAGATAGATGATAGATAGATAGATAGATAGATATAGATAGATAGATAGATAGATAGATAGATAGATATAGATAGATAGATGATAGAGATAGATAGATGATAGATAGATAGATAGATAGATAGATAGATGATAGATATAGATAGATGATAGAGATAGATAGATAGAGAGAGAGAGATTAGATAGATAGATAGATAGATAGATAGATAGATAGATAGATATAGATAGATAGATAGAGATTAGATAGATAGATAGATAGATAGATAAAGAACAGGGCTTTTAACAGTGCTGTGCTATTTTTATTATCTGTATTTTAATAGAATTGTTTCTATACTGCTCTAATCCTATTGTTTAATTACTTTTTAAGTATTCTTTGTTAATCTGTTTTTAGCTTTTCTGCATCTGTAGGTAGCCGTGTTGGTCTGCCGTAGTTGAAACAAAATAAAAAAATTCCTTCCAGTAGCCCCTTGGAGACCAACTAAGTTTGTTATTGGTATGAGTTATTGGTATCTGAAGAAGTGTGCATGCACACGAAAGCTCAGGATACATACCAGTAACAAACTTAGCTGGTCTCTAAGGTGCTACTGGAAGGATATTTTTTTGTTTGTTTGTTTCAATTTGTGTAAGCCTTGAGTCCCAGTCTGGGAAAAAGCTGGCAATAATAATAATAATAATAATAATAATAATAATAATAATAATAATACAAATGTGATGGGGGTTGCAAGAGAGGAAGGTCATTTTTGCATCATAGTAAGTTAGGCTGCCTTTCGTTCCAACATTTCCTCGTAGGATCCACAATCAGGGAGCACCAAGCATAAAATGTCTCCTGTGGATTCCCTCCCGCCCAATACATTATCCATCAATTAATGAGACACAAAATTGCCTTTGATTTCATTCCAGGCTTGAGAGCATCCTAGAGGAGGCCTTTCTTGGTCTGCTGCTGCTTTCACTGCAGACTGAGCTCATTTCAATGCAAGCAAAATGCACACAGCCCTCGCATCCCCTTAATGGAGGGGCGTTCTGGGATCAGCCCAGAGCTTTCTTGGAGCAAAAACACTAGAAGAGGCTGTCTGTCTGATCAAACTAAAGGGGGCCTGTCTAGTCTAGCACCTGATATGATCGCCGCAACCCCAGAGTTGGCCACTACTGGACCTAATGATCAGGGGTCCCTTTACCTTTACCTTAAAGGCATCACCACAGAGACTGTTTCCTTTCTCAACCCCTTCCGTCATGATCCCTGGCAGAGAATCCACCTTTTTCAC